>NC_133649.1:200773947-201373947 GCF_009905375.1 Apium graveolens
CCTGATTGCTTGATGAACTAACTTTATTTTCTTCAGAATCAGCCATGAGAGCAAGGTTGACATACTCCACATCTTCATCCTCTTCATCTCCATTAGCTGCCCAGTCCTTTTCTTGAGTAATGAAAGCCCTCTCCTTTTGCTTGAGCAGATCAAAATATTTCTTTTTGTAATCTACTTGTTCAAATTTCTTCTTTTCAGAAGTTGGCTTTCTGCACTCACCTGCAAAGTGTCCACTTATACCACAATTGAAACACTTGAACTTGGATTTGTCCACAGTGTTTTTGTGAGGTTTAGTGGCTCTAGTGTTTTTCTTGAATTTCATCTTTGCAAATCTTCTGGACAGAAATGCAAGATGCTCATCAATTCCATCTGAGTCATCTTGGCTGGAGTTGTCTTCATTTTCAGCAGCTTGCTCTTTCCCCTTGCTTGATTCCTGACTTCTTATACCATCTTTGGAGTTTGATGTAGATCTCGCAGTTTCTTGTCTGCATTTCCTCTCATCTTCAGCTACCAATGCAACTGAACTTCCTTTCTTTCTCCCCTTCTCCAATACCTCATCCTGTTCCAGCTCTAGTTCATAAGTCTTCAAGATTCCATACAATCTTTCAAGAGTGAAGTCCTTATAATCTTGAGAGTTTCTTAAGGAGATAGTCATGGGTTTCCATTCCTTTGGCAAGGATCTTAAAAATTTAAGATTTGAATCCTTCACCTGGTACACTCTTCCATACAGCTTCAGTCCATTCAACAGCTTTTGGAACCTATTGAATGTTTCATTTAAAGATTCATTTTCTTCAAAATGAAAGTATTCATACTGTTGAATGAGAAGCTGCATTTTGTTTTCTTTCACTTGTTCTGTACCTTCACACAGTAGTTGAACTGTGTCCCAAACCTCTTTGGCAGTTGTGCAATTTATCACATTATCAAACATATCCATGTTAAGACCATTAAACAAAATGTTCATAGCCTTCTTATCCTTGTGGACTTCTTCTGTGTCTTCCATTGTCCATTCTGCTCTAGGTTTTGGAATGGATTGACCAACAGCAACTGTGGCTGTAGCAACTGTTGCTACTTTGTGGGGAATGTGAGGACCATTCTCAATGCAGTTTACATAACCTTCATCTTGGGAGAGTAGATGAAGGTGCATTTTCACCTTCCAATGGTGATAACTGTCTTTGTCAAGAACTGGGATCTTTACTCCAATATCCTTCTTACTCATCTTTGTTAGATTCCAAGATCTTTAAACTCTTTGTGTGTCAAGAGCCTGCTCTGATACCAATTGTTATTCCTAGTGGACTAACAATGAGATTTACAGAAGGGGGGTTGAATGTAAATCTCAAAACTTTTTCAAGTTTTGAGCAGTTTATAAAGTTGTGTGTTCAAGAAGAACAAGTGTGTGAATTGCTTTATGCTAATACAGACAGATATATATTCAAGCACAAATGTAAAGAACACAACAGACCTTAAAAACTTTTATGGTGGATTTGTTGTTCCACCAGAGATGGTATATTAGAAAATCTGTGATTAAACAATGTTGATCACAGCTGCATCCTAGTACAAACTAGATGAATTTTCTCTCAATGTTTTTCTAAACAGCTCTGGAAAATCTCACTTCTAATTACTAGCTTCTACTTGGTTTATATATTACCAAGTGTACAAGTGAAAAACAATATAAAAATACAGTAATAAAATAAGTTCTTCACTTGCTTCTTTTCCTGTTCACTCCAGTACTTTGTTGACTATTGCATCTTTGTACTGAAGAAGAACGGCTGCTTTTTCTGTTGTTCCTGAAATTCGGCTACCACATCTCAGTTGTCTCTATCAACCCATGTGCCTCTGTCTGTAGGTACAACTACCTCTTATCAACGGCTAATCATCAGAACATCCGTTGAGACTTTCATCCGTTGATGCACTCATCCGTTGAAGGATGTTATCCGTTGATGACTTTATCCGTTGAAGCTTTAGAGACATCCGTTGAAGCTTAGCTTCTTATCCGTTGAAGGTCTTTAAGTCATCCGTTGATACCACTTCACTTATACAAAATTACAAGGCATGAAGTATTTACAATTGGCCTTCCTATCTGCATATCATCTAGTAGTCAACATGACTCATAGTTTCTCTCAACTTCCAAGAATTACATTTTAAAAACTGAGACTGAAATATGCTACAACACTAAACTTATTTCTAAGTAAAGCTACACCATCAACGGATAGCCAAAGTGGTCTTATCCGTTGAGGCTACAGACACTAAATTTCTACTTAAGTATTTTGTTAAACATATCATCAAACTAATGCACATACATTCCTAACAATTTATATTAAATATAACGATTCTCATATATTTATTTTAAAATTTAATAATACCATCACATATTAATACTAAATTATTAAAATTAAAAGATATTAAAAATGTGACATGGTTACTCATATTTTAATACTTACACCATTAATTCTTTATTTTATAACTAAAATTTTAGTGTACAAACCCTAAATTCATTTTTTTCACTTCGAAAACATCCATTTTTTGGGTATCGGTGGTTCTTCAACATAAAAAATTCTATTTCAACATAAGGAATCCTTGGCCTGTGTAAAACCGTAAGAGAATGCAATTTTTGTGTTTTTTTCAATTTCATGTATTTTTTATTTAATTTTTAAATATAATATTTGTGTTCTTCTCATGTGTATTAACTATTAAGAATTAATTGATTATGAGATTATTTGGTCTCTGACTTAGAGAGAGTTATAATTTGAATTAATTTTAGAAGAGTCAATGATACATATTTTTTCTTATTTTTAATGTTAATAATGTTTTTAAAAGTTGTGTTAACTATTTTTTTAAAAATATTACGCTTAGAATAGCCTATTACGCTTAAAATAGCATATAACATATTCGATGCATGGTTTAATTTTAATATTTATTATCATATAATTATTATTATTATATTTACTTTTTTATTATAAAAGGTAAATTTTTAAATAAAATAAATAAGTTTTTGAAATTTATGATATTATTTTTAATATAAATTATATAATCTTATTTTTCATATTTATTTATTAATTTATGATATTATTTTTCATATAAATGGCCAATGGAGTAGGCTTTTAGTAGCGAGTTCTGTGACAACAGCATGTAAGTGTGATATGTCGCAAATTTGGTAGAACTAATGGATGTCAAGCTCTTGTCTATATGTCATTTTTTAAATTAATTATATACATTTTTAGTTCGCTAAAAGAGTTTTTGCTAAGAGAAAGAGTCATATATTGAGTCAGACTACTCTGTAGCGTAGAATTTTATTTTTATTTTTTAATGAAAAATGCGCTTGTCTTTTCGGAAAGTGTTAACCAATCAACCCAACAAAATCATGTTTTACTTATAATAGTATAATATGAATAGATAGACTAATATTATTTTTATAAATACTTTTAAATATTGTTTTCTTGATTTATTAATTATATTATTATATTATAATTTGAATTACTAAAATTATTTTTGAAAGTGTTTGGTTTCCTCAAAAGAGCTAATAAAGAAGTTGAGTACAATTAGATATTAAGTTGGATACGAATTCATAGAGTTTGTAGTTATAATAGATACTTGATTTATTTTTTTTAATAAAATTATATTTGTTTAAACTTTATTTTGGGAGGCGTTATCATACTTTCTAGGAAGGTGTTAACCAACCGACCAAACAAAACCATGTTTCACTTATAATACTGAAAAATGATAAGCGTTAGCCTGTTTTTTCGGAAAGTGTTAACCAATCAACCCAACAAACCCATGTTTTACTTATAATAATATAGTATGGATAGATAGATTAATATTTTTTAAATACTTTTAAATGTATTTTTTTTGATTTATTAATTATATTATTATATTACAATTTAAATTACTAAAATTAATTTTGAAAATGTTTGGTTTTCTGCAAAAGAGCTAATAAAAAAATTGAGTGCAATTAGGTATTAAGTTGGATAAAAATTCATAGAGTTTGTAGTTATATTGATTTATTTTTTTAATAAAATAATATTTATTTAAGCTTTATTTTGAAAGGTGTTAGCATACTTTTTAGAAAGTTGTTAACCAACCGACCAAACGAAACTATATTTCGCTTACAATAGTGAAAAATGATAAGCGTTAGCCTGTTTCTTCAGAAAATGTTAACCAATCAACCCAACAAAACCATGTTTTGCTTATAATAGTATAGTTTGGATAGATAGATTAATATTATTTTTTTAAAAAAACTTTTAAATATTTTTTTCTTGATTTATTAATTATATTATTATATTATAATTTGAATTACCAAAATTAATTTTGAAAGTGTTTAGTTTCCTGCAAAAGAGATAATAAAGAAGTTGAGAGCAATTAGATATTAAGTTGGATAAGAATTCATAGAGTTTATAGTTATATTAGATATTTGATTTTTTTTTTAATAAAATAATATTTATTTAAGCTTTATTTTGGAAGGTATTAGCATAATTTTTAGGAAGGTGTTAACCAACCGAACAAACGAAATGATGTTTCGCTTATAATAGTGAAAAATGATAAGCGTTAGCCTGAAAGTGTTAACCAATGAACCCAACAAAACCATATTTTGCTTATAATAGTATAGTATGGATAGATAAATTAATATTATTTTTTAAATACTTTTAAATATTTTTTTCTTGATTTATTAATTATATTATTATATTATAATTTGAATTACTTAAATTAATTTTGAAAGTGTTTGGTTTCCTACGAAAGAGCTAACAATACAGTTGAGTGCAATTAGATATTAAGTTGGATAAGAATTCATAGAGTTTGTAGTTATAATAGATACTTGATTTATTTTTTTAATAAAATTATATTTGTTTAAACTTTATTTTGGAAGGTGTTAGCATACTTTTTAGGAAGGTGTTAATCAAACGAACAAACGAAACCATATTTCGCTTATAATTGTGAAAAATGATGGGCGTTAGTTGTTTTAGAAAGTGTTAACCAATCAACCAAATAAAACCATATTTTTCTTATAATAGTAAAGTATCGATAGAATGATTAATATTATTTTTATAAATAATTTTAAATAGTTTTTTCTTGATTTATTAATTATATTATTATATTATAATTTGAATTACTAAAATTAAATTTGAAAGTATTTGGTTTCCTACAAAAGAGTTAATAAAGAAGTTGAGTGCAATTAGATATTAAGTTGGATAAGAATTCATAGAGTTTATAGTTATAATAAATACTTGATTTATTTTTTAATAAAATTATATTTGTTTAAACTTTATTTTGGAAGGTGTTAGCATACTTTTTAGAAATGTGTTAACCAACCGACTAAACAAAACCATGTTTCACTTATTAATAGTGAAAAATGATAAGTGTTAGCCTGTTTTTTCGGAAAGTGTTAACTAATCAACCCAACAAAATCATGTTTTGCTTATAAGAGTATAGTATGGATAGATAGATTAATATTATTTTTTAAATACTTTTAAATATTTTTTTCTTGATTTATTAATTATATTATTATATTATAATTTGAATTAATAAAATTAATTTTAAAAGTGTTTGATTTCCTGCAAAAGAACTAATAAATAAGTTGAGTGCAATTAGATATTAAGTTAGATAAGAATTTATAGAGTTTGTAGTTATATTAGATACTTGATTTATTTTTTTAATAAAATAATATTTATTTAAGCATTATTTTGGAAGGTGTTAGCATACTTTTTAGGAAGGTGTTAACTAACTAAACTAACGAAATCATGTTTTGCTTATAATAGTGAAAAATGATAAGCATTAGCATGTTGTTTCAGAAAGTGTTAACCAATCAACCCAACAAAATCATGTTTTGCTTATAATAGTATAGTATGGATAGATAGATTAATATTATTTTTTTTAAATATTTTTTTCTTAATTTATTAATTATATTATTATATTATGATTTGAATTACTAAAATTAATTTTGAAAGTGTTTGTTTTCCTATAAAAGAGCTAATAAAAAAGTTGAGTGTATTTAGATATTAATTTGGATAAGAATCCATAGAGTTTGCAGTTATATTAGATACTTGATTCATTTTTAAAATAAAATGCAGTTTGTTTAAGATTTATTTAGGAAGGTGTTAACATACTTTTTAGGAAGGTATTAATCAACCGACTAAACGAAATCATGTTACCCTTATAATAGTGAAAAATAATAAATGTTAGCCTATTTTTTCGGTAAGTGTTAACCAGTATCCCAACAAAACCATGTTTTGCTTATAATAATATATGGACAGATAGATTAATATTATTTTTTAATATTTTTAAATATTTTTTTCTTGATTCATTAATTATATTATTATATTATAATTTGAATTACTAAAATTAATTTTGAAAGTGTTTGGTTTCCTACAAAAGGGCTAATAAAAAAGTTGAGTGCAATTAGACATTAAGTTGGATAAGAATTCATAGAGTTTGTAGTTATATTAGATACTTGATTTAATTTTTTCATAAAATAATATTTGTTTAAGCTTTATTTTGGAAGATGTTAGAATACTTTTTAGGAAGGTGTTAACCTACCGACCAAACGAAACCATGTTTCACTTATAATAGTGAAAAATGATAAACGTTAGCCTGTTTTTTCCGAAAGTGTTAACCAATCAACCCAACAAAACCATGTTTTATTTATAATAGTATAATATGGATAAATAGATTAATATTATTTTTTTAAATACTTTTAAATATTTCTTTCTTGATTTATTAATTCTATTATTATATTATAATTTGAATTACTAAAATTAATTTTGAAAGTGTTTGGTTTCCTACAAAAGAGCTAATAAGGAAGTCGAGTGCAATTAGATATTAAGTTGGATAAGAATTCATAGAGTTTTTAGTTATATTAGATACTTGATTTATTTTTTTAGTAAAATAATACTCCCTCCGTCCCTTTCAATTATTTACATTTCTGAGGAAGTGTCCGACACGCATTTTAAGGTGCATAAAAAGTATAGTTATGTAACTTATTTTTACAATTTTCTTTTTCTGAATAAAAGTTGAATATTTTAATTTTTATTCAGAATAATAAAATTGTAAAAAAAAATTACAGAACTATACTTTATATGTACCTTAAAATGCGTGTCGGACACTGTCTAAAAAATGTAAACAATTGAAAGGGACGGAGGGAGTATTTGTTTAAGCTTTAGTTTGGAAGGTGTTAGCATATTTTTTAGGAAATTGTTAACCAACCGACCAAACGAAACCATATTTCGCTTATAATATTATAGTATACATAGTATAAAGTTTTTGGTTCCTTACAAAAGATGTAAGAAAAAAGTTGAGTGCGATTAGAAATTAAGTTGAATAATAATTTATAGAGTTTGTAGTTATATTAAATATATATTTTATATTTTTATTTAAATTTTATTTGTTTAAATTTTGTTTTGGAAGGTATTAACATATTTGTTAGGAAGGTGTTAACCAACCGATCAAACGAAATCATGTTTTGTTTATAATAGTACAATATAGATTTTATATTTTTATTTAAATTTTATTTGTTTAAATTTTGTTTTGGAAGGTATTAACATATTTTTTAGGAAGGTGTTAACCAACCGACCAAACGAAATCATGTTTTGCTTATAATAGTATAGTATAGATTACTTAAAGTTGAAAAGTATATATGAACATCATAACTTATAAGTTGTTCAGATGTTTAGATAATTTTACGTATAAGTTAGTTATGTATCTGATAAATTAGAACTTAAAAGTTATTTTTTTTAAAAATGAACTTTAATATTATAATATAATGTATGAATATTTAATTGAAAAGAAAAAAATTTAAAATAGAAATACTGAAATATAAATTACTAAAAATAAAAATATAATGCAAAAATTACAATATTTATTTAACATGAGTAGCAAACTGATAGGGATAAATAAATCCTGATTATGTAATTAAATATTACAGTAATTATACATGATTTGGGCTGCTAGGCCCAATAAGAAGATGTATGACATTCAGACCAAAAAGGTTAACACATTGATCAGGCCTGATGGACCAGATCAGGCCTGATGGAACAAAGAAGGCCCCAAAACCCCGAATATTGATTAATTTCGTAATTAATTAATAAGGGAAAAATCAGCTATTGAAAAGAGTCCCAATGAGGACATAAATACTTGCAGATTAGCCTCTAAGGAACCTAGAAGGATAATGAATCAGTTTCCTACTATTTAGGACCCCAAAGTCCATTCTAATTCAGAGACTTGATCACCAAGTCTCCTATACCAAGTCCAATTCAAGGACCACCAACATCTATATAAGGGGTCTCACCCCCACAAATCAGAACTACGTTTTTTGGCTTGATTCTCTAATTCACAGAGATACGTAGGCATCTCGTAAAGGCAGAGTTAAGCTACGAAACACGAGAGCAGCCATTAAAGGCCTTGAGCTCCCGAACCTTAGCAATAAATACAGCTAATAATAACCTCAGTTTTTTATCCATAACATTTGGCGCCGTCTGTGGGAAAGCACAACAATAACCATGGCAAAAACACGGAGAACAGTTAGAGCCCTTGGAGGAGGAACACCAACGGGGACAACCCAAGTGATTTCTTGAACTGTGGAGGTACCTCCTCACTTAACCTATGCAACCACGCAAGAAGAAGCCCAGATAGGGGCAACTGAACCTCAGCCACAAGGGACGATTCCCTCGGCTACTCAAGGTACGAATCCTCAAGTTCAACAAGTACATGCACCTGTGAATTCTCAACCCATCGGGTACGAATATTCAACTATTGTTACTACTAACCCCCTTATGGGATGCCCCTTTACCCCGAGGTTGGAGGAAGTGGACATGCTGGACGTAGTGAAGCACGAGGGCATTCGCCCCCATACATACAAGGTTTGGCTCCTATCCCTGAGGATCAAGAATTTTCTGGTCCTTACACTGAGAGAGACTCCGAATCTTCGGATGATGAAGTAGCCCCAAGAAGGAGACGTGCTGGAAAAGAGCCGATGGCTGATGGTAGCCAACGCCCTCAAAGCACCCAAGGGACGAATCCCCAAGAAGTGCAGGAAAGAATCAGGGCTCACGAGGCTGAGATTCAAAGGCTGAGGTGCGACTTGGAGGCGCACCAAACCACCAGACCCCCAGTACCTCCTAGGGGGAGAAATCCTCCTCCTATCATAGACCTGGATGGTCCAGTGCAGAGAAGGGCTGTTGTCCCAAGGGCTGATCCAAGCAATCTTCTACCCCTTGGAGATCCTGATTATCCTACTCCGCCCTTCACTGAAGATATAATGAATGCCTATATCTCAAGGAAGTTCAAGATGCCAACTATAGAAGCTTATGACGGCACGGGAGATCCCGCTAATCATGTTAGAACATTCTCTAATACACTGCTGTTGCAGCCCGTGAATGATGCTATTAAGTATCGGGCCTTTCCTCAAACCCTGTCGGGTACGGCTAAAAGGTGGTATAGTCGTTTACCCCCAAACTCTATTGGGTCGTTCAGAGAGTTAAGTCAGACTTTCATTAAACAGTTCATCAGTGGGAGAGTGCATAAGAAAAGTTCAGCATCCCTCATGAGCATTATGTAGGGGGCGAAGGAATCCTTAAGAGACTACCTGAATCGGTTCACAAAGGAAGTTTTAAAAGTCCCGAACCTTGATGACAAGGTCGCAATGATAACACTACAACAAGGAACCAGGGATGAGTTTTTCAAGATGTCCTTGGCCAAACGCCCCCTGAAAGCATGTTGCAGCTCCAGGATAGGGCAGGGAAGTACATAAAGGTGGAAGAGAGCATGAGGAAGACCATAGTGAGTAATGAGCCCACTGGAGGCAAGAAGCCGAAAACTGACCTGGATTATATCGCTAAGGACAAGTATCCTAGAACCGAGTAAAACACTGATTCAAACCCCAAGAAGGGAGGACCTGGGAAAAAGTTCACTGAATACGCAAAGTTGAATACTCCTAGAAGCCAGATCTTGATGGAAATCGAGAAAGATAGAGATATTCGTTGGCCTAAGCCCTTGAAGGCTGATCCTGCAAAGATAGATAAAAGCAAGTATTGCAGATTTCACAAAGATGTTGGTCATAACACCGATGATTGTAGACAGTTGAAAGATGAAATTGAGTTTCTCATTCGAAAAGGAAGATTGAACAAATACACTGGAGATGGAGGGGATAGGAGTAACAATAGAAGAAAGAACTTTGAAGATCGTAGGAGGGACCAAGACGATCAGGGGCGGAATCCCCAGCCTAGGGGACCAGTGATAAATACAATCTTCAGAGGGCCACGACCCCGAGGGCCTGTGATAAACACAATCTTTGGAGGACCAACTACTGCTGGGTTATCCAAGAACTCCAGGAAAGCGTATGCCCGAGAAGTTATGCATATTGTTGGGGAAGCCCCGAAGAGGGCCAGGACAGGAGTAACAATGTCTTTTGATGATTCCGATCTGGAGGGTGTGAAATTTCCCCATGACGACCCGTTGGTTATAACCCCGATAATAGGGAACAACCCGGTGAGAAGGGTCCTTGTGGATAATGGTGCGTCAGTGGATATCTTGCTCCATGACACCTTTTTGAGGATGGGATATAATGACTCCCAATTGACCCCAACCGACATGCCAATATATGGGTTCGCGGGAGTGGAGTGCCCCGTAGAGGTGATAATCAAGTTGCCAATAACCATAGGACAGGTGTAATAACCCCCAAAATTTTCAACTTTTTGTAACCCTTATGAATAGTGTTTTAGCTGAATGAGAAAACTTTTCATGCCCCACTATGTAGGGATTCTATTATGGATATTCTGAGATTTTATTAGTACTCTATATGGTATATAAGTGTATGTAAAGATCGTCAGAATCCAATTCCGAATACTTTGATTTTTCCCGGAAATCCACTAGATACGGAAAGAATTGAGTATAAGATAACAGGATAAAAAGGATTTAAATTCAAGGATTTTATTAGAGGATCATAAAAAGGAATATAATGTATTAAGAAAGGTTAAGGGAACCTAAGTAATAAGATCCCGGGAATGATCCCTCAAACGATAAACGAAAGCGAAAGTTAAGCGAACCGTATAACAGATCAGCGGTCATTAGGCAAACAATTAGGAAGTTAATCAAAGAGATTAGAGGGGATGATGTCACCCAACCAATGAGAAGAGGACAAAAAGGGGAGGATGACATCATGAGCAGGACATAAGCATGACATAAGGGGAAGGAGATGTGGTTAGTTTAAAACCACACAAAGACAAGGTTAATAAGGTAATTAACCAAAACAAATCAAAAGAAAATCAACCAACCAAAACAAAAACAAAGCAAACACAAAAATCATTCATCTCTCCCACCTTGCTCTCGGCTTTTCCTATTTTTCAAAGAGAAGAATTTCAAAATCCAAGATCCAAGCTTCCTAAATTGGTAAGATAATTCTCTAGTATTCCTTATGCATAGTTATGGCTATCTTATGAGTTTAAGCCTCTAATTCATTCTCAATCTTCTCCAAGAAATCAATGAGGAAGACAATGAATAGTGATTTCAAGGTTTTTAACTTGATTTTTCTTGTTTTTCCTTTAAGATCCAAGCATCCCTAAGACTCCTCAAGGCTTCCTAAGGCTTCCTAGCTACTCACACCACTTCAAGGAAGGTATATCATCTCCAAACCCTAGCTTTACTTTGTATATTAGGATGATTTTGATAGTTATGGTAAAGAATAGCTTGAAGCTTGTTTGTTTAGAGTTTGGGTTGGAATGGTGTTGAATGAGATGTTGAAATCTTATGGTTTGGTTAAAGGATTTAGTATAGTTTAAATTCAAGTTTTAGGAATAAGTATAATTGTTAATAATGAGTTGGTTGGGGCTGTTGTAATGTGTTATGGATGGGCTTTGGTTGTAAGAATGGATTGGGGTTGTTTGGTGATTGATTTGGATTGGTTTAAATTTGGGAAATCGCGTAAACATAGCCGTCGTAATGTCCGATTTACTTTAGACTACTTTTGTACATAACATTAGGACCCGAGAACTCCCTACTAGGTTTTGACCATTGCCATGTTTAGATATTTCATGTTACGAGCTTCGTTTTGATATGTGGTTCGTTTGATTCCGATGTACGGTTTAGGAGAAACAACCATTTTAAGTAACGACGTTTCGCGAACGAACCATTACCCCTCGCCTTACTTTGAAACATAGGTTAAAGACCTTAAAGGGTTAATTAATGTATGAAACAATTATGTTAAGTGTGTTAGGCAGTTGGTAAGACACTCGCGAAGGAATCGCCTTAAAACTCGTAATGGTTAAATTATTAAAAATGGTGGAGCCGAGATTACTCGAGTGACTTAAGAGAATCAATAAGCGTAAAATGAGCGTCAGAGTCTGAGTTGGTTAGAGTATAGATTTACAAGTGACTTTGGTTTAATTCTAACTTACTTGTTATTTTTAGGTTACCAGACTCGTCCCGAGCCATTCGTAACCCCCAGTTGCTCAGGCAAGTTTTCTACCCGTATAACTGTTGTTGTGATGTATATGTGTATATGCATGATCTTGCGATAAATGCATATTTGTTATTAGCAAATTCTTGCGATATATTGTAGCATGTGATATGGTATATATGCATGCCTGTTTTATATTATTGATTTATATATCTGTTGGTTCAAATGCTTATAGTTGCATAATACCTATGCTAGAGATAAGCGGTATTTGAGTTTACCCTTAGTATAGGGGATAAAAGGTGAACATATTTCTAAACCGGGAGTCGATGTTCCCGAGAATAATATATATATATATTTTTTTATATATATATGGTTATAGTTTTCAAAACTATTAATCGAATAAGGTTTATTCGATAACTTTATCTTTAATTTATTATTTGAATATTATTTCGAATATTCATCCGAGGACTTATGACTCCTTTTATTGTATTAATTGAATATTATTTCGAATATTCATTTGAGGATGTATGACTCCTTTATTTTATTTAATGAATATTATTTATAATATTCATTCGAGGTATTATGACTCCGCTTATTATTTAATAATATTCTTTATTTTATTAAAGAATAAGGTGTCGATAATCAAACTTATCTTTGATGATTCAATAAAGATAGTACTTTCGTATAAGTATATCTTTGGTTATTTAATACTCATTTCAAGTATAAGTTTTACAACATATACTTCAATTATTTTTATAAAGATTATTCTTTATGGGAATATTATTTAAATAATAATATTCAGATATTTTCTAATATATTGGGACTGATTTATTTTGTTAAATCAGCATCACTCCAAACATTCTTAAAAATGTTTTGCGAGTCTTCAAAATGATTTTTAAAAGTTAGAGCGGATCCCAAAACTCATTTTTATATTTAAGATCCTCCTTTCGAAGGGGATTTAAATACTCGTTCAAAACCTGAGGGATCCGGCTCTGTGGTGTGTTTTATATTCGCAACAAGGTTGCTGTCTTGATAAAAGAATTTTTGATTACTTACCCAATACTCGGGAAGTAAAATTCTTGGAACAAGTTAATCCATTAACAGGCATTTCCTGGAAAATATCGGTGAGTTCTCCTTTCCAACTAGATACGACTTCTTGGTGGAGCCGTATCAACAAGTTTCTACTTGGGGAAAGGGGGAATGAGCTTTACGTTTCAGAGTCATGGATTTCATCTGAACTAGGAGTGGCGTAAGTGGTCGAGTGGCGCCGGCCCAGCCTTATTATATTGGCCCAAAATGGCCTGGAAGTTCCGCTAAGATGGTCTGTTCCTTAGGAGTTCAGTGTTCGGTTGACAAGTAAATCCGACAGGTTCTCCTCTACATGTAGAAAATGGTGGGGTTGTACTACTACGACTGATCATCGTAAGTGGTCTTCCTGGCGCGGCAAACTCCCGTAATGAGTTCATCTTCCAATTGGATATTTCTGCAACACTACCCAGAGCACTTCGATAGAAAGGCTACGGTTGGGCGATTGTTGAATGTTGGCAGGGTCAAGTTTTCAAAATGATGTGTGCATCAAATGAAGTATCTCATAACTTTATTTTATTTGATGATATTTTAATGATTGATTCTATACAAGTTTTGTCTTATAGCTTAATCTATGGGATGAACTATTTATACATTGAACGGTGGTAGTTCAAGTAGTATTCGGAAAAGATATAAGTATATTGGAGTATCTTGTAACTTCATCTTTTAAACTTATATCTAGTAAATGATTATCTTGTGCATGTCAAAGATTTCCGAAAAACGTTGAGACAAGGTTAGATATATGAGATCACCTTGCAACGATATTTTTATACAGTTATAAACTGGAACTCTATGTATATTATACATGGCAGAGGATTTCAAAGATTTTGAAAAGTATATAAGTATATATACTGAATATTTTGCGACTTCGTCGCATTAAGAGGTCAAACTTGGTTCATTTCTTTTGACCAAGACTTTCATGAGTACTATGAGAAGGCTCATATATTGTTAATCATTATACATATTATTTTGGTGAGCTTGCTGCTCACCCTTGCTTTCTTCTTTCATCACACAATAACAGATAGAAAAGATGAACAGGACCAAGCTCCCGATTCGCAAGCGATTAGGAAACGTTCCGCAGTTTCTTATAGGTGTTGATGTCGCTGTAGCTGAGGTAGGAACTACTAATAGGCTAGGCTTTC
Organism: Apium graveolens; assembly: GCF_009905375.1. Lineage (NCBI taxonomy): Eukaryota > Viridiplantae > Streptophyta > Magnoliopsida > Apiales > Apiaceae > Apium > Apium graveolens. Next base: position 200,788,552 of record NC_133649.1, read on the forward strand.
AACTTTTGATGTACCAGACTTATGTATCTTTATCAATTGTAATAATGGCAAAGAAATGTAAATTTATTCAGAAACCCGTTTAAGGTGTATTGGCATATAATTGTGGAATAAAACGACTTGTGATTATTTTTGGATATTCATCTCTGAGACTATAACTTATGGTGTGTGTGTTTATTGTGGGGTCATAGTACAGAGTAGTTGATTATTTATTAAGATTGGGTGTTATTAAGGGAAATGGAACTCGTGACAACCCGGATCCCCGACCCCGGATTTGGGGGTGTTACAACAGGAACCAAGGCAAGCCACTCAGATGTTGGACTTCGTGTTGGTGAAGGCTAGTTCGACTTATAACGCTATTATGGGAAGAACATGGATACACGCCTTTAAGGCAGTCCCTTCTTCCTACCATTCAGTTATGAAGTTTCCAACTCGGGATGGGATCGGAGAAGAGAGAGGAGACCAAAAAATGGCTAGAAGCTGTTATGTAGCCTCTTTGAGGGCAGATGGAGTTGGGGGGCAGGTTCTTCCTATTGAAGATCTGGATATCCGAGAGAATGATGAGAAAAGAAGAAAGCCAGCAGAAGACCGGGTTTCAATTCCTTTAGCCCCCGAAGATCCTGAGAAGGTGACTTTTATTGGAGCAACGCTCGAGGAGCCCCTTAGAGGGAAGTTGGTGAAATTTTTGCAAGAAAATAGCGACGTTTTTGCATGGTCAGCAACTGATATGCCAGATATAGACCCGAAACTGATTACTCACAAGCTTAATATGGACCCAAATCGGAAGACAGTGAAATAAAAGAAAAGAAGTTTTGCTCCAGAAAGGCAAGAAGCTATAAAACAGGAAGTGGAGAAGCTCTTGGAGGCTGGTTTCAATGAGGAGATTTAATTTCCAGAGTGGTTAGCAAACCCTGTAATGGTGAAGAAGGCCAATGGAAAATGGAGGATGTGTGTGGACTTTACTGATCTAAATGATGCCTGTCCTGTTAGATATATTTGATAATGTCATGGCTAATATGTCTTATGTTTAGCTTTCAGATCTTGTGTGAACAGGATAGATCAGTACTTAACTGTTGATCAGTACTTATACTGGAAGTCAGGACTTAAGGATATCAGTACTTATATTATCAGGAGATAATCATCAGAAGATAGATATCAGAATTTAAAGTGCTGAAGGACGATCAGATAAGGACAATAGCTGATTAAAGGAAAGAAGATAGAGATAAAACATAAGAAGAGATATGCATGAAGAAGGAATTCCGTGAAGAATGGAATACTTGGAATAGAAGATATCTGATTGATATATTTTAGGAAGCAGAATTATATTCCATATCAATTAGCGATTATCTTGTAACTGTGTAGTATATAAACACAGGCATAGGGTTTACACTATAAGTGTTATCATTATTGAAGTTATTATTCAAAATAACTCTAGCAGCTCTCGTGATATTTGTTCATCACTGAGAGGTAATAGTTCCATATTGTAACAGAGTTTATTGTTTCAATAAAGTTTGTTTTCTGTTACTCAAGTTCTTTAAGTTCGATTTGAGTGTACTATACACTGTATTCACCCCCTCTACAGTGTGTGTGTGACCTAACATGTCCCAATGACTGTTTCCCATTACCAAGGATCGATACTTTGATAGATGCCACTGCTGGGCATAAAATGCTGAGCTTCATGGATGGATCCAGTGGATATAATCAGATCAAGATGAACAAGGATGACATTCCAAAGGTATCATTCATCACTGACTTTGGTGTTTATTGTTATCTAGTTATGGCATTTGGTCTTAAGAATGCAGGAGCCACCTATCAAAGGTTGGTAAATAAAATTTTTAAGAATCTTATTGGCAAGACTATGGAAGTTTATGTCGATGACATGTTAGTCAAGAGTCTAGTAAAGACTGACCATATAACCCATTTGAGGGAAGCTTTTGAGGTCCTGAGGTACCACAAGATGATGTTAAATCCTACAAAGTGTGCTTTCGGAGTAGGGTCTGGAAATTTTTTGGGATTGATGGTCTCCAAGAGAGGGATCGAGGCTAACCCCGATAAAATAAAGGCAATCCTGGACATGGAACCACCAAAAACTGTCAAGGATGTTCAGAAGCTCACAGGAATGGTTGTTGCGCTGGGACGATTCATCTCCAAGTCAGGAGACAAATGCTTGTCATTCTTCAACTCACTAAAAAACATTAAGGACTTTGTATGGAATGAGTAAAACTAGAAGGCATTTGAGGAATTAAAGAAATATATGGCCCATGCCCCGTTGTTGGCCAAGCCAGCTTTGAATGAAGTTTTATTCTTGTACTTAGATGTTTCAGAGAGTGCCTTGAGCGCTGTATTGGTTAAGGAGGAACTGAAAATCCAGAAACCCGTATACTATGTCAGCAAAATTCTGCATGGTGCTGAGTTGAATTATTCAACTATTGAGAAATTTGCTCTAGCCTTGGTAATGGCTTCAAGAAAGTTACGACCTTACTTTCAGGCTCATCAAATTGAGGTGCTAACGAATCAGCCCCTGAGAAACATCATTCATAGTCCCAAGGCTAGTGGGAGATTGATCAAGTGGGCAATATAGCTGGGAGAGTTCGACATCAAGTATAAGCCACGAACGGCAATAAAAGCCCAGACATTAGCTGACTTCGTGGTGGAATGTACCATACCCAACCAAGAAGTCGGGGGGCGGGAAGATAACATACCTCAAGACAAGGAAGTTGATAAGGGGGATAAAGAGAAGGTTAATAAGGAAAAAGAATACTGGGTTCTCTATTTTGATGGAGCATCAAAAATGAATTCAAGTGGAGTAGGTTTGGTTTTACAAAGCCCTGATGGGTTCTTAATTGAGTATGCCATGAAGTTAGACTTCCCAATCACAAACAATGAGGCAGAATATGAAGCTCTGATAGCTGGTCTTGGCTTAGCAGAGACACTTAGAGTCAAGAACTTAAAAGTCTGTGGAGACTCGAAGTTGGTCATATCCCAGGTGAAGGGAGAGTTTGAGGCAAGGGATGAAACGATGGCTAAGTATGTCCGCCTAGTAAGGGCCGTGATGACCCAGTTTGATGAATGCCATGTTGAGCACATTCCAAGGGAGGAAAATGCTAAGGCGTATGCGTTGTCAAAGTTTGCTTCATCGGAGATGGAAGAAAGTTCTGGAAGTGTATACTATCGCGTTTTGAAAACACGGAGCATTGATGTTAAGCTTGTGGCTCCTATAGGCCTTGGGACATCATGGATTGATCCCATTAAGGCTCACATTCAAATCGGTTGGTTACCAAACGATGCTACTGAGGCACGAAAATTGGCTGTTCGAGCACTAAGATACTCTTTGATAGATGGAATTCTGTATAAAAGATCTTTCGTGGTTCCCTACTTAAGATATCTCAGGCCCGATGAGGCTCGCTTGGCTCTTGAAGAAGTACATGAAGGCATATGTGGGCAACACTTGGGGGGCAGGGCCTTGGCTCATAAGATAACCCATTTAGGCTTCTATTGGCCAGAAATAATGGCTGATGCCAAAGAATATGTGAAAAAATGTGACCGCTGTCAGAAGCACACACCAGTTGTTAGACAACCCCCCGAGATGTTGACCTCTATTAACTCGCCCATCCCCTTTGCTATGTGGGGAATGGATATACTAGGGCCCTTTCCCATGGCCACGACATAAAGGAAGTTTCTGATTGTAGCCATTGATTATTTCACCAAGTGGATTGAAGCCAAATCCTTGTCCAAGATCACAACTAAGCAGGTTGCATAATTCCTGTGGGAAAGTATTATGTGCCGGTATGGAATTCCCCGCATCCTAGTCACTGACAATGGAACACAGTTCAACAACGAGGAATTCAAGAAATATTGTGAGGAAAATGAAATTGAGTTACGATTCACATCCGTGGCTCACCCGCAAGCCAATGGGCAAGCGGAAGTGGCAAATCGAATAATCCTGGATGGACTAAAGAAGAGGATCGAGAAATTAAGGAATAACTGGGTGGATGAAATACTCCCCATACTATGGGCCTATAGGACTACCTGTAGAGTCACAACTGGAGCAACTCCCTTCATGTTAGCATATGGTGCAGAAGCAGTTGTTCTTGTAGAGATCTCACATTCCTCCCCCAGGATTCAAGCTTTCAATATTGAGGAAAATGAAGAAGGGCAAAGGTTAGCCCTAGATCTAATTGACGAAGTACGAGATGCGGCACATGCGAAGATAGTGGAATATCAGAAAAAAGCTTCGAACCTAAGGGTTAAAGAAAGGTTCTTCAAACAAGGTGACTTAGTCTTGAGGAAAGTGGAAGCTTCTGGTGTAGGACAGAAAGGGAAACTTGCCCCAAATTGGGAAGGGCCATACAAAGTTAATAGCGTTCAGGGTAGAGGAACCTACAAGCTGGAGACTATGGATGGTTTTGAAGTCCCGAGAACTTGGCATGCCCAAAACCTGAAGGTTTACTATGTGTAGAACAGTTAAAGTATGATTCTCACTTGTCAGTATGACAAGTAGGTTTAAAAGCACCTTGAAGCTTAGGATTTTTCTATATAGAAGCTATGTTTAGATTTTATCAAGGTTGAACCCATTTCATGTAAGGAATCAAGAATACTAAGTTATAATATAAAGCCTTCGACTTAATCTCAGCTTATTAGATTGATGCATTGTGAAGGATAAAACCAAGTTATAGACTTGAGCTTGAAAAATCAAAAGAAAAAATACGACGATACTTGGGTAAAATATGTCTGAAAATAATAAAAGTAAACTATAAAGTTTAATATTGTCTAAGAAAGAAGAAATACATAAAAACTTAGGCCTTGGAAGGATGAGATTCTCCGGAACTACTATCCGAAGTCTCCTCGGATGTCTCTTCAGTCGGTCCCTCAGAAGTCCCCTCGGAAGTCTCCGCAGAGGTTCCCTCGGAACTATCTTCGGGCTCTTTGGATGCTGCAGGAGACACTGGTTTAGGAGACCCTGGCTTTGGAGGCTCTTCTACCCTGACCTTCTTTATAACGGGCTCAGGCTCCTCCTCCGAAAAAGATTCCTCCTCTTCAGAGCTGGATTCGAGCTCCTTTCTCTTTTGGCCTTGGCCTTGACTCCCCGATGGGCCATCCTTGATCAAATTAGCGAGCTTATCTGAAATGCCCCCAAGTGCTGGAACTCGCACAGGGCAAGGGAAGGAGGACTGTTCAAGGACTTCTGGAAACTCGTCCTGAATGGCCTCCACAGTGGCGTCCCGGCCTTCCTTATAGCTGACTGGATGAAGGAGGGCATCATGCTCCACCATTAAATCCTTGAACTCCTGAGTGTCCATCCAGCCATCAAAGGCTTTATCCTTTTGAGCCTTGAGGATAACATTTTTAGCCCGGGCCATTTCCAAGTCAGAAGTAGATGAGGCAAGTTGGGCTTCAAGGGCCTCAATTCTTTGGTTGGCCTCCTCCAGCTTCTTGTTCGCATCCTCGAGGCCAACCTTCCAAGCCTTGGCTTGGTGAATCGCCCCTTGAAAATGGACGTTCACCTAAAAGATACACAGCAAAGGTAAGAGATGGAAAAAAAAAGAAAAAAAGGCGTACCGTCGCCAAAGCCTGAGCTCCGAAAAGCTCATTAGCCTCCAAGTCCTATTGAAGGACAAAGTCTTGATAGTCAACCGGGGAAATGGAATGCATAGACCATTCCTTGGCAAGTGCTGTGTTGCCAACAATCGAATCCTTGCCCCGGATTCCCCAAGCAGGTTGGAAGTAAGACCCTGGTTTTTGCTTGGTACGTAAAATTTGGCTGGGGCCTTCTTCGCCCGGTTACTTTGCCTGGAGTAGGAACTCCGGGAAATGATCCCCAAGGCGCGGGTCTTTAAAGACCATTCCAGCACACTTCATCCTGGTCATTTCCAGGTCTTTAGGCTTTGTAACCTCCTCAATTTTCTCAGCCACTGCAACAAATAAGATAAGTGAGTTGTGAAGTTAACAAAGTAGAAGATAGAAGGAACGAAAACAACTAGATAAGGAAGGAAACGTACTCTTCTTAGGGACGGGAGAAAGGCCGGGTTCTACAAGAACGGTCTCCCTGATAAGATCCCAAGAATGAGAAGTCCCATTATCTTGCGTAAGGAGGTTGAAAGCTCTGGTCTCCTCCTCAGACAAAATTATATCGTTTGGGCTCCCATCTACGGCTAGCCCAAAAGACGAGCGGAATAGGGTGCCCCAATCGCCACCCTCCCAAATGACGAATAAAAAATCTTTCTTCCACCCCAAGTTGTTGTCAGGGATGGACTTCCCGTTCACTATGTGGGGAACGGTTGGGCGCTAGTTTAAAAAAACCCACCTCGGATTCTTGTCATGACTGTTCTTGAACTGGAAAATCTTTCTAAAAACAGCAACAGAGGTAGAGACATTGTGCTTGGCGCATTGCGATAGATAGCACAGAATCAACCTCCAAGAGTTAGGAGGGAGTTGGCAAGGGCTGATGCCCACATCAGCTAGAAAAACAGGGATGAATGGGTGAAAGGGGAGTTTAATACCTGCCCTTAAAGTATCTCTGTAGGCGCATAGTGTGTCTTTCCTCCACTAACAGGCCCTGTCGGCCGGACCTGCAAGAACTAGCTTGAAAGGATCCTTGATTCTGAAATAACCGCTCAACTTGTCCAGCTCCTTTAGATCCCGCAAGGCACTAATATGGTCGTGCGCGTCTAGATGCGCATCTGACGGGTACTCGTCCCCTCGGGTGTTGATCATATCAATCAAGGAAGTGTACCTTGACCGAATGGGGAATTCATTGGACTTTCTGGCCATATTCATCTTGGCCAAACGGGTCATTTTCTTATCAGCCATCTAAAAAAAAGGCACATAAGGAGATAATTTTAAAAAGCAAACTATGCAAAAACAAGCACAAGAAGAAAAGGGAGAAGTCTTACCTGAAGTAATGCTCCTAAAAAAGGCTTTAGGGGGTTAAGATACTCCGACCTACTGTTATTGCTCTGAGATTCTTAACAGAAGAAGAAAGAAGGAGAATTTAGAAATGAGAAAGTGAGGAGCAGTAGACTCTACTCACTCCTTTATATAGGAGAAAAAGTGAAGTTTTAGGGACAAAAAGCCCAGTAAGGATAAAGGCCCAAAGAAAAAAGCCCAGAAATTGAACATTCCAGAATATTCCAAGGAATTCCAAAGAAACTAAATAAAAATTCCCGAGAATTCTAGAGAATTCTAAAAAGGGTGTTTTAATATATTAAGCCCAGATTAATAAGAGGCCCAATGGGAGGCCCAAATCCAATTGGGATTTGGAAAAATAAAAAGCCCAAATCCAATTAAGATTTGGGAAAATAAAAAGCCCAAATCCAATTAAGATTTGGAAAATAGAAAGCCCAAATCAAATTAGGATTTGGAAAAATAGAAGGCCCAAATCAAAGCCCTAAAAAAGATGAGGCCCAATCCAAATTGGATAAGAAGGAAGCCCAATAAGACCAGGATTGAGGTCGAGTTCCAAGTCGTGAATTCTGCTCGAATTCTTTCAAACAGACACCCGAAAATTACGGGTATAATAGACCAGGATTGAGGTTAAATTTCAGCTCATGAATTCTGTTCGAATTCTTTCGAACAGACACCCAAAAATTACGGGTATAATAGAAGTGGATTGAGGTCGAAAGCCAGATCAGGATCGAGGTCAAATTCCTGAATCAAGCACAATATTTTTTAAGAATGGGGTGCGGAAACCTAGACTAAAATCCAGGCCGAAGAATCGACTAGGATCCTGGTCAAAACCCAGGTCGTGAATCCTAGTCGAAATCTAACGACCAGGAAGCAAATAAGCACAGTAAGATCTAGGTCGAAGGTTCGACTAGGATCTTGGTCGAAACCCAGGTCGTGGATCCTAGTCGAAACCAAACGACCAGGAAACAAAGAAAGACACTAGTTTTCGACCAAAATCCAGGTCGAAGGTTCGACTAGGTTCCTGGTCAAAAGCCAGGTCGTGGATCATAGTCGAAGTCCTTCGACCAGGATTGGAAAGCTGGTCCAAAATTCGACTAGGATCTAGGTCGAAATTTTGACTAGGATCCTGGTCGAAAAACGGCTGAAAATTTGAGAATATTTGTGAAAAATTGCAGAAAATGTGAAAAAATCTCGGAAAAAATGGAAAATTCCTGAAAAATACCAGAAAATTCCTAAAAATAGGGAGAAGCTAAGAAAATGGGAGGGGAAGTTTTTAAACGACCCTGAAGCCACGTACAAGGTAAATCGTTGTAAGCGTGTAGGTCGCTCCACACTTTACGCAAAACGATACCCTGAAAGGGAATGAACAGACTTAACTTTTGCGAAATCTTATACGGTTTCCCAAAAGTTGGGGGGAAAATGATAGGGATAAATAAATCCTGATTATGTAATTAAATATTACAGTAATTATACATGATTTGGGCTGCTAGGCCCAATAAGAAGATGTATGACATTCAGACCAAAAAGGTTAACACATTGATCAGGCCTGATGGACCAGATCAGGCCTAATGGAACAAAGAAGACCCAAAAACCCTGAATATTAATTAATTTCATAATTAATTAATAAGGGAAAAATCAGCTATTGAAAAAAGTCCCAATGAGGACATAAATCCTTGCATATTAGCCTCTAAGGGACCTAGAAGGATAAGGAATCAGTTTCCTACTATTTAGGACCCCAAAGTCCATTCTAATTCAGAGACTTGATCACCAAGTCTCCTATACCAAGTCCAATTCAAGGACCACCAACATCTATATAAGGGGTCTCACCCCCACAAATCAGAACTACGTTTTTTGGCTTGATTCTCTAATTCACAGAGATACGTAGGCATCTCGTAAAGGCAGAGTTAAGCTACGAAATACGAGAGCAGCCATTAAAGGCCTTGAGCTCCCGAACCTTAGCAATAAACACAGCTAATAATAACTGTTAGATATATTTGATAATATCATGGCTAATATAATTTATGTTTAGATTTCAGATCTTACTTAACAGGACAAATCAGTACTTAACCGTTGATCAGTACTTATACTGGAAGTCAGGACTTAAGGATATCAGTACTTATATTATCAGGAGATAATCATCAGAAGTTAGATATCAGAACTTAAGTGCTGAAGGACGATCAGATAAGGAAAGTAGCTGATTAAAGGAAAGAAGATCAAGATAAACATAAGAAGAGATATGCATGAAGAAGGAGTTCCGTGAAGAATGGAATACTTGGAAGAAAAGATATCTGATTGATATATTTTAGGAAGCAGAATTATATTCCATATCAATTAGCGATTATCTTGTAACTGTGTAGTATATAAACACAGACATAGGGTTTACACTATAAGTGTTATCATATTCGAGAAGATTATTCATTGTAACCCTAGCAGCTCTCGTGATATTTGTTCATCACTGAGAGGTAACAGTTCCATACTGTAACAGAGTTTATTGTTTCAATAAAAGTTTGTTTTCTGTTACTTAAGATATTAAAGTTCGATTTGATTGTATTATACACTGTATTCACCCCCTCTACAGTGTGTGTGACCTAACAAGTGGTATCAGAGCCTATCTTTTAATACACATACAGTTAAAGATCCAAACACAATCATGTCTGACACAGAAACTCCAACTAAGCCTACCAAAACTGAGGAACCACCAAAGACACAAATTCAGAGTCGGTATGAGACCATCAGAGTTCCCATACTGAGACCATCTGAATATCCCATATGGAAGGTGAGAATGACCATGTTCCTGGAAGCAACAGATCCAGAATACCTTGATAGAATCAAGGAAGGGCCTCACAAACCAACCAAGCTTGCTGTTGCAGTTGCAGGTGAAGCAGCAAAGACAGTACCAAAGGAAAAGAGTGATTATACTGCTGAAGATATAGCATCAATTGCTAAGGATGCTAAGGTACGACACTTACTATATAGTGCCATTGATAATGTAATGTCAAACAGGGTAATCAACTGCAAGACTGCTAAGGAGATATGGGATGCTCTGGAAACAAGATGTCAGGGAACTGACACAATTAAGAAGAACAGGAAGACAATACTCACTCAAGAGTATGAACACTTTGACTCAAAGACTAATGAGTCATTGAATGATCTATATGATAGATTTGTCAAACTTTTGAATGATTTGTCATTGGTTGATAAAGAGTATGATCTTGAAGATTCAAACCTTAAATTCCTGTTATCTCTTCCTGAATGCTGGGATTTGAAAGCAACAACAATAAGAGACAACTATAATCTTGATGAAACAACTCTTGATGAAATCTATGGAATGCTCAAGACTCATGAACTTGAGATGGAACAAAGAAGCAAGAGGAAAGGAGGAAAGTCAAGGACAATTACTCTTAAGGCTGAAGAAGAATCCCCCAAAGCAGCTTCCTCAAGGAAAGACAAGGGTAAAGCTCTTTTCATAAAGTCTGATACTGAGTCATCAAGTTCTGAAAGTGATGATGACTCAGATTCTGAAAGCTTGCCTGAGACTGATGCCGATGAGAAGATGATGAAGCTATGTGCTCTTATGGTGAAAGGAATCACAAAGATTGCATACAGGAAGTTCAGGAAGGGAAAGAAGTTTTCCAAGAAAGGTATAAGTTCTGATAAGAAGAATTTCAGAAGATCTGAAGGCAGAGGAGGAAAGTCTGACAGAGGAGATTATACCAATGTTAAATGCTATAACTGTGGTGAGAAAGGCCACATATCTCCTGATTGCAAGAAGGCAAAGGGTGACAAAGGCAAGGCTCTTGTCATAAAGCAGAAAAGCTGGACAGACACCTCAGACTCTGAAAGTGAGGAGAACTATGCATTGATGGCAAATGCTGATAAAGAAAGTGCTGAGAGCAGTTCTGAAGCTGCTGAAACAAAGGGCAACAAGATAAATATTCTAGTTCTGGACAGTGGATGTTCAGGACATATGACTGGAAATAAGGCCCTGCTATCAGACTTTGTGGAAAAAGCTGGCCCAAGTGTTTCCTATGAAGATGGCAATATTGGAAAAACATTGGGATATGGCAATATCAATCTTGGGAATGTCATAATTAAAGATGTAGCTCTGGTCTCAGGACTTAAACACAATCTGCTGAGTATAAGTCAAATCTGTGACAGAGGTTATCATGTTGATTTCTTTGAAGAACACTATAAAATTGTGAGTAAATCTAAAGGCAAAGTTGTTCTGAAAGGATACAGGCATGGTAACATTTATGAAGCTAAGCTTTCAACAAGTACTGATGGTTCTGCAATTTGTCTGATGAGTAGAGCATCAATTGAAGAAAGCTGGAATTGGCACAAGAGACTCTCTCATTTAAATTTCAACAATATAAATGAACTGGTCAAGAAAGATCTTGTGAGAGGATTGCCAAAGTCAGTATTTGCTCCTGATGGTCTTTGTGATTCATGTCAGAAGGCCAAACAAAGAAAATCTTCCTTCAAGAGCAAGACTGAATCATCAATTCTTGAGCCTTATCATCTACTACATGTTGATCTATTTGGTCTAGTAAATGTCATGTCTATTGCAAAGAAAAAATATGCGTTGGTCATAGTGGATGAGTTCACCAGATACATATGGGTGTATTTCTTGCACACAAAAAGTGAAACTGCATCTATCTTGATTGATCATGCCAAACATCTGGATAAATTGGTCAAAGATTCTGTGAAAATCTTAAGGAGTGATAATGGCACTGAGTTCAAGAATTTGATAATGGAAGAGTTCTGCAAAAACCATGGAATAAAGCAGGAATTTTCTGCTCCTGGAACTCCACAGCAAAATGGAGTTGTTGAAAGGAAGAATAGAACTCTCATTGAAGCTGCACGTACAATGCCTGAAGAAGCAAAGCTTCCAACCTATTTCTGGGCTGAAGCTGTGCAGACTGCTTGTTTTACTCAAAATGCAACACTTATTAACAAGCATGGAAAAACACCATATGAGATGGTGAAGAAAAAGAAGCCAAATCTGAAGTACGTTCATGTATTTGGATGCAAGTGTTTTGTTCTCAAGACTCATCCTGAACAACTATCCAAGTTTGATCTAAAAGCTGATGAAGGAATCTTTGTTGGATATCCACTTTCCACAAAACCTTCAGAGTCTATAATTTGAGAACAAAAGTGGTCATGGAATCTATCAATGTCTCTTTTGATGACAAGAAGATTACTGGTCTTGAAGATTTCATTGATCATGATCAGCTGAGATTTGAAAATGAAGACTCAAATTCTGATACTGAAAATCCTGACAGTCTAAGTCCTGATACTGTAAACTCTGATGGATTAAACTCTGATGTTTTTGAAACTGTGGTGACTACGTCAAAGGAAGATGCACCAATGCAGGGGGAGTATACTCAAGATCCTACCACATCTCAAGAAACATCAGAACATACATCTGGCTCATCAAGTTCTGATTCGTCAAGTTCTGATAAGTCAATTTCTGATAGTGCTGAAAATCTAAATTCTGAAGAATCCAACTCAGAGAGCATATTTTCAGGGGGAGCATCAGAAAATGAAGATGAAGACAACATGGATCATGGGGGAGCATCCAGTTCTAGAGAAAACCTTCCATCTGCAAGGAAGTGGACAAAGTCACATACACCTGATTTGATAATTGGAAATCCTGATGCAGGTGTCAGAACTAGAACAGGTTCTTCAAATGAATGTCTTTACATTTCTTTTCTCTCTCAGACTGAGCCAAAGAAAGTGGAAGAAGCTCTTCAAGATGCTGATTGGGTGCAAGCAATGCGGGAAGAGTTAAATGAATTTGAAAGAAACAAAGTCTAGACCCTAGTGCCAAGACCAAAGAATAGATCTGTTGTTGGTACAAAATGGGTATTCAGAAACAAAACTGACAGTGATTGCATAATTACAAGGAATAAGGCAAGGCTGGTTACAAAAGGATATTCTCAACAGGAGGGAATTGACTATGATGAAACATTTGCACCAGTTGCTAGGTTAGAAGCTATAAGGATATTTTTGGCTTATGCTGCTCACAAAAAGTTTACTGTCTTTCAAATGGATTTGAAAAGTGCTTTTCTCAATGGAGAATTGGAGGAGGAAGTATATGTTGAACAAACTCCAGGCTTTGTAGATTCCAAACATCCAGATTATGTCTACAGGCTTGATAAAGCACTTTATGGACTTAAGCAAGCTCCTAGAGCATGGTATGAGACTTTAGCTCAGTTTCTTCTGGAAAGTGGATTCAACAGAGGAACAATAGACAAAACACTGTTCTACCTCAACCATGGAAAGGACTTACTTCTCGTCCAGATTTATGTTAATATCATTTTTGGGTCTACAAATGACAGACTTTGCAAGAAGTTTGCCAAACTGATGCAGTCAAGATATCAGATGAGTATGATGGGGGAACTTAGCTATTTTCTGGGCCTTCAAGTCAAGCAGAATGAAGAAGGCACTTTTATTTGTCAAACTAAGTACACCAGAAACTTGCTAAAGAAATTCGGAATGCAAGATTGTTCAAGTGCATCTACTCCCATGGCCACTACAACAAAACTGGATAAGGATACTGGTAAATCAGTAGATATTACTGATTACAGAGGTATGATTGGCTCTCTACTCTATCTAACTGCTAATAGACCTGATATCATGTATGCTACCTGTCTTTGTGCAAGATTTCAAGCAGATCCAAGAGAACCTCACTTAACAGCCGTGAAAAGAATTTTTAAATATCTTAAAGGAACAGCTGATCTGGGATTGTGGTATCTTAGAGAATCAGATTTTAAACTAATAGGTTACTTAGATGTAGATTTTGCAGGTTGCAAAATTGACAGGAAAAGCACAAGTGGAAGCTGCCAATTTCTTGGAGGCAGATTGGTTTCTTGGTTCAGCAAGAAACAAAAGTCAATTTCCACATCAACTGCAGAAGCAGAGTATATTGCTGTAGGAAGCTGTTGTGCACAGATTCTTTGGATGAAGAATCAGTTACTGGATTATGGGTTAACATATTTCAAAATCCTTATTTACTGTGATAATCAAAGTGCTATTGCTATGACAGGTAATCCAGTTCAACACTCTATGACAAAGCACATCAGCATCAGGTACCACTTCATAAGGGAACATGTGGATGAAGGTACAGTGGAATTGCACTTTGTTCCAACAGATCAACAACTAGCAGATATCTTCACAAAACCACTGTGTGAAGCCACTTTTACAAGATTAGTAAATGAACTTGGAATGGTTTCAGGTTCTTTTTCTAAATCTGTCTACTTTTGTTCTGTTTCATTAGACTTTATGATCAGTATTTACAGAATGTAATCTCTTTGTGTATTCTGTGATTAATTGAAATATGCGTTCAAGTACTGATTGTTGTCTGATATATGTTTCTAAACTCTGATAAGTGATATGTTTGTTTAAGTAACTATTCAATCCTATGAGGATAATTGTGCTAGATACTGACCTAGTAGTCTTCAATAAACAAATGATCCCATATAAGAAGTAATTATTTCTGTGGAATTCTTATGACACAAGCAAATTCTGATAATTGAGCTTAGTTGAGTTTACTTTATTTATCTTATTACTAAGTCACAAATTAAAATAATGCTACTCATCTGTTAAGTTCTGATACTAGTAAATCTGCTGAATGTACTAAGTGCTGATAAACCTCAATTATCAAAAGAAAAAGCAAAAAGATAAAAAAAAATCAGGTACTCCTTTGAGATCTAGAGTAAACATGTGGAAGGGACGACCCAAGTGCATTGCTGATATTAAGTAAATATGCATTAGAAAAGCAAAATATTTTCTTGGTGACTTTTCACACTCTATGATTACTGGAGAAATACTCTGATAATAGCATAAATTCTGATAAGCAGTCGTGACTCACTTACACTGAGAAGCCAGTGTAAAATAGAATTTAAAAAGATGCATAAAATTAGCACAAAACAGTTGAGGTGGACTCAAGCATGAACTCATTCATCAGTAGGTTTCAGGATAATGATAGCTCTTTAGCAAAACTTTAGTTATGCCTTATTTCTAAGATGTACTGAAGTGAATCAGACTTTACTCCTTGTCTGAAATTTAGCTTAATGCACACACTAATCACTCCATCTGAATGATGAAAATTACTGTGGTGGTCTATGTTGTTTTAGATAAACAGTCATTGTGTCATTCTGCACTAACTCTGAGGACAAGTTCTGGTTGCATATTCTGACGATTAAGTTCTGAAGAGTATAACTCAGAACTTGTATGTGGATTTACTCAGATAGGCATTCCTTTTTCGAGTTAAGAAATTATGTTCTGATGACTGTTAAGTTTTGATATAAGTCTAAGTTCTGATATTATAGTCTAATTCTTTACTTGACTTATCTGTGGATAAAATTTGATAACAGTCTCGGTTCAAACTAGCATATGTTGAAGTGGAAGATTAATAGTCACTATGGTTAGGGTTAATGGTATTCGTACTTGAACAGTCCACTTTTACTTGTTTCTTGTGCGCATTCAACCATGTTTTCTCCTTCCAATGAATGTTATCTTTTTCCTAGTTTGGGGAGACGAGGTAGAATTAATTCTACCTATCAGCATTAAATACTTTTACGTCTCCTGGCATTCTCTTGCCTATATAAGCAGCCACTTCACATCAGCCTTCCCATCAAATTCTTTCTCACAAACTTACCTTCATACTTTTTCTTTCAAAAACACAATGGTCAGATACAACATGTTTTTGAACTACCAAAACTTCAATATGGAGCTAAGCTGTGCCGATTGGCAGCAGGAATGGCACGTCACGGCCATTCCTGAGGAGATATGGGACTCTGTCCCACAGGAGGTACTGACCCACCTTCTGTTCTTCTATATGGATTACCATCGCCATCTGGAGTGATTGGAGGAGGAAAGGCTGGAAGCTCTCCGCCAGCAAGAGCGAATCATCCGACTCGCCATTCTGTTTGTCGAGAGTAGGAAGAAGAAATAATTTAATCTCGTCTTCTTCCTGTTTTTCTTCATCATCAGCCTTGCCCTGCTTCTTGAGCTAGGACTAAGGCTGTTGATGTTAGGTTTAGTGGTTTAGGGAAATCTTGTATAAGTACTGATGTAATTTCAATTTCATGAATGTATTCTCTTGATATATTAATGAAATTTGTTTTTGTTTCAAGATTTTGTCTCTAAGTTATTTTGTAATGCATTGATAAATCCTGATAATTATTCATTTTCTGAAGACCATATAAATTCTGTTTTAATTTAAGTTCTGATTTTCCTTTATCAGTACTTACTCATCTAATTTATCTTGGTCACTTTAACTTAATTTCTTTTCAGAATATTAATGTTGTAGTGAAAATTAATTACATCAGTGGGAACAGTTTCAATTTTGAATTAAAACTATTTCACCTTGATTAATGGAATATCTGGGTAAGTGGAACGGTTTTCCCTTGAAAACAGGCAAGTGGGTAAGTAATGATTACTGTTTTCTCGAGCCTAGTAACTATCCGTTATTACTGCATGTCTGACAGGTGTCCCAACGGTTACTTTTTGTGTATAAGTAACAGAGAGAAAAGATTGTCAAATCTTTTATTTACTTTTCTCTTTTATCTCTCTCTCTTTACTTTCATCCTTTCTCATCTACTGACAATTTTTCACACAGACATTTTATCAAACACCTAACAGGCACTTTTAAATCTCAATTTTTCACATGGCACCTAAGGATTTAATCATTGATGGAGCTAAGTTTGTTCCAAACAACTATACTGCAATTCTTGATCATGCTGAAGCTCCATCTGAATTGCATTTTGTGCAAGATCTTCTTGCACACAGTGAGATTGGGTATGCATTAACTAAGCCTTCAGTCTTTTCGAGCCAACAAGTTCTGACGTTTTGGCGGACTGGGCACTTTGATGATGGTGGTAGACATGGCACTCTTAGTATTGTTTTCGAAGTGGGTGATTCTTCTTATGCAGTTACTCCTGGTACAATACGCAAGGCTCTACATCTCCCAGAAGGTTACACCTTTTCAATTCCAGAAGAATCAGCTCTTCAGGAGTTAATGGCAAAATTGGGGTATGAAAAGAGTTTGGCAAAACTTGGGCAGTTGAAACGGGCTCATATCAGACGAGAATGGAGCTTCTTCTTTGACTGCATCACTAAAGCTTTTGGGAAAAAAATGTTCGAATTTTGATGCTATCCCAATTCTGAGTCAGCACATCGGGTATGCTATTATACATCAAACTCATTTTGATTTTGCAACTGGTATAATTGGTTTTATTGGGGATAGGAATGTTATCTATTTTGCTAGATTCTGTCAACTTATTTATACTTTTTGCACTGATGAACCTCAATTAGTCAGTTCCTCAACCCCACCTTTTAAAGTTACAAAATGCTACTTTAATGACCTGGTAAATGCTGACACTAAGAAATCAGTGGTTAGACCATTACAGATTCCTCACTCTGTAAAACAGATCCTAGTAAATGCTGATCCTGATACTTATAGATCTGTTTACTTTGATGTCCAACCAACAACAAACACTCAAAAACCATCATCCTCAGTACCTACCACTCATTCTACTCAACCTACCCTCAGGAAATATCTCAAATCCTATCTCTCCACTTCACAGACTGATCAACCCTCATCCTCAGCACCTACTGTGAAGCCTTCATCCTTCAAGCCAAAGAGGACAAAGACTGTTCCTCAAACACCTCAAAAGAGAAGGAGGATTGCCTTGAGAGATGAATCTGATACTGAGGACCAGGTTCCTTCTTCAGAACCTGTTGTAGGTGAAGTTGAGAAAGAGACTTCTCAGAAGGATTCCGGTATTGGGGGATCTAGGCTTCTCAAAATGCTTAAAAGAATGACAGTTCCTGAAACTCCCAAGGAATCCAAATCAACAACGAGATACAAGAAATAGAGGGCAAAAAGGACAGTTTCAGATGATGAAGAGGAAGCAGCTAAGGAAGGGGATCAGGAATCTCTGATCTCACAAGACAAGGAATTTGCTCCAGTCACTTGTTCTCCATCAACTCCATCTAAGGAAGCTGTTTCTGAAAAGGCTAACACACGTTCTGTGTCTCCTTTTCATCCAGGCACAAGTGCTGATATTGATGTTCAAAACTTGGTTGTGCCTGAAGTAATTCTCTTAGAAGCTCCAACAACAACTAATCCTTCCACAACACCTATTACTGATGCTGTTCAAACTCCAGAGTTATCAACAACACGTTCTCTGCATCATTATGCTGCTGATCAGACTTTAGGTGAGCATCAGGATTTGGCTGTTGATCAGAACATAGAACCGGATCAGCAACTAGAAGATGTTGAAGCCTCCATTGCTACTCATACCGTTGTTTTATCAGAAGATACTGATTCTGTAAGTTCTGATGCTGCAAATGCTGGAGATACTGGTGATGCTGCTCCAACTACAGATGCTGATGCAGCAGGTCCTTCATGACATGTTCCTCAACAAACAATTCTTAAGTCTGAACTTATTAAGAAGTTTGTTACCAGAGAAGCACCAGTACCTTGGAGTGAAACTCCTGCAGGACAGGAGTGGACTAAGGAATAGAACTCAGTTTCATGTGTTCCAACTGAAAAGCATCTTGCTGAGCACTTGACTAAAGCTGATGAAATGTTAAATTCTGATGATTTTAAAACCCAGCTTAGAGTCACTGCATTGAGTACTAAACATCTACAAGGTCTTCACTCAACTACTCATACAGAGCTACACAAGATTCAGGAAGAATTTATCAAACAGGAACAAGTTTGGAAAATTGATAAGAAAAAGTTCTTCCAACCTACCTTTGACAGGATTGCTTATATTGAGAAGACTCAAGATCATCAACAAGCTCAGATTGATGATATTCTGAAAAATCAAGCTTCTCAGCAATCACAACTGACTCAAATCCAATCCTCAGTGGAATTGCTTATCTCTCTTCTACTACCTGCTGATGCCAAAAAGGGGGAGAAAGTAATTAAGTCCAAATGCAAGACTGACAAGACACTGACAGGGAAGGATGATGAAAAAGATGATCAAGGAAACCCTGGAATGGGTAGAGGTCATAGTCAAGGTAGAAGATTCACATCAAGAAAAGCTGAAATCACAAGTCACAGGACAAGTTCTGTTACTGGGAAAAGAATAAGTTTTGCTGCTGGTAAAAGGATAAGTTCTGATGAACTTTTAGATCTTGATGAGGAAATGTCAAGACAATTATTACTTCAGGAAAATTCAGGAATGGACTTGGAAAGTTTAATGGAAGAAGAAAGGCTTAAATAAGAGAAAGTCACATCTAAATCTGAAGCTTCTGGTAAAAAGTCACTTCCAAAACTCAAAGGCATTGTGATCAAAGAAAGGACACATACTGAAGCAACATTGGCTAGATCACAACCGCAGATAGATCCAAGATCCAAGGGTAAAGAAAAGGTTGGTGAACCTATCAAGGTTTATGTGCCTCCTGAGGATGAAGAAATTACTGATGAAAAGGATGATCTTGCTCTTACTTCAAGAAAAGTTCTTAAAACAACCTCTGACATGGCTCAAGTTGTTCAGAGTCAAGAAATTGTAAGTTCTGATATTCAGAAGAAGCAAGTAACCTCTGACATAGCTCAAGTTAACTTGATATCAGAAGATAGACCAAAGACACTCTTACCAGGATTCACTAAAGCAAAACAGACTCAATCTTTGAAAACTACTGCAAGTGGTTTTGAAGCAAGAGTAGTTACTGGAAAGGAAGCAAGAGATAAAACTGGATTGGGAAGTGCTGATGAAAGAAGAATACATAACACTACCAATGATCCAACTTCCTTGAGTGAACCAGGTATTGGAGCAACTCCTGAGAGATTGAATCAACTGGAATCTATACAGATGGTTTACCATACCTACTTGAAAGAATACATCTTGTTGTATTTCATGACAGATGGTAGGGTTTATCATATAAGACAAAATGGCATTCCATTGAAGTATTTTGAAGAATTGGAGCATGTACTATTCTTACTTCAAGTGGATGACTGAATAACAGGAACTGCTGCAACCTATTTGAAAGAACAGATTCAGAGAAAGAAAAGGCTTTATTCTGTTAAGTCTGACAGCATATACGTTTCAAAGTACTGAGATCATAATGGTGATATAGTTGAAATGAAGCCCAACACTGCTAAGATTATAACTACCTTTCTGGGGTACAGGGCTGTTGAATTCAATCTTGAGTCTGATAAAGCTTATTTGATCAGACTGGATCAGGATATAAGAAAAGCAAAGATCAATGATCTCAGAGCTGCGATCTTTCAAATTGGTGAAGATACTGCAGAGCTTAAAGATGCCAAAAGGAGAATGATTGATGAACTCAGATATGCTGAGAGATGTTTGTTGAAGAATTATCTCAGAACAACTCCTGACATCAGAGAGATCAGATGATGAAGCCAAGTCGAAGATCTACAACTGCTTAAATTCTGATATTTGTACAAACTGAAGTTGTTATCAGAAGTTGAATATTGGTAAAGCTTTAAGGACTGTAAGTTGTAGTTATCTAGTCTAATTCTCATACATTTGTACTTAATGTTTTTGACATCATCAAATATCTGTTAAACTTGTATATTATGCTAATTTACAAGTTGGGGGAGATTGTTAGATATATTTGATAATGTCATGGCTAATATAATTTATGTTTAGATTTCATATCTTACTTAACAGGACAAATCAGTACTTAACCGTTGATCAGTACTTATACTGGAAGTCGGGACTTAAGGATATCAGTACTTATATTATCAGGAGATAATCATCAGAAGTTAGATATCAGAACTTAAGTGCTGAAGGACGATCAGATAAGGATAGTAGCTGATTAAAGGAAAGAAGATCAAGATAAACATAAGAAGAGATATGCATGAAGAAGGAGTTCCGTGAAGAATGGAATACTTGGAAGAAAAGATATCTGATTGATATATTTTAGGAAGCAGAATTATATTCCATATCAATTAGCGATTATCTTGTAACTGTGTAGTATATAAATACAGACATAGGGTTTACACTATAAGTGTTATCATATTTGAGAAGATTATTCATTGTAACCCTAGCAGCTCTCGTGATATTTGTTCATCACTGAGAGGTAACAGTTCCATACTGTAACAGAGTTTATTGTTTTAATAAAAGTTTGTTTTCTGTTACTTAAGATATTAAAGTTCGATTTGATTGTATTATACACTGTATTCACCCCCTCTACAGTGTGTGTGACCTAACAATAACCTCAGTTTTTTATCCATAACACAAACTCATTCGGTTTTACGAACCATGGTGAAAATCATAGATAAGGGGAATAATACCAAAGTTTATGTCAATTTAAAATAAAAAGGAACTTCTGTTCTTAAATACCAAAAATACTCAAGTCTGCGTAAAAATAGTATGAAAGAGAAAGTAAATACAGGAAATGACAATAACAGGAAAATGAAAAGGTGAATGTTAGCACCCCTTTACTTTCAAGTTCTGCCCATTTAAGGGGTAAAAATCTCATAATAAATGAAGTACCCAAATGATTGCATAAAATATAGAATGAGTCTTTGTGACGCCCTCAATCTCGGGGTTAGGAAATGAGGACTCACACACCTTTAATCTAATAATTAAATATGCATAAACCCCGATTATCTACTAACCAGATCAACAGGATAAAGTATGAAACAAGATTACAACTACCAATCAACACAATATAACTTACAAACCCAAATTATTATTAAATAAACAATATCAATTCCGGCTGGGAACCGACAGATAACCCATTGTATCTTTAAACACTTCTTTCTAGGCGCAAGCTCACTCATAATTACCACTACCTGCTCTGGCAACCAGAAGCCCTCAACACGGTAGGGACCACCAGGTGCGCTCTTACGAGCAGTGCGCTTAAGCCTGACCATCTTCTTGCTTAACTGCCATGGTTAGATTAAAACAAAACAAATGAGTATAAAACTCAGCAAGCAACTATATAGCAGTTCTACAATATCAATTCTCAATATGCTTTACCAAACTCAGGGCATTCTACTTTATTTGATCTAGGTGGCAGATTTCCAGCTTTTGGGTTAAGGAAAGGTTTTTGAAGGAATAATATGGTGCTTTTAAGGAACAAGGCTCAACGTAGGTCGAAAGCCGACATTCATCACAAATCGATAAAGGATCAGAATAGATCTTTCAATAGAGGAAAGCAACAGTATTTTAATATATGGAATCAATCATATGATCAACAGATTTAAGAATCAGGGTTCTCGAGCTTTAAGCTTCACACTAACATAATCAACTCTTTTCAAAGCAATATAAACCATTTTCATTTTCAAAAATCAATTTACTGAACAAAAAGTTTCAGTTCCCTTTTTAAATAATCATTTAGAAACCTTGATTGGATCACTTTATCTTTCCATTTCATATTAATACGGGTGATCAGCCCGTACCGACCTCCATCCGGTCTTTAAGGTACCAATCAGCATAATTTTATCCTTAAGTTGGACTAGCCTCGCTAGCCTCTTACCATGACTGGACTAGTCCCACTAGCTTCTTACGTCCCAATCCAATCCATCAGGAATTCATTTGGAAAACCTTGAGTTGGAAAAACAAATAGGTTTTTTAAAATTCATTTTATAATTACCAAGAATTTGAAATCATTCGGACTTTTTCAAGTCAAAACTCATTCTTAATTCAGATTTTAAGGAAACAAAGTTCAGGGGGTGATTCAAAGGTACGCAAGGAACAATTCATAAGAATTCTGTATTAGGGATAATAAAGCACTTAAGTTAGAAGGATCAACATCTGTTTAGGGATCAATAGAGTGATCAGGAGGAACAGGGTATCATTAAACAGGGTTAACAAGGATAATCAGAGGGTTCAATATATTTCATGGCTCAATACATAATTTGAACAGAAAGGACAGATTATCAAAGGGTTAAATCATTAAGTTTATCAATAACAGTTTATCAAGAACAAAGGCAGGGTACCTCAAATCAATATCAGGGTTTCATAATTAAACAGTTCAATACTCTACATGGTATGAACAACATTCTCTTTATAACCATTTACACAAGTAATCAGAGTTACTTGCCTGGATTTGCTTTCCTGAAGGTTGAACTACTGCCACCTAGTAGATCCTTTCCTTTCTTAGTCTGAATGCCCTCACGCTCCGAATCTACAATAAAACCAAAACCTTAATCAGATTCTCAACTCTCGTTCCCGGAACATTTACTATTTATGCTAATCCTATCAAACGATTGACATTAACTATACGAGTATAGTTACACAAATACACATATCATATAATATACTTCACTCTTACCCTTTATACTTTCAAGTATTCAACGAACAACTTATATCTTAAAACACACTTTTAATTCGACTTTAAACCAAATCAAGCAACCACAACTCACATGAGTACACATTTCATTCAAAACTCAATTCCATAATCATAACACTACTTATAACCGTTTAGAATCAAGACAACTAATTCTTCTTTTTAAAATTCTATAATTCGAACCAAAAATAGCAAATAAGCAAACAATTCCTAAAATTTTCACATGCAATCACCTAGTTATCTTCCATAATCAAATCCATCATTTAAATTTGAATTTGACTTCTTAAAAATCATGATCCATTCGGCCCTACTATAAATACCAATCAAAATCAATCAATTTTTTATACCAAATCCACATAAACACATAAACAATCATTTAGACATATAATCCAACTTAATATTCTTATAAAATAACTATACCATTCGAATTTCTCAAGAAATACAACATACAACTTTAATTTAATTTTACAAATGACATTCAAGAGTATTTTCATGGTTTAAACCTAAATCCTAGTTGATTCAAGCAAGAATAACACACCAAATTGTTATCTTCTTCTATATTAAGCAAGAATTCGAACCAAACATAACACAATCCCACATGCATACTCGAATTTAACCTTTAATTCAATTTTGGCCCTTAGTTAATCCATCAATTTCAAAAACAACTATCAAACAATCATTTTTATCAACCAAAATCAATTTATTCTTTGATAACCCAAAACCCTATTCGGCTTTTACACTAATCAACACATGCATGGACAATTTCGACCCTTTACACTACCAATCACTCTAATCAAACAATAATTTCTCAGATTAAACATTAACAACTCATTTTCATCAACTAACATCAACTTTATTCTTTTAAAAAATCAAAACCCATTCGGGTGTTTTCAAGATTAACACATGTAACAATCAAAAGAACAAGTTTTGGTGTAGTAGAGTTCAGTGGTTATATCATTACTCACCACCGGTTCATCGGAGTTCATCACCGGTGGCGGTGGCCTCACGATGGTGCCCTCATTCGAGGGTATCCTACCATAAAACCTCCGATTATTTTCTAAAATCACAACAAAAAACACATACAAGACAAGATCACCACAAGTTCACTTCATCTTGTTTTTATAAAGCAACAATTCGGCCTAGCCGAACCTACACACACGCACACAACCCACATGCAAGTATCAAACTATGCATGCAATAGGATTAGAGCTCATATATGGAACAAGAACAAATTTCCATGGAAGAATCCATAAAAATCAAGTGTAGAAGAGTAATATACCGAGTGGAATAGAGAGAGAGAAGAGAGTGAGTTTCGAGAGAGAGAGAGATGAGAGAAAAAGAGAGAATGAAAGTGTGGCCGGGTGGAAAGAAAGGAAGGAGGAGGAAATGAGTGTATATATATGCTTAGAGGGAAGGGGCGTTTTAGTAATTAACTAATCCCCACTTATGTTGATCAATCTTTTTCTTTTTACTCAAATAAGATAAAAACTTAATATAAATTATATCTCTCTCAGAAAGTTGAAAATTATTGCAAATGACAATTTCAAAACGTAGATCTCGAAATTAGCTTTCCGACCATTACTCATAATAAGGTTTTGAGCGTACGGTTGATTTTATATGAATTTCGAAATCTCGCCTTAATAATAACATTTTTCCACATAAAATCAATTTAAAAAATGCAAAGACCACCAAATAAATCCACTTATCATATTTAAAAAGTCTCTAGGACTACTAAGAAGATATCAAAACAAATCCCATGTTTTTATCTTACTCAGATAATTTTATAAAAATGCACGAAGCTTAATTAGACCTTTATTTAAGTCACATAATTCCTTAAAAATTCATAAAAATGTCACATAACACATAGTCATGCACACAGACAACAATCTCACATATATAATCACATAACAACTCAGGTATAATCATGAATTTATCCTTCTTTAATCTTTAACCTTTTCTACGCGTACCGGGTCACGTTCAGCCTGACGGCCCGACGCTCAGCGTTTCGATTACGCTTCTCATTATCTTTTCCAATCAACACGTCACTTAGGACGAAATACTTTATTTACTCATTCATTTCATTCAATCACACATAATTTACATTTTATATTCTTTAATTCCTTATTAGGACGGGTTCCGTTCTACCTGACGGCCCGACGACACAGCTTAACTCCTAAGCTGACTCTTTAAATTGGAACGTTTTTATTTACGCTCCTATATTCTAATATACAGCAAAGACATTTGATCAACACTTAATCACATAATTATATTCACATAACATACTTTACTGACTTGATTACGTCGCAAAATTCTCAGTCGTCACAGTCTTTCTGCATATAAGTTGTAAAACCGGAACCCCAAACAGGCACATTATCTTGTACACATACGGTTGTAGTAATGTAGAATCATACGAGTAGTAGTTCAAACTTCAAAGATTATTTTATGTAGAAGTCGGATGGGATTATAGAAGTAAAATATTACTTTCCATTCCATGTTTTATTGTTTTTGATGATTATATAGATTATTCTTGAGTGAGCAATGTATGAAATTTTCATTTTACTCTTCTCAAGATGTCAACACTTTTTTATAAATATTAAGTCTAATTAGTTATACAAGTCTTCACGAACAAGTGTTCTAAGATTGAACATAATATCAAGTTATTTACACCACCACAACTCCTATATAATTGTGAAACGTTTATTCATATTTGGATTTCATATACACGCGGAGTGATACTTATAGACTACCCAGTTATATTTAGACTTGAGGCCAAATAAGCGATGTATTATATGCACCACTTAAATAGTCTCTTGATTAACGATTGGATTTTACCGATATGGAGCTTTGAAACACATCACTTTCTTCTGGATCAACATATTGCACTGATGTGTACCCAACTATGATATATCATTACTTTGAACTTAGTAAGTGATGCATATCATCACTATTAACATCAAAAGTGATGTGTCTCATCACTTTGATCTTAATAATTGATGCGTCTCATCACTTACTACAACTCCAATGAAAGGGGACATCTTGCTATTGAGTGTCCTAAGTCAACTGAAAAGGCACTTTTCACCTCAAGCTCAAGTAAGGACTGGATGGACACATCAAGACCTGACAATGATGATGAATGCAATGCACTAATCGTAAATTATGGAGATGATGTGCCTTCCACTGATAAGGTACAAATGACTATTTTTCCCATAGATACTGACAACTTGTCTTATTTAAAAAGATCCTTAAATTCTCTGCATGTTAACTTTATGAATAAGTCAACTGAAAATGATAATTTAATTGCTAAGAATAAAGAGCTTAAAAAGAGAAATGATCATTTAGAAGCTGAACTTATATGTATGCATGAAAATGAAAAGGCAAGTAATATAGCTAAATATAATGAAGCTCGATTGCACATTAAATATGCAACGTTAGAGGAAATTCTTGAAAAGGAAAGAGAAGTTTTCAAGACCTGGATGACTTCAGGAAGAAAAGTTCACAATTTCATAAATGATAAAAACCAGAAAGAGTGTTTAGGTTACAATAAATACACAAATAAAAACCTTAATAAGATACCAACACAACACCAGTTAAGTTTGTCAGTACTGATGAGAATGAAGTCAAGTCAGTCTATGAAGTAGGTTCTACCTCTGAAATTCCTGATAAAAAGAAAGTTGAGTTTAGAGTTAAGGAAAAGAAAGATAAGAATATAGGTCTTCTCTCTAAAAGTCAACTAGAAAAGAAAATTTGTGAGGTAACTGATAAGCCTCACAAACACATTGTGAAAAGATGTAAGAATGGAAAGCAGGACATTAATAAAGCAAGTAATTATAAGTATATTCTTGATGCTCTTAGATAGACTTCTTTTAACTATGGTAATACTAATAATATTGCTATTGATTGTAGGAAAATCAAAATGAAAGCTACTGTTATTCATGAGTCTGATATTAGTGGTAGATCAGTATTTTATAAACCACAGAACCCCTGTTTTCACTGTGGTAGTATTTGGCATTCCATTTATACTTGTAAGGGGTATCATAGTCTGTATCACAATAATTATGATCCTTTGCCCAAGTTCAATAAAATTTCCGTTTCTGCTAGACTACCAAATTAAATGAACATGCATCTTATAAAATTAAAATTGATAAGACAAATTCTGATGAAGCGATTCCTGATGGAGCAATTCCTGATGGAGCCAATCCTGATGGTCAAAGTCCTGTTAGGAAATCTCCCGCTGCAAATAAACATAAGATGTCAAAAAGAACCCCACAAGTGTTAGTTCTTAAAAATCCTAATTAATTTCCATATTTCTGATTGCATGGACATAAAAAGAATGTGCTAGTACTTGATAGTGGATGTTTTGCATATATGACTGTAAATAAATCTCTGTTGTCTGAATACGAGGAGAAGGCTGGCCCAATGGTTTCCTATGGTGATAGAAATGTAGGAAAAATACTTGGATATGGAAATATAATCATTGGAAATGTCATCATTCAAGATGTAGCTCTGGTAGAAGGACTGAAGCACAATTTGTTGAGCATTAGTCAAATTACTGACATAGGATACTGTGTTATATTTTATGACACTCATTGTGAAGTAGTTCATAAAATTACAAAGAAAGTTATTTGATAATGCTGAACTTCATACAAATGCTGATGAACCTCAGACTTGTTTGATAAGAAAAACATCAGTACATGAAAGTTGGAACTTGTTAGATATATTTGATAATGTCATGGCTAATATGTTTTATGTTTAGCTTTCAGATCTTACGTGAACAGGATAAATCAGTACTTAACTGTTGATCAGTACTTATACTGGAAGTCAGGACTTAAGGATATCAGTACTTATATTATCAGGAGATAATCATCAGAAGATAGATATCAGAACTTAAGTGCTGAAGGACAATCAGATAAGGACAATAGCTGATTAAAGGAAAGAAGATCGAGATAAACATAAGAAGAGATATGCATGAAGAAGGAATTCCGTGAAGAATGGAATACTTGGAAGAAACGATATCTGATTGATATATTTTAGGAAGCAGAATTATATTCCATATCAATTAGCGATTATCTTGTAACTGTGTAGTATATAAACACAGGCATAGGGTTTACACTATAAGTGTTATCATTATCGAAGTTATTATTCTATATAACCCTAGCAGCTCTCGTGATATTTGTTCATCACTGAGAGGTAACAGTTCCATACTGTAACAGAGTTTATTGTTTCAATAAAGTTTGTTTTCTGTTACTTAAGTTCTTAAAGTTCGATTTGAGTGTACTATACACTGTATTCATCCTCTCTACAGTGTGTGTGTGACCTAACAATTGGTATCAGAGCCTATCTGTTAACTTACATACAGTTAAAGATCCAAACACAATCATGTCGGACACAGAAACTCCAACTAAGCCTACCACAACTGAGGAACCACCAAAGACACTAATTCAGAGTCGGTATGAGACCATCAGAGTCCCCATACTAAGACCATCTGAATATCCCATATGGAAGGTAAGGATGACCATGTTCCTGGAAGCAACAGATCCAGAATACCTGGATAGAATCAAGGAAGGTCCTCACAAACCAACCAAACTCGCTGTTGCAGTTGCAGGTGAAGCAGCAATGACCGTACCAAAGGAGAAGAGTGATTATACTGCTGAAGACATATCATCAATTGCTAAGGATGCTAAGGTACGACACTTACTGCATAGTGCCATTGATAATGTAATGTCAAACAGGGTAATCAACTGCAAGACTGCTAAGGAGATATGGGATGCTCTGGAAACAAGGTGTCAGGGAACTGACACAATTAAGAAGAACAGGAAGACAATACTCACTCAAGAGTATGAACACTTTGACTCAAAGACTAATGAGTCATTGAATGATTTATATGATAGATTTGTCAAACTTTTGAATGATTTGTCATTGGTTGATAAAGAGTATGATCTTGAAGATTCAAACCTTAAGTTCCTGTTAGCTCTTCCTGAATG
Source organism: Apium graveolens (assembly GCF_009905375.1). Lineage (NCBI taxonomy): Eukaryota > Viridiplantae > Streptophyta > Magnoliopsida > Apiales > Apiaceae > Apium > Apium graveolens. The sequence goes on from NC_133649.1 coordinate 200,817,717, forward strand.
CTGGGATTTGAAGGCAACGACAATAAGAGACAACTACAATCTTGATGAAACAACTCTTGACGAAATCTATGGAATGCTCAAGACTCATGAGCTGGAGATGGAACAAAGAAGAAAGAGGAAAGGAGGAAAGTCAAGGACAGTCGCTCTTAAGGCTGAAGAAGAATTCCCCAAGACAGCTTCCTCAAAGAAAGACAAGGGTAAAGCTCTTTTCATAAAGTCTGATACTGAGTCATCAAGTTCTGAGAGTGATGATGACTCAGATTCTGAAAGCTTGCCTGAGACCGATGCTGATGAGGAGATGATGAAGCTGTGTGCTCTTATGGTGAAAGGAATCACCAAGATTGCATACAGGAAGTTCAGGAAGGGAAAGAAGTTTTCCAGAAAAAGCATAAGTTCTGATAAGAAGAATTTCAGAAAGTCTGACAGAGGAGATTACACCAATGTTAAATGCTATAACTGTGGTGAGAAAGGCCACATATCTCCTGACTGCAAGAAGGTAAAGGGTGACAGAGGCAAGGCTCTTGTCACAAAGCAGAAAAGCTGGACAGACACTTCAGACTCTGAAAGTGAGGAGAACTATGCATTGATGGCAAATGCTGATAAAAAAAGTGCTGAGAGCAGTTCTGAAGCTGCTGAAACAAAGGTACCCCAGACTACTTATGCTTTTCATACTGATGATATTAATGAATTGAGAAGATATCTTAAAACCATGTTTGTTAGTTATAGAGATCAAACCTTAACATGTGAAAGATTAACTTCTAAAAATCTTGCTTTTAAGAAAAGAAATGATTTCTTAGAAAAAGAGTTAGTTATATTCCATCAAACTCAGAAGGATAGAGATGATGCTTTTTATGTTAGGGATGAAGTGCTAAAAATGAATGAATCTCTAAAAACTGAGTTAGAAAAGGAAAGAGAGATAATCAGGACTTGGACTAACTCTGGCAGAACAACTCAAAATTTGCTAAGTAGTGAAAATTGGAAAGAGGGCTTAGGTTATGGAGAGAATAAGAAAATTAACTTCTGACAAACTAAAACAGGAAAAGACAGCTGAAGTAAACATAGGCTTAATGATAAAGAAGCAGCTTAAGCATAAGCTGAAAGATGTCAAGAATGCAAACAAGGTAAAATCACCTAGGAAAAATAGGAATGGAAAGGAAGGTGTGAATAAAAGCAATGATTATAAACCTGTTCCTGATGCTCCTAGGAAAACATGTCATAACTGTGGAAGTTCTAACCATCTGGCTTCTTTTTGCAGGAAAAATAAGAATATTAACTCCTTACCTTCAAAATCAGGAGTTAAGAGTCAGTCAGTTAGATACAAACCACAAAATCCTTGTTTTCATTGTGGTAGTTTATGGCATTCCATTTATACTTGTAAGGAATATCATAGTGTGTACTATGATTATTATCAAATAAAACCTTCTTTGAAGAAAGTTTCCATTGTTCCTTCTAGTGTAAATTCTGATTCAAAGTCTGATAATGTAAATTCTGATAAGAAAAATGTTAACATAAACTCTGATGCTAAATCCGCTGCAAATGTTAACAAACTTAATAAGGCCAAAGGATCCAAGCAAGTCTGGGTCCTTAAAACTAATAATTAGTGGTCTTTGTGATTGCAGGGCAACAGGAAAAATATTCTAGTTCTGGACAGTGGATGTTCAGGACATATGACTGGAAATAAGGCCCTGCTATCAAACTTTGTGGAGAAAGCTGGCCCAAGTGTTTCTTATGGAGATGGCAACATTGGAAAAATATTGGGATATGGCAATATCAATCTTGAGAATGTCATCATTAAAGAAGTAGCTCTGGTCTCAGGACTTAAACACAACCTACTGAGTATAAGTCAAATCTGTGACAGAGGTTATCATGTTGATTTCTTTGAAGAACACTATGAAGTTGTGAGTAAATCTAAAGGCAAAGTTGTTCTGAAAGGATACAGACATGGTAACATTTATGAAGCTAAGCTTTCAACAAGTACTGATGGCTCTGCAATCTGTCTGTTAAGTAGAGCATCAATTGAAGAAAGCTGGAATTGGCATAAGAAACTCTCTCATTTAAATTTCAACAATATAAATGAACTGGTCAAGAAAGATCTTGTGAGAGGATTGCCAAACACAGTATTTGCTCCTGATGGTCTTTGTGATTCATGTCAGAAAGCCAAACAAAGAAAATCTTCATTCAAGAGCAAGACTGAATCATCAATTCTTGAGCCTTATCATCTTATACATGTTGATCTATTTGGTCCAGTAAATGTAATGTCTATTGCAAAGAAGAAGTATGCTTTGGTCATAGTGGATGAGTTCACCAGATACACATGGGTGTATTTCTTGCACACAAAAAGTGAAACTGCATCTATCTTGATTGATCATGTCAAACAGCTGGATAAAATGGTCAAAGATTTTGTGAAAATTTTAAGGAGCGATAATGGCACTGAGTTCAAGAATTTGATAATGGAAGAGTTCTGCAAAAGCCATGGAATAAAGCAGGAATTTTCTGCTCCTGGAACTCCACAGCAAAATGGAGTTGTTGAAAGGAAGAATAGAACTCTCGTTGAAGCTGCACGTACAATGCTTGAAGAAGCAAAGCTTCCAACCTATTTCTGGGCTGAAGCTGTGCAGACTGCTTGTTTTACTCAAAATGCAACACTCATTAACAAGCATGGAAAAACACCATATGAGATGGTGAAGAAAAAGAAGCCAAATCTGAAATATTTTCATGTATTTGGATGCAAGTGTTTTGTTCTCAAGACTCATCCTGAACAGCTATCAAAGTTTGATCTAAAAGCTGATCAAGGAATCTTTGTTGGATATCCACTTTCCACAAAAGCCTTCAGAGTCTATAATTTGAGAACAAAAGTGGTCATGGAATCTATCAATGTCTCTTTTGATGACAAGAAGATCACTGGTCTTAAAGATTTCGCTGACCATGATCAGCTGAGATTTGAAAATGAAGACTCATATTCTGATACTGAAAATCCTGACAGTCTAAGTCCTGATACTGCAAACTCTGATGGATTAAACTCTGATGTTATTGAAACTGTGGTGACTACGTTAAATGAAGATGCCCCTATGCAGGGGGAGCATACTCAAAATCCTACCACATCTCAAGAAACATTCGAACATGCATCTGGCTCTTCAAGTTCTGATTCGTCAAGTTCTGATAAGCCAAGTTCTGATAGTACTGAAAATCTAAATACTGAAGAATCCAACTCAGAAAGCATAGTTTCAGGGGGAGCATCAGAAAATGAAAATGAAGATAGCATGGATCATTGGGGAGCATCCAGTTCTAGAGAAAACCTTCCATCTGCAATTCTGATGTAGGTGTCAGAACTAGAACAGGTACTTCAAATGAGTGTCTTTACAATTCTTTTCTCTCTCAGACTGAGCCAAAGAAAGTGGAAGAAGCTCTTCAAGATGCTGATTGGGTGCAAGCAATGCAGGAAGAGTTGAATGAATTTAAAAGAAACAAAGTCTGGACCCTAGTACCATGACCAAAGAATAGATCTGTTGTTGGTACAAAGTGGGTATTCAGAAACAAAACTGACAGTGATGGCATAATTACAAGGAATAAGGCAAGGCTGGTTGCAAAAGGATATTCTCAACAGGAGGGAATTGATTATGATGAAACATTTGCACCAGTTGCTAGGTTAGAAGCCATAAGAATATTTTTGGCTTATGCTGCTCACAAAAAGTTTACTGTCTTTCAAATGGATGTGAAAAGTGCTTTTCTCAATGGAGAATTGGAGGAAGATGTATATGTTGAACAACCTCCAGGTTTTGTAGATACCAAACATCCAGATTATGTCTACAGACTTGACAAAGCACTTTATGGACTAAAGCAAGCTCCTAGAGCATGGTATGAGACTTTAGCTCAGTTTCTTCTGGAAAGTGGATTCAACAGAGGGACAATAGACAAAACACTGTTCTACCTCAACCATGGAAAGGACTTACTTCTGGTCCAGATTTATGTTGATGATATCATTTTTGGATCTACAAATGACAAACTTTGCAAGAAGTTTGCCAAACTTATGCAGTCAAGATATCAGATGAGTATGATGGGGGAACTTAGCTATTTTCTGGTCCTTCAAGTCAAGCAGAATGAGGAAGGCACTTTTATTTGTCAAACCAAGTACACCAGAAACTTGCTAAAGAAATTTGGAATGCAAGATTGTTCAAGTGCATCCACTCCAATGGTCACTGCAACAAAACTGGATAAGGATACTGGTAAATCAGTAGATATTACTGACTACAGAGGTATGATTGGCTCTCTACTCTATCTAACTGCTAGTAGACCTGATATCATGTATGCTACCTATCTTTGTGCAAGATTTCAAGCAGATCCAAGAGAACCTCACTTAACAGCTATAAAAAGAATCTTTAAGTATCTTAAAGGAACAGCTGCTCTGGGATTATGGTATCCTAGAGAATCAGATTTTAAACTAATAGGTTACTCAGATGCAGATTTTGCAGGTTGCAAAATTGACAGGAAAAGCACAAGTGGAAGCTGCCAATTTCTTGGAGGCAGATTGGTTTCTTGGTACAGCAAGAAACAAAAGTCAATTTCCACATCAACTGCAGAAGCAGAGTATATTGCTGCAGGAAGCTGTTGTGCACAGATTCTTTGGTTGAAGAATCAGTTACTGGATTATGGGTTAACATATTTCAAAATCCCTATTTACTGTGATAATCAAAGTGCTATTGCTATGACAGGTAATCCAGTTCAACACTCAATGACAAAGCACATCAGCATAAGGTACCACTTCATCAGGGAACATGTGGATGAAGGTACAGTGGAATTGCATTTTGTTCCCACAGATCAACAGTTGGCAGATATCTTCACAAAACCATTATGTGAAGCTACTTTTACAAGATTGGTAAATGAACTTGGAATGGTTTCAGGTTCCTTCTCTAAATCTGCTTAGACTTGTTCAGTGTTATCAGACTTTATGCTCAGTATTTACAGAATTCATCTCATTGTGTATTCTGTGCTTAATTGATAAATGTCTTTAAGTACTGACTGTTGTCTGATATATGTTTCTAAACTCTGATAAGTGATATGTCTGTTCTAGTACCTATTCAATCCTATGAGGATAAATGTGCTAGATACTGACCTAGTAGTCTTCAATAAACAAATGATTCCATGGAAGAAGTAATTATTTCAGTGGAAATCTTATGACACTAGCAAATTCTGATAACTGAGCTTAGTTAAGTTCACTTTGTATATCTTATTACTAAGTCACAAATTAGAATAATGCTACTCATCTGTTAAGTTCTGATACTAGTAAAACTGCTGAATGTACTAAGTGCTGATAAACCTCTCTTATCAAAAGCAAAAGCAAAAAGATCAAAGATTAAAATTAGGTACTCCTTTGAGATCTAGAGTAAAAATGTGGAAGGGACGACCCAAGTGCATTGCTGGTATTAAGTAAATATGCATCAGAAAAGCAAAATATTTTCTTGGTGACTTTTCACACTCTATGATTACTGGAGAAATACTCTGAAAATAGCATAAATTCTGATAAACAGTCGTGACTCAGTTACACTGAGAAGCCACTGTAAAATAGAATTTCACAAGATGCATAAAATTAGCACAAAATAGTTGAGGTGGACTCAAGCATAAACTCATTCTTCAGTCGGTTTCAGGACAATGACAGATCTTTAGCAAAATTTTAGTTATGCCTTATTTCTAAGATGTACTGCAGTGAATCAGCCTTTACTCTTTGTCTGTTTTTAGCTTAATGCACACACTAATCACTCCATCTGAATGATGAAAATTTCTGTGGTGGTCTATGTTATTTTAGATAAAACAGTCAATGTGTCATTATTGCAGAAATTCTGAGGACAAGTTCTAAGTTACACGTTCTGATGATTAAGTACTGACGTCCATAACTCAGAACTTGTATGAGTATTTACTAAGATAGACATTCTTTTTTTTCGAGTTAAGAAATTATGTTCTGATGACTGTTAAGTTCTGGTATAGGTCTAAGTTTTGATTTCTCAGTCTAATCCTTTACTTGGCTTATCTTTGAATAAAATTTGATAACAGTCTCAGTTTGTACTCAAATATGTTGAAGTGGAAGATTAATAGTCACTGTGATTAGGATTAATGGTATTTGTACTTGAACAGACCACTGTTTCTTGTGTTTTGTGCGGTCTAGACCATGCTTCCTCTTTCCAATGACTGTTATTCTTTTTCAAAGTCTAGGGAGACGAGGTAGAATTAATTCTACCTGTCAGCATTAAATATCTTTGCGTCTCTTGGCATTCTCTTGCCTATATAAGCAACCACTTCACATTAGTCTTCTCATCACACTTTTATCAAAAATTCAGTCTTGTTTTTCATTTACTATCACAAATGGCTGAATTTGGCTGGTTCTACAATTACGGTGATGAGACTGTGCATGTCTTTTTGAATGGAATTCCAACTCCCTACCCTATCACCAACATCCCTCACAATCTCTGGATTCAATTTCCAGAGGTTATCAAACGTGATCTGGTGGCCGTTCGAAGAGACCTTCACCTTCGTCGTATCCGTCAGCAAGAGCGAATCATACGACTCGCCATCTTGTTCGTCGAAGATAGGAAGAGGAAGATGACTTAATCTCGTCTTCTTCCTGTTCTTCTTCATCCTCAGCTTTGTCAGGCTTCTTAGCTAGGACTAAAGCTGTTGACGTTAGGATTAGAAGCTTAGGGAAAATCTTGTATTGATGTAATTTCCATTTCATAAATGTATTGACTTGATATATTAATGAAAACTGTTTTTACTTCAAGATTTTGTCTCTGAGTTATTTTATCTTGTGTTGATAAATCCTGATTGATATTCTGATGACCATTTAAATTTTGTTTTTATTTAAGTTCTGATTCTCTGTCAGCACTTATTCATCGAAATTATCTCGGTCATTTTTAACATGATTTATTTTCAGAATATTAATGTTGCAGTGACAAATAATTTAATCAGTGATAACGGGTTAAAATTTGAATTGTTTCCCTTGATAAATGGAACAGTTTTTCCTTGAAACTCGGCAAATGGGTAAGCAATGATTACTGTTTTCTCGAGCCCAGTAACTATCCGTTATTACTGCATGTCTGACAGGTGTCCAACGGTAATATTTTTTTTATATAAGTACAGCAGAGAGAAGATTTCTTTAATCTTTTTAATTTCTTCATCTTTTATCTCTCTTCTTACTTTTACTCTCCTTCACATTACTATTTCCGTTGTTTTCATACAGATATTATATCAAACAACTATCAGGCATTCTTAATTCTCAATTGTTTTCATGGCACCAAAGGATTTAATCATTGATGGAGCAAAGTTTGTTCCAAACAACTATGCTGCAATTCTTGATCATGCTGAAGCTCCATCTGAATTGCACTTTGTGCAAGATCTTCTTGCACATAGTGAAGTTGGGTACGCCTTAACTCAGCCTGAATTATTTTCAAGTCAACAAGTTCTGAGGTTCTGGAGGACTGGCATTTTTGATGATGGTGGTAACCGTGGAACTCCCAGTATTTTCTTCCAAGTGGGTGATTCATCTTTTGTAGTCAGTCCTGGTACAGTACGCAGGGCTTTACATCTTCCTGAGGATTGTACTTTCTTAGTTCCAGAGGACTCAGCCCTTCGGGAGTTAATGGCTGAATTGGGATATGAAAAGAGTCTGACGAAACTTGGACAATTGAAATGGGCTAATATCAGAAGAGAATGGAGTTTCTTCTTTGATTGCATCACCAAAGCTTTGGGAACAAATGTTCAAATTTTGATGTTATCCCAATTCTGAGTCAGCACATAGGGTATGCTATTATCCATCAAACTCATTTTGATTTTGCAACTGGAATAATTGGTTTTATTGGGGATAGGATGACAGAGGATCGAGATGTTGTTTATTTTGCTAGATTCTGTCAACTTATTTATACGTATTAAACTGCTGAACCCCAGTTAGTCAGCACTCAAACCCCACCTTTTAAGGTTGCAAAAAGGTACTTTAACGACCTGATAAATGCTGACACAAAGAAATCAATGGTGAGACAATTACAGATTCCTCAGTCTGTGAAATAGATTCTGGTAAATGCTGATCCTGCTACTTACAAATCTGTTTACTCAAATGTTCAACCAACTCACCATAACCAAAATCCATCAACCTCAGTACTTACCTCTCATTCTACTCAACCTACCCTCAGAACTTATCTCAAATCCTATCTCTCCACTTCACAGACTGCTCAACCTTCTTCTTCAGCACCTACTGTGAAGCCTACATCCTCTAAGCCAAAGAGAACAAAGACTGTTCCTCAAACACCTCAAAAGAGGAGGCGATTTACTTTGAGAGATGAATCAGATTCTGAGGAACAGATTCCTTCTTCAGAACCTGTGGTGTTTGAAGCTGAGAAAGCAACTTCTCAGAAGGATTCTGTAATTGGAGGTTCTAGGCTTCTCAAGAGGCTTAGACGTATGATAGTTCCTGAAACTCCCAAGGAATCCAAATCAACAAGGAAGTACAAGAAATAGAGGGCACAAAGGCCAGTTTCAGATGATGCGGAGGAAGCAGCTAAGGAAGGGGATCAGGAATCTCTGATCTCACAAGGCAAGGAATTTGCTCCAGTCACTTCTTCTCCATCAACTCCATCTCAGGAAGCTGTATCTGACAAGGCTAACTCACCATCTGTGTCTCTTGTTGATCCAGGCACAAGTGCTGAAATTGATATTCAGAACTTGGTTGTGCTTGCAATACTTTTCTTAGAAGCTCCAACAGCAAATAATACTTCTACAACACCTGTTATTGATGCTGTTCAAACTCCAGAGTTATCAACAACACATTCTCTGCATCAAGATGCTGATGATCAGATTTTAGGTGAGCATAAGGATATGGCTGTTGATCAGAACTTAGTATCAGATCAGCAATTAGAGGATACTGACGCCTCCATTGCTACTCACACTGTTGTCTTATCAGAAGATACTGATTCTTTAAGTTCTGAAGCTGCAAATGTTGGAGATACTGGTGAAGCTGCTACAACTGTAGATGCTGATGAAGCAGGTCCTTCAGGACATACTCCTCCACCGACTCTTCCTAAGTCTGAACTGGTAAAGGAGTTTGTTATCAGGGATGCACCAGTACCTTGGAGTGAAACTCCTGCAGGTCAGGAGTGGACTAAGGAATGGAACTCAGTTTCATGTGTTCCAAATGCTTTACATCTTGCTGAGCACTTGACTAAAGCTGATGAAATGTTAAATTCTGATGATTTTAAAACCCAGCTTAGAGTCACTGCATTGAGTACTAAACATCTACAAGGTCTTCATTCCAATACTCATGCAGAGCTACACAAGATTCAGGAGAACTTTATCAAACAGGAACAAGTTTGGAAAATTGATAAGAAAAAGTTCTTCCAACCTACCATTGACAGGGTTGCTTATATTGAGAAAACTCAAGAGAAACAACAAGCTCAGATTGATCAAATTCTGACAAATCAAGCTTCTCAGCAATCGCAACTTACTGAAATCCAGACCTCAGTGGAACTACTTATCTCTCTTTTATTACCTGCTGATGCCAAAAAGGGGGAGAAGGTAATTAAGTCCAAATGCAAAACCAACAAGACACTGCAAGGAAAGGATGATGGAAAAGATGACCAAGGAACCTCTGGAATGGGTAGTGGTCATAGTCAAGGTAGAAGGTTTACATCAAGACAAGCTAGTCACAGAACAAGTTCTGATACTGGGAAAAGAATAAGTTCTGCTGCTGGTAAAAGGATAAGTTCTGATGAACTTCTAGATCTTGATGAGGAAATGTCAAGACAGTTATTTCTTCAAGAAAATCCAGGGATGGACTTGGAAAGTTTAAAGGAAGAAGAAGCCAGACTTAAATCAGAGAAAGTCACATCTAAATCTGAAGCTTCTGGTAAAAAGTTACTTCCAAAACCTAAAGGCATTGTGATCAAAGAAAGGATACATACTGAAGCAACTTTGGCTAGATCACAACCACAGATAGATCCAAGATCCAAGGGTAAAGAAAAGGTTGGTGAACCTATCAAGCCTTATGTACCTCCTGAGGAAGAAGAAATTACTGATGGAAAAGATGATCTTGCTCTGACTACAAGAAAAGTTCTTAAAACAACCTCTGACATGGCTCAAGTTGTTCAGAGTCAAGAAATTGTAAGTTCTGATATTCAGAAGAAGCAAGTAACCTCTGACAGTGCTCAAGTTAACTTGATATCAGAAAATAGATCTAAAACACTCCTACCAGGATTCACTAAAGCAAAACAGACTCAATCTTTGAAGACTACTGCAAGTGGTTTTGAAGCAAGAGTAGTTACTGGAAAGGAAGCTAGAGATAAAACTGGATTGGGAAGTGTTGATGAAAGAAGAGTACACAACACTACCAATGATCCAACTTCCTTGAGTGAACCAGGTATTGGAGCAACTCCTGAGAGATTGAATCAACTAGAATCTGTACAGATGGTTTACCATACCTACTTGAAAGAATACATCATGTTGTATTTCATGACAGATGGTAGGGTTTATCATATAAGACAAAATGCTATTCCTTTGAAGTATTTTGAAGAATTGGAGCATGTACTTTTCTTACTTCAAGTGGATGACAGAATAACAGAGACTGCTGCAAACTACTTAAAAGAACAGATTCATAGACAGAAAAGGCTTTATTCTGTTAAGTCTGACAACATATATGTTCCAAAGTACAGAGATCCCAATGGTGATATTGTTGATATGAAGCCTAATACTGCACAGATTAGAACGTATCTTGGTATTAAGGGACTTGAATTCAATCTTGAATCTGACAAAGCTTATGTCATAAGACTAGATCAGGAGTTAAGAAAAGCAAAGATTAATGATCTCAGAGCTGCAATCTTTCAAACTGGTGAAGATACTGCAGAGCTTAAAGGTGTTAAAAGGAGAATGATTGATGAACTAAGATATGCTGATAAATGTTTGTTGAAGAACTATCTCAGAACAACTCCTGACATCAGAGAGATCAGAAAATGAAGAAGCCAAGTCGAAGATCTACAACTGCTTAAATTATGATATTTATACAGATTGAAGTTGTTATCAGAAGTTGAAATTGGTAAAAACTTTAAGGACTGTAAGTTGTAGTTATCTAGTCTATTTCTCATGCATTTGTACTTAATGTTTTTGACATCATCAAATATCTGTTAAACTTGTATATTTTGTTAATTTACAAGTTGGGGGAGATTGTTAGATATATTTGATAATGTCATGACTAATATGTTTTATGTTTAGCTTTCAGATCTTACGTGAACAGGATAAATCAGTACTTAACTGTTGATCAGTACTTATACTGGAAGTCAGGACTTAAGGATATCAGTACTTATATTATCAGGAGATAATCATCAGAAGATAGATATCAGAACTTAAGTGCTGAAGGACAATCAGATAAGGACAGTAGCTGATTAAAGGAAAGAAGATCGAGATAAACATAAGAAGAGATATGCATGAAGAAGGAATTCCGTGAAGAATGGAATACTTGGAAGAAAAGATATCTGATTGATATATTTTAGGAAGCAGAATTATATTTCATATCAATTAGCGATTATCTTGTAACTGTGTAGTATATAAACACAGGCATAGGGTTTACACTATAAGTGTTATCATTATCGAAGTTATTATTTTATATAACCCTAGTAGCTCTCGTGATATTTGTTCATCACTGAGAGGTAACAGTTCCATACTGTAACAGAGTTTATTGTTTCAATAAAGTTTGTTTTCTGTTACTTAAGTTCTTAAAGTTCGATTTGAGTGTACTATACACTGTATTCACCCCCTCTACAGTGTGTGTGTGACCTAATAGAACTGTCACAAGAAGCTTTTTCATCTCAATTTCAATAGTCTCAATGAATTGGTGAAGAAATATTTGGTAAGAGGTCTACCAAATATGTACTACTCCCCTGATGGTTTGTGTGATGCATGTTAGCAAGCCAAGAAAAGAAGAATTTCCTTCAAAAGCAAGTCAGAATCATCAATCAAGAAGCCATATGAAATGTTACATTTGAATCTCTTTGGTCCTGTTAATATCATTTCAATCAACAAGAAAAGGTACACCCTAGTTGTTGATAAATATACCAGATTTATATAGGTATTTTTCTTGCACATGAAAGATGAGACTAAAAATGTTTTTTTGGATCACTTGAGACTAATTGAAAATGGCTCCAAGTATAAAGTGCAAATACTCAAGAGTGATAATGGCACTGAAATCAAGAATTGCAAGATGGATGAATTATGTAGATACAAAGGAATCTCTCAACAATTCGCAGCTTCAGGCATAACTCAACAAAATGGAGTTGTGGAAAGGAAAAACAGGACACTGATTGAAGCTGAAAGAACAATGCTTGTGGAGGTAAATTTACAAACCTACTTTTGTGCTGAAGCTGTATATACTTCCTATTCTACTTAGCTCATTAATAGACATGGATTAACTCCTTATCAAATGATCAAGGAAAAGAAGCCAAGCTTGAAACATCTTCACATTTTTGGATGTAAATGCTTTGTACTAAGAACTCATCCTGAGATGCTTGGAAAGTTTGGCAGAAAAGCTGATGAGGGTATCTTTGTTGGATATCCATATTCAAAATCCCATGAAGTCTTCAATCTGAGAACAATGACTATTGTTGAATCTATACATGTTTCCTTTGATGACAAGAAGATTCCTGGATTTGAAGAAGATACACATAAAGAACTTGTATTTTCAAATAAAAGGCTCATGTCGGGAAATGACTCTAATCCCGATGACTCATCAAATCTTGATGATGAGTCAAATCCTCACAATATGTTAAATCCTGACGATACTGATCCTGATCTAGAGTTAGTTATTGAAGATGCACAAGTTAAGGGGGGCAACATCAACACACGGACAATCATAATACTGAATCAAATCCTGATGATATTAATGGATCAGGAAATACTGAATCAACTGAAAATTCTTCAAGTTCTACAAATGATAGTTTATCAGGAGGAGATCATTCAACTGAGCATCAAGATCAATTTGGTCAACAGTCAAGTATACAAATGGAAGCTTTACTCAATCAGGAAGCTAAGAGCACTGACACAGGGGGAGATTCTCATGACAACGATTTTAGTGATGTATCAATGCATGGGGAGCATCAGGAAATGGGATTGAATTACCAAGAGTAGTCAAATGGACAAAAGATCATACACCTGATCTTATTATTGAAGATCCTGATGCCGGTGTTCAAACAAGGAGTGCAACTGAACATGCATGTCTATATCATAAATTTTTTTCTAAGGAGGGGCCAAAGATAGTAGAGGATGCACTCAAAGATGCTGATTGGATTACAGCAATGCAGGAAAAATTAATTAAGTTTGAGAGAAATGTGTTGGAATAATTTGATCTCGGCCCTGTCTTTTATGATATAAATTATTAATGAGTGCGAACAGAACAGTAACCTTAATCGCTATAGCGCAAGCGATTCAAATCACGTCTTCTACTATATTCCCTGATTCTCCTTGGATGAAGTGTGGGCTTCGATCTCCCAAGGTGTACCTCTCCTTGAAGCTCCGAAAATCCAAAACCCTAGTTGGATCCTTGAGAAAAATGGCTGCCTCTCTCAAACCCTAGGATCTTATTTCGTTTTTGTGTTCTCGTGTTCTCACGTTCACGCACACCCAGCTTCAGGAGAATTAGAATATTTATAGGCTACAGTAGGGATCATGGATAATTAGATCATGCCTCCCAATGACATTCTGGGCCTTGCCCAATGTCATTAAATATTAATTCAATCCACTAAAGAATTAATATTTACACTACATTTCCTAATTCCATAAATTATTTATTTAATTCGGCTCCCATATTATTTGCTTATTAAATTCCCCATGTTTAAGATATCGCATGTCCATTAATTAAATTAATTTATGACAATTAATTTAATCAACATCTTTTATCCTTGATCATCCACTCAACCTTATAATTGTGCAAGAGCAAATGTGCCTGCAGGACTAAAGCACAATTATCTTTATGAGCTTTCAAGAGGACATCATCACCCGAATATATTTTTCGGACACGGTTTTCTTTTATAGTCATTATCCCACTCTGTATATAATGTCATTGCCCAATACATAAATTCGTAATTTAAAATAATTTACTTAATGTATGAATCAATGCATGTGCATTATATACAAATGTCAATAACTATATCCGGATTAAGAACCTAAGCAATAATAATATCATAGAATCTTAGTTCTTTTTTATTGTTAAAATAAAAGAAAAAATTATTCTACTATTTTGATCTCGTTCAATATACACAAAGCATACAAGCATTATTCAATAGTAAAGATATACTGTTTCTAAATAATACTTCAACCCTTCCAGTGGTTTGTCTAACACCACTTAGACTGTGAACCTTTATTATATTATATAAGGAACTTGACAATCTAATCTTCTACTAACCCATTTGATACTAGATTGTCTACAATATATAATATACAGATAATGTGAAAACATGCGTTCAAGATTCTCAAATGATTATTATAATAGTATATACTTCAAACGAATAGTTCAGTATAAATCCTAATAATCTCCCACTTATACTTAAGCTATTTTTTGAGTATATCAGTATTTATTACAACTATATAACTATATGACCAAGTGTCTGACTTCTATCGCTTCCACGTGCTCCTGAAAAGCCTTAGCTAGTAAGCTCTTCGTGAAAGGATCTGCCTGGTAATCCTTTGACGCTATATCAGCCATAATAATATCGCCCCGCTTAACGAACTCCCGTATGAGGTGATACTTATGCTCTATGTGTTTTGCTTCCATATGGGCTCGTGGTTCCTTGGTATTCGCCACAACATCAGTATTATCACAATAAATCGTGATTTGCCGTGGCAAATTAGGAACTACATACAAATTCAACATGAAGTTTCGGAACCATATAGCCTCTTTGGCTGCCTCAGAGGCTGCCACGTACTCGGCTTCCATGGTTGAGTCTGCAATACATTTCTGCTTCACACTCCTCCATATTACGACTCCACCTCCTACAATAAAAACACATCCCGAGGTGGACTTTCTCTTATCCTTATCTGTCTGGAAAACTGAATTGGTATATCCCAGAGGAAACAAATTCGAGGACTTATAAACTAACATATACTCCTTAGTTCTACGCAAGTACTTGAGTATTATTTTTACTGCACTCTAATGTTCTTGTCCTGGGTTTGACTGGTATCGGCTAACCATGCCCACGATAAAATAGATTTCAGGTCTCACGCATAAAATAACATACATTAGGCTTCCACATGTCGAAGCATATGGAATTGCCTTCATGTTCTCTATCTCCTTAGGTGTCGAAGGGCACTGACTATTTGATAGAGAAACTCCATGTCTGAAAGGTAAATTACTCTTCTTGGAGTACTGGATGATAAAATGAGCCAATACGTCATCTATGTAGGGCTCCTGAGATAAAGCCAACATCATTTTCTTGCAATCCCTTATAACTTTGATCCCAAGGATGTATGCTACTTCACCTAAGTTCTTTATTTCAAATTATTTGAACAACCATGCCTTTATTGAAGACAACATCTTAACATTGTTTCCAATGAGTAAAATGTCATCAACATATAGCACTAGAAAAACCACTGCATTTCCATCACATCTCTTATACACGCATGCTTCGCTTGGACTTTGATCAAAGCCATACGACTGGGCTGCCTGATCAAAATGAATGTTCCAATACCTAGAAATAGACCTTTTAAGCTTATATACAAGATGCTCTTGGACTTCCTTAATGAATCCCTCTAGTTGCTGCATATAGATGGTTTCTTCAAGACTTCCATTAAGGAAAGCTATCTTGACATTCATTTTCCAAATATCATAATCGAGATGAGCTGCTATAGATAAAAGAATACAGATTGACTGAAGCATGACCACTGGAGAAAAGGTTTCCTCATAATCGATACCTTCTT
The DNA here is from genome assembly GCF_009905375.1 of Apium graveolens. Taxonomy (NCBI): domain Eukaryota; kingdom Viridiplantae; phylum Streptophyta; class Magnoliopsida; order Apiales; family Apiaceae; genus Apium; species Apium graveolens. Next base: position 200,833,650 of record NC_133649.1, read on the forward strand.
TCTGAGTATACCCTTTCGCAACAAGTCTTGCTTTCCTGGCTTTCACCTTTTTATCTGATCCCCTCTTTTTCTTGTAGATCCACTTACATCCAATAGGTTTTATACCTTTGGGTGGTTCCACGAGCTCCTAGACCTGATTAGAATACATCGATCCTATCTCAGATTCCATTGCCTTTTTCCAAAGATCTGCATCTTTTTCTTGCAGTGCATCTTCGTATATCCGGAGATCATCATCATGTTTACCAGAGACCAAATCCGAAGACTCTCCCAAAAATATGAATCTAGCAGGCTGTCGAACAACCCTCCCACTATGACGGGGCACTGGTGCGGTATTAGTGACATGTTGTGCATTTTGTTGTGGCTTTCTACCTATACTATAGGTTTCCGGGTTTCATCTGTCCCTCCTACTAGTTCCTCTAAAATGATACTACTCATGGGTTTGTGGTTCATAATATAGTCTTGCTCTAAGAATCTAGCGTTGGTGCTAACAATGACATCCCGATTCTTTGGACTATAAAATAAATAACCTTTTGTTCCCATGGGGTAGCCTACAAAAGCCTTACTTTTGTACGAGATTCTAACTTAGTCGTGTTCTTATGCAACACATGTGCTGGACATCCCCATATCCGAATGTGTCTTAGACTCGGTTTGTACCCGGTCCATAATTCTAAGGGGGTTTTGGGAACTGATTTAGAAGGAACTACTTTTAGAAGATAAGCTGTTGTTTCTAAGGCATGTCCCAAAATGACTTGGGTAAATCTGAATAACTCATCATCGATCTAACACTCTCTATAAGAGTCCGATTCCTTCTCTCAGCTACATCGTTCTGCTGAGGTGTGCTTGGTGCAGTTAACTGGGTTCTATCCCATTTTCTGATAAATATTCCCTAAATTCTCCAAGCAAGTACTCGCCACTACAATCTAATCGTAGTGACTTGATACATTTATTAAGTCACTTTTCCGTTTTAGATTTGTGCTCTTTGAACTTCTCAAAGCACTCAGACTTACGACACATCAAATAAACGTACCCATATCTAGAATAATCATAAAAAAATGTGATGAAATAGTCATAACCACCTTTTTCTTGGATATTCATTAGTCCACATAAATCAGTGTGAACCAATTCTAACACTTCTTTGGCTCTATTCCCCTTTGCCTTGAAATGCCTATTAGGATTCACAAACTGGAAATGGTTCCACTGCCAATGAGCTTAAAGGCCCATCTACTACCAGTCTTTGAATCCTCCTCAAGTTAATATTAGCCGATCTCAAGTGCCAAAGATATATTTGGTTCAAACTAGAAGGTTCCTTTCTTTTAGTAGAGGTAGAAGACGTGTTGTTTAATTCCCTAAATTGTAGTTGAAGTGTAGGTTGACTAGGATTAATTATATACAAATTGTCTTGCAATGTACCAGAATATATAATTCGTTTATTCATCATAATAGATACATTACGATCCAAACAAACATTATAACCATCCATAGCAAGCTTAGAAATCGAAATCATATTTCTTCTAAAAGAAGGTACATAAAGACAATTGTTCAAAATCAAAATCCTATCAGAACCAAAAGATAAATGAATAACTCCTACTGCAACTGCTACTACTTTCGTAGCATCTCCCATGAACACGTATATCTCACCATCTCTAAGCTTTTTGGATAGCTGGAATCCTTGCATAGAGTTACAAACATGATCAGTGGCTCCCGTATCTACACACTAAGTGCTCGTAGATATAGCCGCTACATATGTTTCTGTAACTAGAGAAAGTGACATACCAGTATTGGTTGTCTTCCTAGGAAGAGGACAATCATTTTTCTAGTTACCTGACTGCTTGCACCTGAAGTACTATCCCTTAGGCTTTGTCACACCACCTTGAATTACCACATGAATAAGAGGAAGAACCTTTCTCAGCCACATTCACTTGAAAAATTTGCCGAAAGAATCCTTCAGCTGCCTGAAGTTCTATCAGGAGTTCTGCAAGACTATATAACCTCTTGTTCAAGTGGTAATTCTAGCGAAACTGCTTAAGACTCTTGGACAAGCTCATAAGGATAATGTCATTCTAGGTTTCCCTGTCAAGTTCAGCACCAAGGATCTCTATCTCATTCAGATGCGACATCATCTTGAGAACATGATCCCTTACATGCATTCTTTCAGCCATCTAAGTGTTCACTAAAGCCTTCATGGCTACTTGCCTGGCAGCCCTATTCTGATCTCCAAAAAGTTTCTTTAGATTAAAGAGCATATCTGCAGTAGTGGCCATAGACTGATGCTGATTGTAACATCTGGGAAATATTATGTAATTATTATTATCAACAAATAATTATTATGTGATTTTATGTGAAGTTTGGTGAATTATTTGATAATTGATATTAATATATGGATGTTTATTTCTGGTAAAAATTGAGATATTTTAATTTTTAATTATCCAGAATTAAATATAGATAATTTTGGTATTTTTCTAGTAATTTTTGGATTGCTGTATGATTTTATAAGAATTTATAGAATTAATAATGATTATTTTTACATAATTATAAAATTACTTTTAGAATCATAAATCATCCCACTTCAACCATTTTTGCATTTTTACAACCCGAAACTCTTCCGAAAACTCCTTCTTAACCTAATCTGATAATTCTGAACACTTTCCGTGTTTTGACTTTTTCAATCTGGGATACGGTTTGACCTGTACGAGTTCCGGCGTGAAATTTTCGATACGCTAATCATTTTATATATCGATAAGAATCCATATTTTAAAAGGTGAGACATTACTATCTTATTTTTGTATAAAGTGTTTTATAAGAGGATCTGTTTTGATAATTATCCAAATCGGTTATTAAAATTATATCATTATATAGTTACTTAGCGGCTAAGTAACCTATTTTCAGACTCGATATGTAAATATAATTATCGAATTATTAAACAAATAAAATATGTGATGGTTCTCTCAGTTATGTGTTGCTATATTATTAATTGTTTGTAATTTGTTGGATGCGGAGATTAATTTTGTAATTAATTATCGAGTTGTATAAACTTAATTCATTTTTAAAGTGATTTTATTGAATATTTATTCGTATAAATATTAAAATTATTTCTCAAATTATTTTTGTTGTTCTATAATTTTATTTATTATTTTTAGGTGTTTATAAAATTTAGAAATTAGTATTTTATTAATTATTTAATTTTAAATGATTTTCTGTCTTCATTAAATTGTAAAATCAGTATTTAATTCCAGAATGTCTCAAAACTCATGAAAATTTTATTTTATTAACTTTTAAATATTTTGAGAATTTTAAAATTATTCCAGCAATTTTCTGGCTTTTATTTAACCGCCCGTCTGTTCGTTAACTTGCAAAATGTGAGTTGGGTGCTCGTTCCGAAGATGATTTAAAAAAAAAATCTGAAAATCTTGTATTAATAATTTTAAATTAACTCGAGATTTTTGAAATTGCTTTTGTGAATTTTCGGGTTACTTTTACCCTTAAATAATTCGTTTAAATATTAATCGCGGTACGAATTCAGATTTTGGGACTAAACGATTAGATAATATAATTGGCTGATTTCCTGTCCTTCTTTTCAACATCACCGACTCTTCCTTCTCTCTCTCTACATCGATCTCTCCTCTCTCAGCTGTCTCGCTCTTTCTCCTTCTTCTCTGTTACCTCTCTATCTCCCCTCCCCTCCCGCGTCTCTCCCTCTTCCGCCTCTCTCTCCCCGCCTTCTTCCCTGTTTTTCTCGCCATCACCGCCGTTGTTCATCGGTTCGTGTGTGTGTATATATATTTGCGTGTGTGTATACATGTGCGTGTATTGTGTTGCTGTTGCCGTTTTCTTTTCCAGTAACCATCACCGCCGCCCGCGCGTGGCGCGTGTTGGTGGCGTGTGGTTCCCGGTTGTTGCCTGTTATGGTATGCGTGTGTTGTGCGTGTGTATGGTTGTGTTGTTCTGTTGTTTCCTTTGCTGCGTTTTGGTTGAGTCATTCGACTAATTCGAATACTCTTCTAAATTTGTCCGAGTTGTGGTTCATAAATTATTCGGCTATTATCATTTTATTTATTTATTCGAATTATTTCTGAAAAATCCGAATAAATTTTGGTGATTAATCGAATAGATGTTTTAATTACTCGAGATTATTAATCGGTGAAATTTTGTGTTGGAAACCCCAAAATTTAATCGGGTACTTTTAAAATTTTATCGCCGTTGGCGATGAGCCTCGGCGAGCCGACGGTGGACGGTGATGATATTTATCTGAGTCCTACATTTATAAATGAAATAAAATTAGTGAATGAAATTAATTGTGAAACGAAAAAAGTGAATAAAATAAAAATACGAATAAAAATGTAAAATACAGTAATGATAGTAATTAACCGAATTGGAGTTTGGGATTTGTGGAATTGGTTGTGATTGGATTGGATGTTGTGGTTGATTGTGATTGATGACGAATTTTTCGACGGGTAGGCCGATAAACAAAGGAAACGCTGCCCGATTTCCGGGAAAATTAATTCCGAAAATACGGGAACGCAACCTGTAATTATCGGAGACGTCGAACAAGGATATATAATTAAATTTTACGAAACCTACTTACGTGACGTGACAAGATGTTTCTGCTCTCATCGTCATTGATGTTATGCTTACAACCACGCATGTGATTCTTTGACATTGCGGGATCAATTGTTATTCTACGCGGCATAGAAGAAATCGGAAGTGATGATTATAAATTTCGGAAGGACATGATTAAGATCAAATTATTGAAGCATTTGATGTGAAGGAATTTCCAGACAGCATTCCGAAGCAATGATGTGACTTTAATCGTGAACCTGTATTCGAACGATCCTAAAGGCATATGTAGGTGAAGCATGGAAGGTGATCAACACTGACATTCTTTCTTCTAATATGATAGCATATATATTCTTCTTGATTCTTGAATACGTACGAGCTCCGTGTAGAGATAAATCGTATGAAGCGAAAATGAAAGAAAATTTATTGTATTTCTTCTAAATTATTTCCCTTCTCAAAATATTGCTTCTTGATTGAGACAAACAGTGTGGTGATGTGGCGCTTTGTCAAAATGACGAAGGGTCGGGTGGAAAGCCACCTAATCATGTGCTGTATGCCATATAGTATGAAAGAATGGCCATCTTGAGTACGAATATGGTTGTCTCATTCTTCACTCATTCTTCTTCCTTCAATTTACTGATTTATAGATTCTTCCAACTGTTTGTTACATTGTTATTCCTTATCTGGTTCTTTTCAATCAAAATCACATTCACAAACTGTCCTCTTGCGTAGAATCTGTTCTTTGACGATTACAAAAGAAATGGAATAATCCCATGTGACAGGTAGAATTACGTGTCGAAGGAGGATATGACTGCAAGCCGATAAATGGTTGACATCTGCGAGCAAGGAAGAATTAATGCACCGACAACGTAAACATGGCGAAAACATTAAGTCAGACAGTTGTTCTTGCTACGGGGATCTCATCAGTACGATAAATTGCGTTAACGCGATGTATTTCAAATCAGAAGATTTCGACATAAAATGAATCATTAGTAAACTGTAATAAATAAATTAATTATAAAATAAGGAAGTAAGGCTATGTACATCAGACAATGCGAATGAGTATCAGGATGACAATTGAAGATCAAGGAAATTCTGAACGATGCCTCAGACTGGCGATTAAGACGTGAAACATCCCTTCGTTGCGGGAAGATATTTGTCGTGAAAATTCAAGATAGAAGAAATCTTAGTTACAATCAAATTTCGAGCGTGTTCTTCAAGGAACTATGAGGTTCTCCAATTTGACTAAATAAGTTATGGTGAATTGGATACCCATAACTGGACCAACGACGAAAGTTTGATATGGGAACATAAGTGGAGATGAAGGAATGGTGATTCGACTGTGGAATCTTTCAAGAAATAATGATCTAACGACTGAGTTTCCTCCGGATTGCGACAATAATAATGAAAACCATGCGTGGTTATTTAAAGATAAATAAATTAGTTAATGAAATTGAATGTGTATTGTCAAAGATAGATGATTGATGTAATTAATTGAAGGATGCGGCATAATTCTTAAAAGTAACTATACACAATTAGTAATGACAAGAAATAAGCTAAAATACTCGCAAAATAAAATTTTAAGAAACAACAAGATATATTTTAAGTTCCCCAATAATATTTTGTAATATTTTGAAAGAACTGGGAAAGGTGTGGTTATATTAATCATTGTTGATTTAAGACCTTAAGTCCAATTCAAAAGATATATGCTATCACAGTCAGATGCTGATCAAAATGATATAATTTGAAGTATGGTGAATTGATGATTTTAGTTGATGGAAGTTGGTGGATATAATTGTGGATGATTTGGTTGATTGATGGTGTCGGCTTGAGTCCGACTGGTAGTCAATGGTGTAGGGGAAGTGCTGCCCAAATTTTCAGAAATTACCCTATGTTCAAGAATAAAGAAGTATATTGTCGTTCTCATCAGTACTCTAAATGATTGCGATCTCGGTTCTTGAGAAAGAATGTTATGATCGAACCGACTTAATGTAATTGGTCTTTGATTCCAGTTAGCTAGTCTTCACTTGGTTTAATTGATCAATTAAAAGATGTTGGATATATTTGAGATGTCATGTCTAATATGTTTCATACTTAGTTTTCAGATCTTAACTAACAGGAAATATCAGTTCTTACTGGAATCAAGATTTACTGGAAGTCAGGACTTAAGGATATCAGGACTTAGATTATCAGAAGATAATATCTGAAGATGGATATCAGAACTTAAGTACTTGAGGACTAACAGTTAAGGAAGGAAGCTGATTTACAGGAAAGAAGATCGAGACTAATACAAGAAGAAGATATGTATCGAAAGAGTTAGAGGACTAGAAGAATTATATAAGATATCTGATTGATATATTTTAGGAGACAGAATTATATTCCATATCAATTAGAAGTTATCTTGTAACTATGTGTCTATATAAACACAGACATAGGTTTACTCTATAAGAGTTACGATCATCGAGAAGATCATAAAATTGTAACCTAGCAGCTCTCGTGATATTGTTCATCACTGAGAGAGAGAACAGTTCCATTGTAACAGAGTTTATTATATCGAATACATCTATTTTCTAGTTACTTGTGCTTTAAATCGATTTGATTGTATTCTACACTGTATTCAACCCCCTTCTACAGTGTTGTGTGACCTAACAAGTGGTATCAGAGCCTATCTGTTAACACACATACAGTATATATCCAAAACAATCACGTCTGAAGAAGCAGAAAATCCAACCAAGCCCGCCAAAACTAAAGAAACTCCAAAGACTCAAACCCACAGTCGATATGAGACTATCAGGGTTCTCATGCTGAGACCTTCTGAGTATCCCATATGGAAAGTGAAGATGGCTATGTTTCTGGAAGCTACAGATCCAGAATACCTTGACATAATTTATGAAGGACCACATAAGCCAACTAAGCTCTCTGTTATAGTTGCAGATCAGCCAACAAAGACCATACCAAAGGAGAAAAGTGAATACACAGCTGAAGATATCTCATCTATTGCCAAGGATGCAAAGGTAAGGCATTTGCTACATAGTGCCATTGATAATGTCATGTCAAATTGGGTAATTCAATGCAAGACTGCAAAGGAGATATGGGATGCTTTGGAGACAAGGTGTCAGGGAACTGATGTAATCACGATAAACAAGAGGACTATACTTACTCAAGAGTATGAGCACTTTGACCCAAAAAGTGATGAGTCATTAACTGACTTATATGACAGATTTGTCAAACTCTTAAATGATCTGTAACTGGTGGAGAAGGAATATGACATTGAAGATTTAAATCTGAAATTCCTTTTAGCTCTTCCTGAAAGTTGGGATTTGAATGCTACTATCATAAGAGACAACTATGCTCTTGATGAAACTACTCTTGATGAAATTTATGGAATGCTCAAGACTTATGAACTTGATATGGATCAAAGAAGCAAGAGACATGGGAGAAAGTCAATGACAGTTGCTCTTAATGCTGAGGAGGAATCCCCCAAAGTGGATGTCTCAAATAAAGGAAAAGGAAAGGCTCTCATCATAAAGTCTGATTCAGAATCATAGGCTCTCATCATAAAGTCTAATTCAGAATCATCAAGTACTGATGATGATGATTCATAAACTGAAAGTCTACCTGAAGTAGATGCTGATGAAGAGATGATGGAGCTGTGTGCTCTTATGGTGAAGGGTATCACAAAGATAGCCTATAGGAAATTCAGAAGGGGAAATAAGTTTTCCAGGAAAGGTAGAAGTTCTGATAAGAAGCGCTTCAGAAAATCTGAAGGCAAAGGAGGAAAGTCTGACAGAGGAGATTACTCAAATGTCAAATGCTACAACTGTGGTGAGAAAGGCCACATATCTCCTGAATGCAATAAAGAAAAGAGTGACAAAGACAAGGCTCTTGTCACAAAGAAGAAAATCTGGACAGACACTTCAGATTCCGAAGATGAGGAGAACTATGCCTTCATGGTAAATGCTGATAGCAGTTCTGATGCTGCTGAGTTAAAGGTACCTCAAACAACTTATGCCTTTCATACTGATGATATTACTGAGTTGAGATTGTATCTTAAAACCATGTTTATTAGCTATAGAGATCAAACTTTAACATGTGAAAGATTAACTTATGAAAATCTTGCTTTTAAAAAGATGAAAGATATTGAGACAGAAGTGATAGTAGAGTCAACTTCTGACAAATTAGAACAGGATAAACCAACTGAAGTTAATATAGGTTTAATGACTAAGAAGCAGTTTAAACATAAGCTGAAAGAGATTACCAATATAAACAAGGTAAAGGTAGCTAGGAAAAATAGGAATGGAAAGGAAGGTGTGAATAAGAACAACAATTATATGCCTGTTCCTAATGCTCCTAGAAAAAAATGCTATAACTGTGGAAAATCTAACCATCTGGCTTCTTTTTGCAGGAAGAATAAGAATATAAACTCCTTACCTTCTAAGTCAGGAGTTAAGAGTCAGTCTGTTAGGTTTAAGCCACAAAATCCTTGTTTTCATTGTGGTAGTATATGGCATTCCATTTATACTTGTAAGGAATATCATAGTTTGTACTATGATTATTATCAAATAAAACCTTCTTTGAAGAAAGTTGCTTTAATTCCTTCTAGTGTAAAGTATGATGCAAAGTCTGATACTGTTAATACTGATAAGAAAAATGTTAGCATAAACTTTGATTTTAAATCCCCTGCAAATGTTAACAAACTTAAAAAGGCCAAATGATCCAAGCAAGTCTGGGTCCTTAAAACTAACTATTAGTGGTCTTAGTGATTGCAGGGCAACAGGAAGAACATCCTAGTTATGGATAGTGGATGTTCAGGACATATGACTGGAAATAAAGCCCTACTATCAGATTTTATGGAGAAAGCTGGCCCAGGAGTTTCTTATGGAGATGGCAACATTGGAAAAACTCTGGGATATGGCAAGATCAATCTTGGGAATATGATCATTGAAACAGTAGCTCTTGTCGCAAGACTTAAACACAATCTGTTGAGTATAAGTTAAATCTGTGACAGAGGTTATCATGTAAATTTCTTTGAAGAACACTGTGAAGTTATAAGTAATTCTACAGGCAAAGTGGTTTTGAAAGGATACAGGCTTGGTAACATTTATGAAACCAGACTTTCAACAAGTACTGATGGTTCTGCAATCTGTTTGTTGAGTAGAACATCAATTGAAGAAAGCTGGAATTGGCACAAGAAACTCTCTCATTTAAATTTCTACAATATAAATGAGCTTGTAAAGAAAGATATTGTGAGAGGAATGCCAAAAATAGTATTTGCTCCTACTGGCCTTTGTATTTCATGTCAGAAGGCAAAACAAAGAAAATCTTCTTTCAAGAGCAAAACTGAATCATCAATTCTTGAGCCTTACCACCTACTGCATGTTGATCTATTTGGTCCAGTCAATGTCATGTCTATTACAAAGAAGAAATATGCTATGATTATAGTGGATGAGTTCACAAGATACACTTGGGTGTATTTCTTGCACAAGAAGACTGAAACAACATCTACTCTAACTGATCATGTCAAACAGTTGGATAAATTGATCAAAGATTCTGTTAAAATCATAAGGAGTGATAATGGCACTGAGTTCAAGAATTCAATCATGGAAGAGTTCTACAAAGATCATGGAATCAAACAGGAATTTTCTGCATCTTGAACTCCACAGCAAAATGGAGTTGTAGAAAGAAAGAACAGGACTCTCATTGAAGCTGCACAAATAATTCTTGATGAAGCAAAGCTATCAACCTATTTTTGGGCTGAAGTTGTACAGACTGCTTGTTTTACACAAAATGCTACACTCATAAACAAGCATGGAAAAACACCATATGAGATGGTGAAGAAAAATAGGCCAAATCTGAAATACTTTCATGTATTTGGTTGCAAGTGTTTTATTCTTAAGACTCATCCTGAACAACTGTCAAAATTTGATCTAAAAGCTGATGAAGGAATTTTTGTTGGATATCCACTTTCCATAAAAATCTTCAGAGTCTACAATTTAAGAATAGGAGTTGTCATGGAATCTATTAATGTCTCTTTTGATGATAAGAAGATTACTGGACTTGAAGATTTCGATGATCATGATCAGCTGAGATTTGAGAATGAAGATTTAAATTCTGATTCTTTAAATTCTGATGACTTAAATCCTGATCCCGTAAGTTCTGATGGATTAAGTTCTGATGTCATTGAATCTGTGGTAACAACTCCAAAGGAAAATGCATCGGTCCAGGGGAGCAAGCTGAAGAAACTACCACATCTCAAGACTCTCGAGAAGCATCAGAACCTGTCACTGGCTCTTCAAGTTCTGATTCGTCTAGTTCTGATGAGCCAAATTCTGATAATTCTGGAAGCTCTGATTCTTCAATTCCTGAAAAATCAAATTCAAATTCTGAAGTCTCAGAGAGCATAACTACAGGGGGAACATCAGAAAATGCCGATGGAGACAACATGGATAATGGGGGAGGATCCAGTTCTAGAGATCAGCTTCCATCTGCAAGGAAGTGGACTAAAGCACATTCACTTGATTTAATCATTGGAGATCCTGAAGCAGGTGTCAGAACTAGAACTGCAACTTCAAATGAATGTCTCTATCATTCCTTTCTATCTCAGACTGAACCAAAGAAAGTGGAAGAAGCTCTTCAAGATGCTGATTGGGTGCAAGCAATGCAGGAAGAGTTAAATGAATTTGAAAGAAATAAAGTCTGGACCCTAGTGCCAAGACCAAAGAGCAGATCAGTTGTTGGTACAAAATGGGTCTTCAGAAACAAAACTGACAGTGATGACATAATTACAAGGAATAAAACAAGACTGGTTGCTAAAGGCTACTCTCAACATGAGGGTATTGATTATGATAAAATATTTGCACCAGTTGCTAGATTAGAAGCCATGAGGATCTTTTTGGCTTATGCTGCATACAAGAAGTTTAAAGTCTTTCAAATGGATGTGAAAAGTGCTTTTCTCAATGGAGAATTGGAAGAAGAGGTATATGTTGAACAACCTCTAGGCTTTGTAGATCCTAAATTTCTCAATCATGTCTACAGGCTTGACAAAGCACTTTATGGCCTTAAGCAAGCTCCAAGAGCATGGTATGAGACATTAGCTCAATTCCTTCTGGAAAGTGGATTTCATAGAGGCACAATTGACAAGACTTTATTCTACCTCAACCATGGAAAAGACTTACTTTTGGTACAAATATATGTTGATGATATCATATTTGTTTCTACTACTTTGAAACTGTGTGAGAAGTTCGCAAAGCTAATGCAGTCAAAATATCAAATGAGTATGATGGGAGAACTCAGCTATTTTCTGGGCCTTCAAGTCAAGCAAACTGTAGAAGGCACTTTTATCTGTCAATCCAAGTACACCAGAAATTTACTGAACAAATTTGGAATGCAAGATTGTTCAACTACATCCACTCCCATGGCCACTGCAACCAAGTTAGATAAGGATACTGGTAAATCAGTAGATATTACTAACTACAGAGGTATGATTGACTCCTTACTCTATCTAACTGCAAGTAGACCTGATATCATGTATGCTACCTGTCTTTGTGCAAGATTTCAGGCTGATCCAAGAGAACCTCACTTAATAGCTGTGAAAAGAATTTTCAAGTACCTTAAAGGTACAGCTGATCTAGGATTGTGGTATCCTAGGGAATCAGATTTTAAGCTAATTGGTTACTCAGATGCATATTTTGCAGGATGCAAAATAGACAGGAAAAGCACTAGTGGAAGCTGCCAATTTCTTGGAGGCAGATTGGTTTCTTGGTTTATCAAGAAACAAAAGTTAATTTCCACATCAACTGCAGGAGCAGAATATATTACTGCAGGAAGATGTTGTGCACAGATTCTTTGGATGAAGAATCAGTTACTGGATTATGGGTTAGAATTTTCTAAAATCCCTATTTACTGTGATAATCAAAGTGCTATTGCTATGACAGGTAATCCAGTTCAACATTCAATGACAAAGCACATCAGCATTAGGTACCATTTCATAAGGGAACATGTGGATAAAGGTATAGTGGAATTACATTTTGTTCCAACAGATCAACAACTAGCAGATATCTTCACAAAACCACTATGTGAAGCTACTTTTATAAGATTGGTAAATGAACTTGGAATGGTTTCAGGTTTTTCTCTGAATCTGCTTAGTTTTTGTTCTCATGCATCAGACTTTATGATCAGTGTTTACAGATTGTATTATCTATATGTAATCTGTGCTTAATTTGAAAATTCATTAAATGCTGATTATTATCAGATGTGGATTTATATACTCTGATAAGTGTTTTGAATGTTCTGTGGCTATTCAATCCAATGAGGATAACTGTGCTAGATGCTGACCTAGTAGTCTTTAACATACTAGAAATCCCATGTTTGAATTAGTTGTTTATGTGGAAACTCATTAACACAAGCAGCTTTTGATATTGAGCTAAGTCAAGTTTACTTTGTGTATCTTATTACTAAGTCACAAACTAGATTCTTGTTTCTTATCTTATTTCTCAATGATGGAAGGACTTATAGATTAGCTGATACTGATGTACTAAAGAAGTCTATCAAAGAACTTCAACATATTCACTATCTTCTGGAAGTAATTACAAGAAGATGGTCAGAATACATTTTGAAGGCTATAAGAGATCTATTCAGAATCTCTGGTAAAAAGACTTCTCATTACAGTCCAATGATTACTGAAGGTGATGGAAGAGAAATTCCTATGCTGAAGAATTCTGCTAAGGTGGAAGTTATTCTGAAAGGAAGATGCTTATGTTATAATGAAAACTCTTCACATCCTAAGGTTATCAGACTTGGTGATGGACTTGAAAGAATATCCATTCAAGCTCTCAGTACAACCATTTATCAAATTGGTGATAGTAAAGAAGAAGAACTGATGCAGGTTAAAGCACAGTTAGCTGAAGTTCTGAAGAAAGCTGAAGATAATCTAATAAATGATTTTGTTAAGAATCATTATGAATTCAGATTGATTCAGTGATGTTGGTAAAGCTGGTTGTTTTGTAAGTTGTAGTTAATAGTCTTATTAAACTCTCATTGCATTTGAACTTAAATGTTTTTAACATCATCAAATCTATTAACTTATACATTCTTGCATAATTTACAAGTTGGGGGAGATTGTTGGATATATTTGAGATGTCATGTCTAATATGTTTCATGTTTAGTTTTCAGATCTTAACTAACAGGAAATATCAGTTCTTACTAGAATCAGGACTTACTGGAAGTCAGGACTTAAAGTATATCAAGACTTAGATTATCAGAAGATAATATCAGAAGATGGATATCAGAACTTAAGTACTGGAGGACTAACAGTTAAGGAAGGAAGCTGATTTACAGGAAAGAAGATCGAGACTAATACAAGAAGAAGATATGCATGGAAAGAGTTAGAGGACTAGAAGAATTATATAAGATATCTTATTGATATATTTTAGGAGACAAAATTATATTCCATATCAATTAGAAGTTATCTTGTAACTGTGTGTCTATATAAACACAAACATAGGTTTACTCTATAAGAGTTACGATGATCGAGAAGATCATACAATTGTAACCTAGCAGCTCTCGTGATATTTGTTCATCACTGAGAGAGAACAGTTCCATTGTAACAGAGTTTATTATATCGAATACATCTATTTTCTGTTACTTGTGCTTTAAATCGATTTGATTGTATTCTACACTGTATTCAACCCCCTTCTACAGTGTTGTGTGACCTAATAAAAGAGTTAATTGATTAACTTTACCAACTAATGGTTAGTTAAATGGAGGTCGATTCCAATTAGATTAAGTCAAACTCTGACATGATTTTCAGTTCTGAAATCAAAGCAATTAGGAATTTGGAAGAAGCGATGGCAGTAGCTGAAATCGAAGGTTTAGTAGGATTAGCATGATGTTACTGTCGACATGTGTGAGATTTTATCTAGATGGATACACCCCTTTCAATAGGAAAAAGGAACAGAAAGTAATTGGTACATGCTAGTAAGTAGAATATATTCAAGAACTGAAGGTTCAAGATAAAGCGAAGAGATGTTATCATCTGTAATCACGTTCCAAGAAGGACTTGAATGTATACTCATGTCGAATGGCGGTTGAATGGAAGTTGCTGTGAAGTACTAGGAAACTCCCAAATACAAGTATCCGATGGAAGACAGAGACTGACGAAGCCTGCATTCTAGTGTTAACTTCAAAAATGACTTATCCAATAATGAACATACTAATATTATCAAGAAAAGTAAATTTCTTATGTTTAAAAGAGATAATGAATAATGAGAATGGAAAAATAAATAAGAAAAGAAGTGGAATCAAAAGAATGATAAAGAAATTTGATAAAAATAATTCAGGATATAAGCAAGTTATGAACATCAGTTGTGCCAAAACTGATAGTAGAATAAAGTGAAATGCCGATAATTGGAAATATGATTTCGTTCCAAAGATGTGTGTAACCAGGAAAGACTAAACAAAGGTATTAAGGGTGAACAGTGAGAGAAGAACGTTACAATGAATCTCATGTCGGAATTCTTTAAAATTAGAGTGAAGTCCAGGAGGTTCGAATGAATGATTTACCAAGGTTACCTCGGAGAATGAGGTAAGAATTTCTCGTCGGTTACTGCACAGAGTCAAGCTGGTGTTAAAAACCCTGTATCGTATAACTCAATAGGGATGAAATAATGAGTAAAGGAAAACTTCAGAAATGTGGAATGAAAGAATAGTAAAATAAAGAGTGTTTTGCGCTGTGCACAAAAGTGATCATGGAAAAAGGGAATGGAGGTATGAAGTTACTCGTCGATTATCAGAAATTGTAAGTCTGAAAATTAAATGAACATAATATACCAGGAGTATTTTGATAGTGTAATTGTATTTATTGATAACATCCTCGCTAATTCAAGGACTAAGGAAGACCAAGTTAAGCGTCGGAAGATATGCCTGCAGAGGGTTGAAAAGTAGCATCTGTATTCTAAGCTTCAAAGATATGAACTCTGGTCATAATAGATTATGAGCTACGAAAGTATGGTTAATTACCAACCAAGCAAGATCCATTTAGAGACAGATGTCTAGAGTAAAATAGAACGAGTGAATGTTACTAAGATTGCTGGAAAGTGGATAAAGGAATTGGTAAATGTTAGAAATTGAAGAATAGGCTTTGATCCGTCTTCTGGGTTACGTTGATACTTACTTTGTTGTTAGATATCAAAGGTGGTATTAATGCAGATGATTGATGTTGACTTCAGTATGGGACGTTGTGAGCATCAAAGTTCGTATTGATATCTAATTTGATATGACAACAAAATGAGTATTAGTACCAAGAGATCGGGTTTTGAATGAAGTTATGATTCATTCCGTTCCCAAATTAATTTATTTTTTTAGATAGTAAGAGTTTCTCGCTCGATGAATATACTTGATGGTGATTGAAAAGAAATTGAAGTATACCATAAAGTGGTGAGTTAAATGCAACTGCCAAGATTTTTCCTTTAATTTTTAGTTTTTGAATAGATTTATAACATTTTGAAGCATCAGACGCCATAAGCTCAGTATATCGGACGCAGACGGATGGAAAGTGCAAGAGACCGATTAAAGATTCTCAAATTTAATTAGAAAATGAGCATAGGCCAGACTAACCGAACAGAAGGAGACATGAAAAGTAAAGTAAAACAGTCAGTGAAAATAAAAATTTCATGAACACGAACTATTAGAATTAGAAAGAAAAGAAGGTTGGTGTAAATTAAGTTAGTCCTTTGAAATGGTGAGATTGATAGAATGATTGTGAATGAGTTGGTCTTGTTGTCACAGGTATAACGAGTTCATAAGACATTCGTGTGTGTATGACTATGAAGAGTAATTTAGCTTCAAATATATGAAGTAAAAGAAATTGAGTTAGGGGTTGCATGAGCAACTGATAAATTTGATGACGGTAGGAGACCGTTGAATGGTGATAAAAGTGATGAGTTCCGAGAAATTTTAAGTAAGATACTCGAAAAATATCATGGCCTGTTCCTTAGCATGATTCTGAGGACAGAATCAGATATGTGTATTTGATGAAACACAAGTCTGAAGCCTTTGAAAAGCTCAAAGAATATAAGTATGAAGTGGAGAAACAAACCAAACATAGTATTATAACTCTTCGATCAGATCGAGGTGGTGAATACTTGAATGGAGAGTTTCTAGCTTATCTCAAAGAAAATGGTATAGTCTCACAGTGGACTCCTCCATATACTCCATAGTTGAATGGGGTATCTGAAAGGAGAAATCGAACTTTGTTAGACATGGTTCGGTCCATGATGAGCTATGCGAATCTTCCAGTATTCCTGTGGGGTTATGCATTGGAAACCTCAGCATATTTACTGAATAAGGTGCCTTCCAAATCTGTTCCTCAAACTCCATATGAGATATGGAAAGAAAGGAAACCGAGTCTTAAACACGTTAAGATTTGGGGATGTCCAGCTTATGTCAAGAAAGTTGACCCAGATAAGCTGGAATCTCGATCTGTAAAATGTAATTTTATGGGATATCCTAAAGAGACTTTAGGGTATTACTTTTACACCGATCATCGGGTGTTTGTCTCCAGACATGCTACCTTCTTGGAAAAGTAGTTTATCCTTGAAGGAAACAGTGGGAGCAAAATTGAACCTGATGAAGTTCAAGAAGCATAAACTACTACGGATCAAGTGGAAACACCTGTTCAGACTCAACAACCTTCTGTGGAACAGCCCATTTGTAGGTCAGGGAGAGTGTCTCGCCAACCTAAGAGGTATTATGGCCTTGTCATTGAGAATGACAATGAGTTGTCAATCATTGATGATGACGATCCTATGACCTATAATGAGGCTATGAGTAGTGTTGACCCAGAGAAATGGCATAGTGCCATGAAATCCGAAATGGAATCTATGTATACCAACCAAGTATGGACTCTGGTTGAGGCGCCTGAAGGTGTTAAGCTTATTGGGTGCAAGTGGGTATACAAAAGAAAGATTTGAGCAGATGGGCAGGTGGAGACCTATAAGGTCAGGCTCGTGGGAAAATGATTTAGACTAAGGCAAGGGATTGACTTTGATGAAACTTTTTTTCCTATAGCCCTGTTAAAATCAATTCGGATTTTACTTGCGATTGCTGCTTACTACGACTATGAGATCTGGAAAATGGACGTGAAAACGGCCTTCCTCAATAGGAAACTTGAAGAGGAAGTGTATATGATACATCCAGAGGGTTTTCTTTCCAAAATAAATGAACACCTAGTGTGTAAGCTGCTGGAAACCATATATGGTTTAAAGCAAGCTTCTCGTAGATGGAACATCCGTTTTGATGAGACAATCAAAGAGTTTGGTTTTATCAAAAATATAGATGAACCATGTGTCTACAGAAAGGTTAGTGGGAGCGCGGTAACATTTCTTGTATTGTATTAAAAGAGGAGACGTCAAGAGAGTTGACACACATAACAACGTAGCAGACCCACTCACAAAACCACTTTCTCAAAGTCACTTTGATCGTCATTAAGACAAGATGGGTATTAGATACCAAAGTGATTGGCTTTAGTACAAGTGGGAGATTGAAAGAGATGTGTCCTAAGTTCAATCATTTATGATGATTTAGGAATAACTTTTATGTAATCTGTTTCGATTTCATTGATATTAATAAAAGACTTGTTTTGGTTTTATAGCGGGCTTTATCTATTTAAGTGTTTAAATAAGATATACCATAGTTTAGAGTAAAGCTTTTTATGGATTATGATGAGATCATAATAATGAGACCTAAAAGATGATAACTCTAAACTTAAATATTTCCTGGTCGTAGGATTACTAACTGGTAATTACTAATCCACAAAGATCGGTACATACTATGCTTGCTTCATTATGAATGATGTCTGTTCTCATAGACATTTGTGTGGTGACACTATAGCTAGTATGTAGGTGCTTATTATAGAATAAGTTCACTGAACATGACTCATACAACTGAACAACTGATGGAGTTCACTCACGTGTCAGCAGTTGTTCATATAGTGATAGTTGTACAAGTATCCTTAGACTTGAGGTCATCATAGTCATCTTGTGTACACTGAACTATGATTTGGTTTAGTTCTTAGTCTCCAGGGACAATTATAAGGGCTCTACTGGGTATATGAATTTGTACACGAAGATAGTGTATGATCAATAAAGGATTTACCCCTTCCAGTGAAGGAAGAGAATGTTCAATGCTGATCCACTTATGCTAGTTCAGGAATCTTTGGCCAGAGTGAATGAAATTAGAAAGGAGTTTCTAATTTACATTAAATAGAACTAAGCATAGTGAATGGGAAAGAAAATGATTAAATAAGATAGGCTTGACACAAGTTTCATGCCTTGTATTTAATCGTGACATTGCAGGGTAGAAGGAATTGATTGTACGGTAACTACTCACTGAATAGGTTCTTGGTATTCTAAGCAGTGAATTCGTATTATCCGGATAGTCGCGATATGCTGAGAAGTATCCCTTACGATGTAGAGTAAATATGATTAATTTATTAATTAATCATATTTAATGAATTAGAGAATTTATATAAATAATGATAAAATAGTTTTATTATTATTTATTTCTACTACCGGCTTAATATTGAACCTACAGGGTCACACCATAAAAGAGAATGATTTAATGGTGGAGGAATTAATTAATAATGGCTGGTAATTATTTATTTGTGAAATAAATAATTAATTAGCAGATTTAATAATTGATTAAATGAGCTTTAACTAATTCTTAATATTATTAATTAAAAATTTAATTTTGGGAATTAAATCAAGTGAGAGAATTATTTTTCTAAAGTGTTTAGAAAAGGGATTAATGATTAAAAGGTGTTTTAATTATTAGTTAATTGGTTAATAAGAATAATCAATTAAAGGGTTAATAATAATAATATTTTATGGAAAATTTTCAGCTGAAAATTTTGCCTATAAATATACTATTATAAACCCTATTTGCCTCAACCCAAATAATTAACCCTAATTCTAAAGTAGAACAAGAGGGAGGCAACTAATTCTCTAAACCTCTTCCCCCTCCATCACATTGTACTCTTGGTGGATACCGGTGGAGTGCTTCACACTTGAGGAGTAGCTGCTAGGGATTTCCGTTCATCGTTCTAGGATCGCTATTAAAGACCTCCATCTTTCCATTAACGTAAAGCTTCTTAAGGTAAACATACTGAACTACGAATTAAATATTATATTTCGCATGGATCCTGCGGAGGGTTTCAGTTTTTTTTAAGATTTAAATTTACGTTTTCGTTGCGTTTATGTGCTAAAAACCCTTCAGCAGCAACATTCAACCCAAAGTTCTTCTTGAAAGATGAGTAAACCTTAATCAGTACAGCTTGGCTTTCTTGAAGGATCCTGTGAAGTGCCCACGAAATCTCCTTTCCTCCGTTGTACTTGAACACTAACCTTTCAGGTAGGTTTCTGTATGCATCAATTCATCTCACTTCATCTAGTTCATCTAGATAGAGTTTAGATCAGAAACCTCCTTGATGTCACACAAGTACATGTATTCTCCTTTATTGACTTTAGATTGAGCTTGAACTCGAGATTTGGATTTGACAGGTGACAACTTCACTTTCTTGACTGCTCTTGACTTTGTTCTCTTTGGCTTGTTGAGGATTGGCAGATTGAAGTCAGGAATTGGTATGTTCTCCCATTCTATTGGCTCATCCTTAGGCATAATAGGTTCACCATGAATGTTCCTGTAATGATCCACTACCTTGATATCTTCAAATACCACATAGGGTTTTGACGCTTGAGTTATAGTAAGAGTGGATTCCTTGGAAAACTGTTTCTCCAATTCCTTATCAATAATGTCCAGTTTCCTTTTGGTTCTTTTAGCCAATTCCTTAATTCTTGGAGACTTCTTTTGTTGTTCAACTTGCTTCTTTGGATCTTGAGATTCAATGATTTCAGATGGCTGAGCAGGAATTTGTTGTGATGAATTTACAGCATGTAGCTTGGCCAAGATAACAATTTGCTCTTTCTTTTGTTTAGCCTTTTTAGCATCTAGAGTAGCTAGCTTCTTTTCCTGCTTCAATCTAGCCTTTTCTTCTCTCTTTGCTTGAGCAAATTGAGGATGTCCAACCACCACACAAATTTCTTTCCCATTCCTGAAAATTTTAGCAATTCTCTTTTTGGAAGCTGAATCAGCTGGATCTTTATAGAAAGCAATTGACCTTGACATAAGCTTCTTTTCATCAGGCTTAGGTGTCTCATACACAGTATCCAAAGGGTTCTTCAATGATAATTTGGATAATTCACCCTTGGTTTTAGAATTATTTCAGCCTTTGGAGATTTGATGCAGGATGACTGTCCCCTTTCCAGATAGTTCATGCTCATCTCATTCACAGAAATTTGCTTGACTTGAGAGTGATGGATGGCTGACTTTATTGGCTCCTTGACTAGTCCAAACTTCTTTTGTATATCCTCATCAATTTTCTCCCAGTTGATTGGCTTTAACTGCTTTATTTCAGCTGTTCTAATGTTGGCTGCTGCTGCATTTATCAGATCTATACTGTCTTTAACTGGTGGCTTTGAGATAGTAACTAAAGGCACAATTACTTTACTGATTTGAATTTGAAGCTTCTCCCCCTCACTTGGTCTTTTCTCCCCCTTTTTGTTATCATCAAGTTGAGTAGAGGAGGGGGTTTGAGCAGCCACCAGTTTTTGAAATAAATCTGTCTGTTGGGCTTGATGAAGATGAATGGCTGTTAAAGATGCTTCCATGGCTGACATTCTTGTATCCAAGGCATCTATCTTGGTTGCAAGATCAGAATTTTTCCTTAATTGCCTCTTGATGTCAAACATTGTAGCTTCTGGAAGCTTAGAATCCATCTTGTCTGAAATGGCCTTCTTCATCTCCTCAATATCACCCTTGATGGTGTTTACATCCCTAGCATGTTGGAAGCCTTGAATTTGTTGAAGTTGCAGTGAGGCTAGATGTGCCTAAAGGAGCTTCTTGGTGCTGGCATTTGAAGTGGTTTGAAGAGCAGTATTTGTCTGATTGATTAGTTGGATCAGGGTTGTCTTGAAGTAGTGCTCATCAAAGTGCTTTTAAAATTCCCATGATGGCATACCTGATCTTAAACTGGAACCTACTTCTCCCCCTATGTCCATTGCTTCATCTTCACCATCCCTACTTTCATCACCAAAGAAATCAGCTAAGCCACCAGTCTCATAATCCACATCACCAGTTGTGGAGGGCAAAGCTGTGATAGCATCCTTAGCTCTTATCATTGACTATTTGGTATGCACCAGATTGAGCATACTTTCTGCATTATCATTGCCCTGTTCATCTAGAAGTTGATAAGCTGGAATAGGGTGAGTAAATGCCTCGGCATCAAGGGAGGTGGAATCTATAACAGCTTTAGGTTGCTGAGATAGTCCCTCCCTGTCTACATCCTGGACATTCATTGACTCACTAGCAATGACATCCATCCTTATAGCTCCAGTACATGCATTTCTCTCGTTTTCTCTCTTTTGTTGCATCAGGGTCTCACCCTGGCTCCCCACCCTCACACCCTCACCTTCACCTTCTAAGGTGGGACTCCTCTCACTTTCTTTTGCCAATCCTTAAGAAATGGATTGCATAATTTCACTCATTTCCTCTCCTTTTTCCTGGGAGCAACCCAGACTCTCACTCAAAACACTCTTCTCTCTGAATCCTAATAGTGACTGTATAACCACTAATTCTTCTGCACTTGAAATAAATGAAGTCTGAAGCTGTGCAGAGATACTCGACGGATGAGTGATATCCATTGGGTGAGTGGTTTTGCTATCCGACGGATAACTGCTGTTAAGCTTATCCGGGAGAGTATAAATGAATGAACCAGGAATGGAAACTATTGTGGACTCTGTGCTGATTGAAGATATTTCGGGCACAGATGATTCAACAGTTCCTGCAAGAATGGGCAAGTGAGCCAACAAATTCTCCAAAAGATGATGCTCACTTGCACTAGATTTTGGCTTCCCCAACAAAGTTAAAGAAGGGGAATCAGGAATTGATGTGTTTATCATATCCACATCCAGTGGGTTTGTGGGTGAGTTTGGTGTTTGAGGTGCTTCTATTACTAGAGATTTTGGCTGTGACTCCATATTTATTGGAGTCACATCAAACTAAATTTGTGAAGGTGCAGTGACTGTGTTTTTAGCACCAGTTTGCAGAGTGTGTGTATCCTGTGCATCCCCAAGGGTTTTAGATTTTTTCTTTCTGGCATAAGTTTAGGGTGAGCTTGTGTCCTTAACCCTCTTGGCATGTGCTCTTGGTTGAGAGCTTTGTTCAATAACTACATCCTTTTGGGAGGATGCAGCTAGAAATGAGCTTTTATCCTTTTAAAGCACTGCAGTTTGTTGGGAAACTACAGTGTGGCTAGGCTGGGAACCACTCAAAATGATTTGACATCAAAATACTCCATGGGCTGGATAATAATGATGTTTTGGGGATTAAGTGTGTCTTAATCCTGAGGACCGGGATATGACTGGTGCCTCGAAATGGGCCGTAGTGCCTAGGTACCTGAATGGACCTATACAGTTGGGTATAGATCCGCACTGTGTCCTGACTGATCAGCAGGGTATAGTGCATATGTTGGTTTTAGTGTCCAGTGTAATTTATTGTTGATCGCCATTAATGGCATTATCTCTCGAATGGTTTTATGATTCCAAAACCGGACAAAACCCTGATTCAGGAGATGAATCATGGAATCACTTGTCATTTTAGGATTTTAGTTAAAGGCTGGTGACAGCCAACATTTATTTGCTCAACTCACTCAAATAAATAGAATTGTTTAAAATTATTTAAGAATTTTATCCGGAAGTTTTTCCTTTGATATTAATGCCTGAAACTCAAATTATATACTTACTGGGCATTTTTGGCTCACTCTTGCTTTGCAAATTCTTATTTCTGCCAGAAACAGATAAGGATAAAAGTGAATAGCTTTGATAGATAGCAGAAGTTAGAGAAATTTCCACTGCGAGAGATTGAAGGTGTTAGAAGAATGTGACAAGAGAATTAGTTCAAAGGTATTTACACTTGTATTTTAGTTATTGTGAGTTATAAAGGGTTAGATTCTTATTTCATACCATAACCTGTAAACGATCCGGATTCAAGGGGTTAGTTAAATATTCTTTTGTTTTATGTAAAGATTGTTTTCGTGACACCAAATCTTGACCCCGGATTTGGGTTGTTACATTATAATCAACAGGGAATGGCATGCTATTAGTGAACATGTTATTCCAGTAAGGCATGCTAAATGGCATTTGTGGCATACTAAATGCAGCATAATAAGGATTAGGTGCAAATGGCATATTAGCAAACTGTGCATTCATATTCTGTGTAGACATAGCATTCATAGGCATGGGAGGCAAGGCATTCATGTTAGGAAAGTGAGGTGGCACAGACATGGAAGTAGGCATGGCAGATTTGCAATTAACAGACAAATGATTTACACTACCACACTTGACAGATTTTTCTGGGAGCATATTTATCAGGTGTGTAGTTATTGTGTTTGTTAATCCCTACTTTACCATTTCTATTATTTTTCTGTTTAGCCTCTGTTTTCACTTCAATCTTTTCAAGTCTGTCACTTAATTGTTTGACAGTCATGTGACCAACATTAGTCTTTTTCCCTTTCTTAACTTGACTCGATTCTCTTGAAACAAAGTTCTTGGAAACAGATCCATACTTTTCATTCAACTTAACAAGTTTGGCTTTACTGATAGGCTTGCTTACAGCCGACGGATGAGGATTTTCATCAGTCGACGGATAACCCTTTTTGTTATCTGATGGATGATCCTCATCATCCGTCAAGTCTATATCTGTTAGCACTCCATCCACCAAATTTGGTTCTAGTTTTTCCTTGTTCTTTTTCCAGGTTGCATCACAGAAGGACTCGATTCCTTGAACTTTGGTGATTTGACCATGGACATCTCTAGATGTTTTCCATGCCTTAATCACTTCCTGTTCACGATCATGCTGCTTCTTCAAAATTTCTTCTTTCTTCAAGGAATCTGTTAATTCCTCCTTGGCAATCTTACACTCAATTCTTAATTTTTCAAAATCAATGAACTGAGACTCTGACACATTATTTCTCTCACTCAAAAACAAATTGTTTTCTTTGATTTTAGCATTTTCTTTAGTAAGAGACTTAAGTGTAACACGCAAATGATATAACTCCGTAGACATGTCATTTATAGCATAAATACACTCAGCTTTAGATAAATGTGCAAGGTTTGTAGTAATTACCTGATTACTTGAAGAACTTGTTTCTGTTTCATCAGACTTGGCCATTACGGCTAGATTGACATAGCTGACATCTTCATCTTCATCCAGACCATCTGCTGCCCAGTCGTTTTCTTGCGTAATGAAAGCCCTTTCCTTTTGTTTGAGTAGCTCAAAGTATTTTTGCTTATAATCCACAGGCTTAAACTTTTTCTTGCTGGAATCTGACTTTCTACACTCACTGGCAAAGTGCCCTGCCAAGCCACATTTGAAACATTTGAATTTTGATTTATCCACCATGTTCCTATTTGGCTTGGCTGCTCCAAAGTTCTTTTTGAACTTGAGCTTGGAAAATCTTCTGGAAAGAAATG
This sequence comes from Apium graveolens, assembly GCF_009905375.1. NCBI lineage: Eukaryota > Viridiplantae > Streptophyta > Magnoliopsida > Apiales > Apiaceae > Apium > Apium graveolens. The sequence goes on from NC_133649.1 coordinate 200,858,786, forward strand.
CTAAATGTTCATCAATGTCTTCCATGTCATCTTGGCTCAAAGAATCTTCATTTTCTACTGCAAGCCCCTTGCCCTTGCTTTTACAGACCCTTGAAGTTGACTCAACAGCTTCCATCTTCATCTCCTTCTCTTTCTCTAACTCAGCAACTAGTGCAATGGACCCTCCTTTCTTCTTTCCTCTCTCCATCCTCTCATCTTGCTCTATTTCAAGCTCATAAGTTTTCAGGATGCCATACAGTCTCTCAATGAGACTGTCATTGGTTTTCATTCCTTTGGAAGAGATCTAAGGAATTTCAGATTGGAGTCTTTTATCTGATAGACCCTTCCATGCAACTTTAGAGCATTTAGCAGTTTTTGAAACATACTAAAAATGTCAGTGAGAGACTCACTTTCTTCATTATGAAAATGCTCATATTGCTGAATCAGTAGCTGCATCTTGTTTTCTCCAACTTGCTCAGTGCCATAACAGATTATCTGTATTGTATCCTAAACATCCTTGGCAGTTTTGCAGTTAATAATGTTATCAAACATATCACCATCAACTCCATTAAACAGGATATTTATGGCCTTTTTATCCTTCCTGACTTGTTCAATATCAGGATCAGACCATTCATGCCTTGGCTTGGGGACATATGGCTCATTTCCAGTTGCAGCTCTCATTGGTACATGAGGGCCTCTTTCTATGCAGTCCACATAGGCCTCATCTTGAGAAAGTAAATGAAATGCATCTTTACCTTCCAATAATGGTAATTATCTTTATCCAGAAAAGGAATCTTGACTCCAACATCCTTCTTGTTCATCTTGCTGTATTGTTTTGATCTTTAAACTCTTTGTTCTTCAAGAGCTTGCTCTAATACCAATTGTTAGTCCCTTAACGATGTAACAAGAATTACAAAAGGGGGGTTGAATGGAATTCTTGAAACTTTTTCTTGAATAAAAATGTTCTAACTCAAATATATATAAGTGTGAATTGATTAGCAGAATGCAGAATAGTTACTTGAAATGAATCAAAACACAAGTAATTAAAAACAATAGTCTTTAAAAACTTTCTGGTGGATTTGAATGATTCCACCAGAGATATATAATATATATCGAGAGAACTCCGTGTGCAAAAAGCTCAGAGCTGCTTACAAAATGATAATAACTAAGAGTGAGAGAAATGCTAAGAATACAGCTTACAAATGTTTCTCTCTTGGTTGCTTAGTTCCTTAGTTACTATTCTATTTGCTGCTTTTTGGTTTATATATCACCAAGATTACAAAGTAATAAGACAGGATAATAAAACAAAAACTATCAAGTCTAATACAATGCTACTTCATTACTCTATTCCAGCATCTTTGAATATCTTCATAATAGCATGGAAATGCCAATGCTTCTTTGTTTTCGAAAACCCAGTTGAATAGGCTACCACATTCCATTTGCATACACTCGACGCATGTGACTGTGTTGTCACTGTCAACAGATATTTGAATTCTTCATCCGTCGGGTTCATGATCATCCGTCGTGTTATTGATCATCCGTCGGGTTGTTGATCATCCGTCGAGTTGTTGATCATCCGTCGAATTTATTGTTGTTTATCCGTCGGGTTACAATCAGGCACTTGACTTCATTTCATTTATGCAGAATTACAAGACATCAACTATGTACAATTAATCAACCTATTCTACATATCTAGTTAAAGTCAACATGAATTAAGTACTACTACGGATTCTAAACAATGTGTATGCAGAAATGTGCTACAGACTTATTGTTACATAAGCTACTCACTCGATGGTTAATAAGTCATCATCCATCGGGACTAAAATGAGTTATCCGTCGGGACTATAATCCTTATCCGTCGAGTGCTACATTTTCACTGAGTAAAATCTACCAAGGTGTTTTGTTCATGAAATCATCAAGTACACAACATATACATAACATTACATTGATGTTGCAAGACACCCGACATTGCTTCCTGAATGTAAAAACGCGACATCTCATCAGCCTTAATCCACCGCTTATAATACTCTTTCTCATCTTCAGGAGCATCAACAACAGGCTGTTCTGACTTGGGTTCATAAGTGCAAAACTTGTACTTCTCAACAGTTAATACAATGTCCAAATTTCATTTCCATTCAATATAGTTAGGTCCGGTAAGTTTGTTATCATTAAGTATGGAAAATAGTGGATTAAATCCCATTATATCGTGAGAATTATGCATAAAAACATCACATAACACATAAAGTGTGCATTAAATATTAAGACCTATTGGTTCCTCTAACAATTATTAAATTAATGCACTAACATTTAAACACCATAAGTTTCTGGTACGCCACGATATGTGACATGCATACCACATAAATTTGTTTAAATATTACTTTGTTCCTATTACTAAACAATACGCCACGTTTGGGTGGTCTATATTATTTTTCATAGCTAAGTGTATACCATCATTAAATTTTAAATTAAATATAATTATACCAGATGCCATCAAATAATAACTTATAATTATCCGAAATCTATGAAACTTGGTATGCTATGATGGGTGACGTGTATACCTTCCAATTTTCGTTATTAATTTAAGAGTTTGTTTTAGCAATTTCTTTAACATTCTAGACACCATAAATTATATGCCACGATGCGTGACGTATATATAATTTATATTTATCTTTATGTTAATTACATACAAATAATAATGGAGACCATGGAATTTAATTTCATAATAATTCCCTCTCCCACTTAGTATTTACTTTGAGGATTTTAATCTAGATGCATCGTCCTATGTTATTTCTTCGAATTCCATATGTATTATGTCAACAACAAAGAACACATAACATAGCAGCATATTTTCATTACTAAAGCATTAATTAATACATTCTTATGTCCATATCATTCTAGCATGCTAAAGGTTAGTATCACCTGGCATAATAACACAAACAAGAAACATATAGTAGCAATAATCAAGATCAACAGAAATTATGTAAAATATAATAAACCATATTCACTATTATGGCCCCATAAAAGCTGATCAACGGATGTCTTTGATCAACATATGTCTTGATCAACGGATATCTTGATCAACGGATATCTTGATCAACAGATATCTTGATCAACGAATGTCTTGATCAACGGATATCTTGATCAACAGATATCTTGATCAACGGATGTCTTGAATTCATCCTTCAAAATTTTACGAAAACTTCGAGAGCCCAGTTGAAATCCTAAACATCCTTAAAACGACTTGAAAACTGGGGAAATAAATATATTGCAGCTTGTCCGTCTCGTTCTTCCGTTTCCGGAAAGGTATTACAAGCCCAAATCGGACATCGTATACAAAATCTGCAGCCACAACAGCGAAGCTCCCCGAAAAAAGAATGGAACAACGGAAAATCTCAGTTTCTTGAAGCTTAATCGCTCATACAATTATATACAACTTAATAGAGCTGAACAAGCCTATTCTATTACATCAGAAAAAGTAGAATAGGAAAAACTATCACGATCAACCTTCGTGATTTACAACAAAACCACGATAAACCACGTGGATCTTAATCATAACAAAATAACCACGATTAAACCACATGGGATCCAAACACATAATTAAAACATGGCTATATTAGTGAATATCAACCTGCATCACATAATCAATACAAGCATACCAGTATATATATATGCATATATAATTATGACAAGGACTTCATATCATAAAATGCAGAACCTAGAACCAGGTTCTGATACAAATTGTTGGAACAATTTGATCACGACCTTATGATATGAATTATTGATGAGTGCAAACAGAACATTAACCTTAATCGCTACGACGCAAGCGATTCAAATCCACGTCTTCTACTGGATTCTCTAGTTCTCCTTAGATGAAGTGTGGGCTTCGATCTCCCAATGTGTACCTCTCCTTGAAGCTCCAAAAATCCAAAACCCTAGTTGGCTCCTTGAGAAAAATGGTTGCCTCTCTCAAACCCCAGGATCTTATTTTGTTTTTGTGTTCTTGTGTTCTCACGTTCACGCACACCCAGCTTCAGGAGAATTAGAATATTTATAGGCTACAGTAGGGATCATGGATAATTAGGCCGGGCCTCCCAATGACATTTTGGGCCATGCCCAGTGTCATTAAATATTAATTCAATCCACTAAAGAATTAATATTTGCACTACCTTTCCTAATTCCGTAAATTAATTATTTAATTCAGTTATGATATTATTTTCTTATTAAATTCCCCATGTTTAAGATATCGCATTTTCATTAATTAAATTAATTTCTGATAATTAATTTAATCAATATCTTTTATCCTTGATCATCCACTCAACCTTATAATTGTGCAAGAACAAATATTCCTGCAGGACTAAAGCACAATTATCTCTATGAGCTTTCAAGAGGACATCATCACCCAAATATATTTTTCGGACACGGTTTCCTTTTATAGTTAATATCCCACTCTGTATATAATGTCCTTTCCCAATTCATAAATTCGTAATTTTAAATAAATTACTTAATGTATGAATCAAGGCATGTGCATTATATACAAGTGTCAATCACTATATCCGGATTAAGAACCTAAGCAATAATAATATCATGGAATCTTAGTTCTTCTTTATTGTCAAGATAAAAGAAAACAATATTCTACTATTTTGATCCCGTTCAATATATACAAAGCAGACAAGCATTATTCAATAGTAAAGATATACTATTTCTAAATAATACTTCAGCCCTTCCAGTGGTTTGTCTAACACCACTTAGACTGTGAACCTTTATTATATTATATAAGGTACTTGACAATCTAATCTTCTGCTATCCCATTTGATACTAGATTATCTACAATATATAATATATAGACAATGTGAAAACATGCATTCAAGATTCTCAAATAATTATTATAATATTATATACTTGAAACAAATAGTTCAATATAAACCCTAACAAAATGAAGTGTGGAAGCTTGTTCCAAGACTAAAGAACAAATCAGTAGTTGGCACAAAATGGGTTTTCAGGAACAAGACATATTTAGATGGCACTATTAGCAGGAACAAAGCTAGACGTGATGCAAAGGGATATTCACAACAAGAACGCATTGACTATGATGAAACATTTTCTTTTGTGGCAAGACTGGAAGTTATTAGGATTTTCTTAGGTTATGCTGCTCAAAAGAAATTCAGGGTCTTTCAGATGGATGTTAAAAGTGCTTTTCCAAATGCAGAGTTAGAAGAAAAGGTATATGATGAACAACCACCTGATTTCATTGGTCCCAAATTTACAAATCATGTGTACAGACTTGATAAAGCTTTGTATGGACTCAAACAAGCATCAAGAGCCTGTTATGAAACACTTGCAAAATTTCTGATTGAAAGTGGTTTCAAAAGAGCTACAATTGAAAAAATCTTATAGAATTTAGACCTAAAATTCGGAATATTCTATAGATTCGTTTATTTTATGACCACTTGATGAAATGTGGAGGGAAGTGGGTTAATGCTACGTTATGATACAAGTCTTTTTTTTGAAAAAAAAATGGATCAGAGGAAGATACTATATCTATTTTCCCGGTCCCGACTTACATTAATAAGGGTAAAGATCTGCTTTCGGTGCAAATTTATATTTATGATATCATATTTGGGTCTACTAACAACAAGTTGTGCAAGAAATTTCCTGATCTTATAAAATCAAGGTATCAAATGAGTATAATGGGGGGAATTGAGTTACTTTCTTGGATTGCAAGTAACAGATACTGATGAGGGTATTTTCATTAATCAGTCCAAGTATACAAAATTCAATACGCAAGAAAGTACTACAACTACAACTATAATGGCCACTACTACTAAGTTGGATCCTGATCAAGGTAATGATATTGAAATCACTGCTTATAGAGGTATGATTGGTTCATTACTGTATCTAACTGCAAGTAGACCAGATATTATGTATGCAACTTGTTTATGTGCAAGATTTTAGGCCAAGCCTAGAGAATCTCATTTAGTTGCAGTAAAGAGAATTCTGAGATATTTAAAGGGGACTCAATCTCTTGGTTTGTGGTATACAAGAGAATCAGATTTTAGTCTGATAGGTTTTTCAGATGCCGATTTTGCAGGATGCAAAATTGACAGAAAAAGTACCTCAGGTGGCTGTCAGTATTTAGGTGAAAGACTTATTACATGGAAAAAAGAAATAAAAATCCATTTTTACTTCTACAACTGAAAATGAATATATTGCTGTAGGAAGCTGTTGAGCACAGATTATTTGGATGAGAAATCAACTTTTGGACTATGGATTATCTTATTCAAAAATCCCTATTTACTGTGACAATCAAAATAGCATAGCTATGTCAGGGAATCTAGTGCAACACTCTCTCACAAAACACATCAGTATCAGATATCACTTTATCAATGAAATGTCATGGAAGGAACAATTGAGCTTTATTTTGTTCCAACTGATCAACAAGTAGCTGACATCTTCACCAAACCATTACCAGAAGCAACTTTTACAAAGCTCAGACATGAACTTGGAATGATCAGCTTTGAGAAGAAATAACATGTCAAATCCTGATTGTACTAGTCAAATCCTGACACACCATGTCATGAGTCAAATCCTGAGATGGACAATCTAATCCTGACAAGGTATGTCAAATCCTTACAAGTTGAATTTTGATGAGATAATCGAATCCTAATAAGCTCAAATACTGACTGTGAGTATTTTATGCTTTTCTACCATTATTTTTCTTAATAAATACTTAATTTGATTCAGTATATTTGAGAATGATTTTTGTGCTTAATTTGAGAGTCATTTGTAATTCAAAATAATGTGTTAATATTATTGCTAGTTTATAGGCGCAGTAACACACAATTATCCCTTAAAAGTCGTGCAACATTAACTAGTTTAACATAATATCTGGTCCACTAATAATGCCATCCAATTAAATACTTCCAGATGTGTATGCTGTCTGTTGTGTATATGTTGTGTACTTGATGATTTCATTAATAAAACACCTTGGTAGATTTTACTTAGTGAAAAATGTTACACTCGACGGATAAGTATTATAGTCCCGACGGATAACTCAATATAGTCCCGACGGATGATGATTTATTATCCATCGAGTGAGTAGCTTATGTAACAATAAGTCTGTAGCACATTTCTGCATACACATTGTTTAAATTCTGTAGTAGTACTCAAGTCATATTGACTTTAACTAGATATGCAGAATAGGTTGATTAATTGTACATAGATGATGTCTTGTAATTCTGTATAAATGAAATGAAGTCAAGTGCCTGATTGCTACCCGACGGATAAACAACAATGCAATTCGATGGATGATCAACAAGACAACCTGACGGATGTTCATGAACTCGACGGATGATCATGAACCCGACGGATGATCATGAACCCGACGGATAAAGAATTCAAACATCTATTGACAATGACAACACAGTCACATGCGTCGAGTATATGCAAATGGAATGTGGAAGCCTATTCAACTGGGTTTTAGAGAATAAAGAAGCATTGCCATTTCCATGCTATTATGAAGATATTCAAAGATGCTGGAATAGAGTAATGAAGTAGCACATTATTAGACTTGATAGTTTTTGTTTTATTATCTTGTCTTATTGCTGTGTAATCTTGGTGATATATAAACCAAGAAGTAGCAAATAGAATAACTAACTAAGCAACCAAGAGAGAAACATTTGTAAGCTGTATTCTTAGCATTTCTCTACAATCTTAGTTGTTGACAATTTGTAAGCAGCTGTGAGCTAATTGTTACACAGAGTTGTCTTGATATATTATATATCTCTGATGGATACATTCAAATCCAGCAGAAAGTTTTTAGAGACTTGTGTTTTTAATTACTTGTGTTTTGATTCATTTCAAGTTATTATTCCGCACTCTGCAAATCAATTCATACTGATATATATATTTAAGTTAGAACAATTTTATTAGTGAAAAAGTTTCAAGAATTCCATTTAACCCCCCTTCTGTAATTCTTGTTGCATTGTTAAGGAATACGAGAATTACATTACAATCACAATATCGATTATACGTACCAATTTTGTTATTCGAAAATTTAGTTTCCAAGTCGAACTTTGTAAAATGACCTTATCTTACGAACCATCAAGGAATACGAGAATTATATTACAATCACGAGTCTAGAATTACATTATAATGGCTTTTCGATATTGTAAAAGCCATTAGTTTTTGAAGAAAACGAACTTTGTAAAATGACCTTATCTTACGAACCATCAAGGAATACGAGAATTACATTACAATCACGAGTCTAGAATTTTACAAATCAAAACCCAAGTACAAGGTTTCAAAGCATAAATAAATTATAAGAAAGGATTTGCCCGCGAATTGCTTATGAAGATTTATTACGAAAATGAATAAGCGACCAAGCGAATATGTAAGCGAATAAATAAAACATATCAAGCCATGCAACTTACCATGCAAGACATGCAAACTAATTAGTAAGAATGTAACCAAGGATTGGCAATCAAAAAATAACCAATCAAAGAGCAAAGTAACCTAGCTAAGGCAAATAGTAACCAAGAATAGTAGTTGTAGTACTTGGCTAGTAAACTAGCTTTGACAATTAGCCATGCTAGCAAGATATGATCAAGATTTGCATATCTAGGATTATATCCACAAACAAGCCAACACTTATTCAAGAATCAAACTAGCAAGAAAAGCAAAATTCTCTCTTCTCTCTCTCAATACCTCTATTCGGCCCATTTGAAGAAAACCAAGAACACAAATTCCAATTTCAAGATCTAGCCATGGATAAATGCTATAATTAATTCCGAAGCTTACTACATATCAAAATAATGTAATATAATTTTTCATAGCATTTCATTAAGGTTTGGATGGTTAAATAAATCCATGAAAGTGATGATGAATAATGCCAAATAGTAACTTTTCTTGATTTCTTGATTTTTATGGAAAGATTTAGGATCCTTAAGCACACCCAAGCCTCACCAAGAATCATCCATAAATAAGAACACCTTCCAAGCTACCAAGAAAGGTATAAATCTTTATCCAAACCTTGTTTAAGGTTTAAGTTTCAAGAAAGTATGGATCTTGGTTACAAAACCTAGTTTTGATGGTAGTTATGATGATTTCTTGATTGTTAGTTAGTTAGATGCTAAGGTTGATGTTGTGGCCTCAAGAACTTGATGTTATTAAAAGGATTAAGTTTTAAGATGATGGTGATTATTGTTGATTATTGATTAGTAGTTTAAAGCGCAAACGAAATTCCAATCGTGAGCGTAACGGCGATAAAATGAACGAACCGTAACCTTAAGTTTTCTGCATAAATACAGAAAGTATAAACTGTGATTTCTTAAAGAATAAGACTGGAAAATGATAGAGCTTGTTCTAAGGATCATTTAGGCACTTGAATCGCTTAATATTGATTTACGGTTCAAAAGTTAGGTCCGTTTTAGTGAAAACGATTTACGCGATAAAAAGTACTACGAATTACGAATTTTAGAAGTATAAATGATCAAATTAAAATTATTAAAAATTATGAAATTTTTAGAGAGAGTAAAAAATGGAATATATTACCTTCCATAAAAATTTCAAGTGAAAATATGAAATTTTCAATTTTATAAAAAATTTGGAGCCGAGATCGCGCGAGTAGAAATCCTTAAAAATCTCGTGTGGAGCCGATTGGAAAAAGTAAAAGAGATTAATGGACATTAAGGATTACAAAAAGAAAATTAATTTAGAGAGTACTCGTACTCTATTAAAATGATGATAGTAAAGCGAGTCATGTAAATGGATAGTAAGTATTGTGTATTTTCCCAAGTGATGATAACTACGATTAGAATATAACGGAACAATAACTGTTCTTGATTTTAGATTTCCGGACAAACTCTAGAGCACCCTCCACTTTGAAACACCCCGGAAAGTTTACGAACCCTGCTCCATATACAGTTGTGTTATGAAGATTGTTTTTACTGTTTTCGTATGAATGTCATGTTTCCCATGATAGTAAAATACGAGTTTTTACGTATCAATGATGACTGAGTTTACGATGAATATATCGTAGAATATTTTAACGCTATAGTAGAGCGTGATGTATAAGTTGTAAGACCGAGAGTCGATCGGTTTCTATAAAGTATAAATCCGAAAATCATCCCGGAGATATTTTGAACAATTAAAAGTATGTACTTATTTCATTCCAAGGGACTCGATGTCCCCTTGTGAAGTATTATATACCTCGAATTTATTTAAACGGTTTCCAAAAATCGTATTCCCTCACTATATTTAATTACTCGATCAATGAATATTAATTCAAATATTCATTTAAATAGGAGAAGTATTCTCCAACGATTATTTATTTCAAACTCAGCAATTTTATATTTTATTAAAGATTAATTTAATTATTAAACATAAATTTGTTCAGGAATATTATTAAAAATATTCTTTTAAAATATATTTATTTAAGGTTTAATTAATTAATAATTAATATTTAATTAATAAATATTTATTAAATGATTTAATATAATTTAAAGATCCAAAAATCATTTTATAAAATATTTTTTGAACTCCAGAAAATCAGTTTAATACTTTCGGATCGTCGAAATATTTTATCTCGACGTATTTTAAATATTTTGACTATAGTGTCAAAATAAACTCCCCAATAATTATTTATCCGTTGACAACGGGTAGCTCACATTAGCATAATACTTCCTCCGAAAATTCTCGGAAGTGTATATATATACATATAGATATGTACCTATTAACAAGCAATATGCTTGGGGAACAACATAAGTTCCGGATATATGATAGGATTCTTAAAGGGATAAGGATGGGTAGACTCCAGTACTTTTTGAACTAGGGGGACTACTAATTTACTACCCCATTAGAAGGTACCTTATATACCGATGAATATGTGGAGTATGCGTACCTAAGAGGGATGGACGCAAAACCGTGTCTTAAAAGGGATATACACGAAGTGTGTACCTGAGAGGGATGGACACAGAAAAGGCCCGAATGCGTCCAGGGTGATAACCGATAAAAAAGGGAATCGTCCTTTCACATGTTGAAAACAATAATAATATTCTGCTATACGACTGATCATCGTATAATAGGGGCTCCAGTGAATGTCATATTCTTCCAATTGGAATTGATATGCAATACCGTAACCCATGCCTAGGTGCCGGGTTTGCCATTAAGGTATTTGCAGACTAATAAGTCAATCAACGAATTGTTTTGAAAAGAGGTGTGTTTTACCAAGAAAAACTACTTCAAATAAACACATATCCATATACGGAATCTGATATGAATTTCTTATACAGTCTTTTGATACTACACATTATTATGTTGAGCATTATAGCTCACACTTGTTTTCTTAAAATGACACAACACAACAGTGAACCAAGATGCCGGTCAGAAAGTTCACAGTCCAGAAGTGAATAAGAAATGGCCAGCTTTTCTGTAGATTGTTTGGTGCAGTACCACAGGTAGACCTTATAAGCTGGATTGGGTTTCAGTTGTTTTTAATCCTGCTTATATATAAGTATGACTTATGTAAGGTAGTAATGAAGAAACACATATTTGGCCGCTATTCTAGCCATAAGTAAAGGTTACACCCGTGGTAAGACTTAAATACTTTTGGTCTGTAATAACTATCACCTTGTGGAATCAATAACTCTAGTAATGCATTTTTCATTTCCAAGACAATAACCTGTAAGAGTGTGTGTGTTGATAAGTGTGGGGTTATAGATGTGTGAGTATATATATATTGTGCAAGATATATGTTTAAACATGATTCAAGATGGCGTGGCCTCTTAAATCCCTGACCCCGTATTTGGGGTGTCACATAAATGGTATCAGAGCCTTTGGCTATCAAATCTTGGAAATGATAGGAGATAAATTACATAGACATAAGAATAATAATAATCAATTAGAACTCAAATCAAGTTCGTCGTCAGACTGCAAGGTGTAGTCTTGACAGTGTTACCCTCAAGGGAATTCCGACTTTAACTTAGTAACAGCTTGCCTATTGTGTCAGGTACCGGTGGAGCCTATGGGTGAGGTTGACCCTGTTGAGGATGTTATGACATTTGAGCATGACCCTACTCGCGAGCCGGAGGACCCACCTATTGATAACTCAGAGGATGACCCTACCGAGGATCCCCAGGAGGAGGAGACTAACTTCCCTACCCCCATAGCAGATGATGTCCAGGAGCATCAGGACGATGGCGTTGACTAGATAGACATAGAGATGTACCCTCTATAGACTATTCGCCCTCCCACCCCTCACCCAGGGTCTCTGATCCCCTTTCCCTCCGCTTATGAGGACGAGGATGACGAGATGGAGGCACAGACTTATGAGATTCATGACATATCCTCCAATAACCCGGACTCGCCCCTGCCACCCCCAATGACCATCCACGTCACAGTGCATGACTGGATAGTGGCTCCGCTAAATGCTGAGATCACGTCTTCCCGCATTGTTGAGCTACGACAAGCATTGTCTGCCGTTAGAGCTACCAAGCTTGGGTACCCCGGGGACTTTAGGGATGCTTCCCCGGTCATAGCTTGCAGGGAGTATGACAGGATTGAGCTTCGTACTCGAGTGCTGATGATGATGATTGCAATAGGAGGATACATTCCCGTTGTTGATGCCGAGATGATGCTGGCGGGAGAAATGAGGAGGGTCCGAGACCTCACCCACGGTGACTCGGACTGAGAGAGCAGCGGCCGTATATGGACCTTGTAAAGGGCTGGGTGACTTGTCACCAATTTTGTTAGGATAGATAATAGTAGATAACATTCCTAACCCTTTAGGGGTTCCCAGTTTATTTATTTATTATTCAGTATTCAGGATTATATAGTTGGTAAATTGTATTCAGAAATGTGTATGGATTTAGATGGATGTTATTGTCCCCAAGATACAGTTTGGGAGACCATATTATATATTATCTATCAGTTATTAAGAAATTATCTTACCTTATTATTGCACCTCGATAAAATCATGCCAATATTTAAATACATGTGTACGTAAACATTAATTAATCCAAAAATAAATGTATGCGGCTGTATTAACACCATTTCATTATGCCACCCCGTAGAAGAGGAACCAGGGCTCAGCCCGCATAATCTGTTAATCAATGGTGGAACGAACCTGACCATATAGTAAATAAGTTAAGTGAAGAGGACTTAGACTTTAATGAATTCGATGAAGAAGGATATATGGAGGAAGAAGCTGAGGATACCCACCAAGGGGGAAACCCCATGAATGAATTTATGGATCTTTTAAGGCAAATCTGAACGAACATCCCATTCCACCACCACCACATGCTGCCCAACAAACTGCTTCTACCGCCTTCAGGGCGTTTAAGTCCCTCAAACCCCCGGAGTTTCTAGGATCTGTCGACCCCGTGGAGGCACGAGCTTGGCTTAAGGAGATAGAGAAGTCTTTCGAGATAGTAGGTGTCGAAGAGCGACACAAGACCATCTTCACCTCCTACATGCTAAAGGGGGAAGCTAACTATTGGTGGGAGTCCAAGCGTAACCTCAAGACTGATGCCTTGATCCCATGGGATAGATTCACCCGGTTGTTCTTAGAAAAGTACTTCCCTCTGTTCATGGAGACTCAGATGGAGATCAAGTTTCTAAAGTTTAAACAGGATAGAATGACGGTGGCAGAGTATGAGGCCAAGTTTACTGAGTTGTCACGGTTTGTACCAAAATTCGTGAATACGAAAGAAAGAAGGCACGGCGGTTTCATCTTGGTCTGAAATAGTGGATTTAGAACTAAGTGGCGGTGTTAGAGATGATAGATTATGCCACCCTAGTGTAGAAAGCCTCGATTGTTGAAGCAGGTAGTGAGTAGAGTTTGAAAGAGAAGGAAAGTAGGAAGAGGAAGATTGGATGTCAAGGAGGAGGATAAACCGGGAATAGGAGCCTTCCTAGCAGGTTTGTCAGGGGAGTGGTGTCCCAACCTGCGAAAGGTCCCGGATTTAGGAAGGCCCCGAGTGAGAGTGTCGGCCAGGGCAGAAGTTCATCTAGAGAGATATTTCACAGTCAACCCCGCGCTCCTATACAAGATTTCCGGACATGTGGGAAGAAACACCACGGCGTGTGTGTCCAATCAAGAACCCCTCTAAAGTGTTACAAATGCAACCAACCAGGGCACCTTTCCCCAAATTGCCCACAACCAGGAGTGACCTGCTTCCAGTGTGAAAGGGTAGGACACATGAAGAAGGATTGCCCTATGTTGAGGCCTCAGACTTTAGGGATGAGCAAAGATGCTTCCAACTGGCCTACAGCTGCTAGAAATTTCAACGTGACCGTACAGGACGCTGTCCGGAACACTGATGTGATAGCAGGTACCCTTCTGTTAAATTCGAACATGCAAATATCTTATTTGATTCTGGAGTAACCAAGTCATTTATATCTCAAAATTTTTCTAAGAAATTAAATCTTAATGTTATAACTTTACTTGAGGTATTAAAATAGAAATAGCGAACTGAGAGATCATTCCTGTTAATCAAGTAGATCCTAGATGCAAGTTGAAATTAGAAGGGAAAGTCTTTGAGGTTAACTTAATCCCATTTAAGTTAGGAGAATTCGATGTGCCCTAGTAATGGACTGGTTATCCAGTAACGGAGCGTAAATAGATTGTGAGAAAAAGAAAGTAAAAATAAGAGGTGCAAGATATCAAGGAGAGATAGTGTTTAAAGGTCAACGACAGACCCAGAATTTTCTGACCATGACCCTGACCACAAGGTTGTTAAAGAAAGGTAATGAGGCCTATTTAGCATATGTGATGGACACTAAGAAGAAAGTCCCTCACATACAGGATATACCCATAGTGAATGAATTTGAGAATGTCTTTCCAAAGGACTTACCAGGGTTGCCACCCGATAGAGAGATGGAATTTGCTGTAGAATTAGCACCAGGAATGGAACCAGTATCAAAGGCCCCATATAGACTAGCCCTAGTCGAGATGAAGGAACTAGCTTCTCAACTACAAGAATTGTTAGACAACGGGATAATAAGACCAAGTGTGTCACCATTGGGTGTACCAATGCTGTTTGTATAGAAGACGGATGGTAGTATGAGGCTATGCATAGACTATCGATAGTTGAACAAAATGACCATTAAGAATTTGTACCCTCTCCCTAGGATTGATGACGTATTCGACCAACTTAAGGGTGTTGTGCACTTTTCTAAAATAAACTCGAGGACATGATATCACCAGTTGAAAATCAAGCTTGAAGATATACCAAAGACTGCCTTTCGCATTAGGTATGGACATTATGAGTTCTTAGTCATGTCATTCGGATTGACCCATGCACCAACAACCTTTATGGATTTGATGAACAGAGTGTTCAAGAAGTACCTAGACATATGTGTCATAGTCTTCATAGATGATATTCAAATCTACTAAAAAATAGAGCACGAACACGCAGAACACTTGAGGATAGTCTTAGAGATTTTAAGGAAAGAGAAGTTGTATGCCAAGTTCTCAAAATGTGAGTTTTGGTTAAAGGAGGTTCAGTTCTTAGGACATGTGGTGAGTAGCGAAGGAGTTCTAGTCAACCCCGCCAATATAGAGACAATATCCAATTGGGAAAGACCGACTGCCCCAACCGAGGTTAGGAGTTTTATGGGCTTAGCAGGATATTACTAGAGATTCGTGCAAGACTTTACAAGATAGACGACCCATTGACTAGGCTTACTCGAAAGACGGAAAAGTTTGTGTGGATGGAGAAATGTGAGGAGAGCTTTCAGGAGTTGAAAAAATACTGGTGTCCGCACCAGTACTCGCTCTTCCCGATAGAAAGGGAGAGTTTGTGATATACATCGATGTATCACAAAAGGGGTTAGGATGTGTTCTAATGCAGCACGGAAAGGTGATTGCATATGCGTCTCGACAGTTAAAGGTGTATGAGATAAGGTACCCTACCCACGACCTAGAATTAGCGGCCATAGTATTTACCTTGAAAATCTGGAGGCACAACCTGTATGGGAAAAAATGTGAGATATACAAAGACCATAAGAGCCTGAAATATATTTTTACCCAGAAGGAATTGAACATGAGATAAAGGAGATGGCTGAAGCTGATTAAGTTTTATGATTGTGAAATCCTGTACCACCCGGGTAAAACCAATGTGGTGGATGACTCCCTCAGTAGGAAAGAGAGACTTAAAATGATAATGACATTTGAGGAGTTAGTTAAGCAATTTGAAAAGATGGAGATCGAGGTGAGAATAATCGGTAATGGATCTGAAGGACTATATGAAATCAGGTTAGTACCAGAACTAGGTCAGAAAATACGAGTGTGTCAGGAGAATAAAATGAATGAAGAAAGAGAGACATTGAATGCTAAAGAGGTCAGATGCGAGAGGGATGAGAGAGGGATCATGAGGTATGCATCCCGAATTCGGGTTCCGAATGTGCAAGAACTAAAAGATGAGCTGTTGCACGAAGGGCATAACTCCAAGTATTCAATCCACCCAGAAAGTATGAAGATGTGCCGCAACCTAAAGGAATATTATTGGTGGCCTAACATGAAGAGAGATGTAGCAGAGTGGGTTAGCAAGTGCTTGACTTGTCAGAGGGTAATGGCTGAACATCAGCGACGAGTGGACTATTACGGCCCCTGGAAATTCCGGAATGGAAATGGGAGCATATAGTCATGGATTTTATGACAGGACTACCAAGAACTAAAATAAATCACGATGACATATGGGTCATCATAGATAAACTGACCAAGTCCACGCACTTTCTGCTTATTAATTAAAGGTACACCATAGACAAGCTAGTGGATATTTACCTGAAAGAGATTGTAGTAAGGAACGAAGTTCCCGTGGCTATAGTGTCAGATAGGGATCCAAGGTTTAACTCCCGATTTTAGAGAAGCTTCTAAGAATGCGTAGGCACCAGACAGAACTTGAGTATGGGAAAAGTGAAAGGACCATCCAGACCATAGAAGATATACTGAGGGTCTGTACCATTCATTTTAAGGGAAGTTGGAATGACCACTTACCCTTGATTGAGTTTTCCTACAACAATAGCTATCAAGCTAGTATAGGAATGCCCCAACATGAAGCTCTTTACGGAAGAAGATGACGCTCTCTCTTATGTTGGGATAAGTTAGAGAACATAAGATTTTAGGGCCTGAGTTAGTCCAGCAGACCCGAGGAATGGCGTTACTCATCCGGAAGAGGCTGGTAGCGGCTCAAGATAGGAAGAAGAAGTACGCCGACCATACCATAAACGATAGAGAGTATGAAGTGGGAGATTCAGCGTTGTTGAAGGTATCTCCGTGGAATGGAGTGATGAGATTTGGAAAGAAAGGGAAATTAAGTCCTAGATCTATTGGACCCTTTGAGATCCTGAGGAGGATAAGACCTCTAGCTTATGAATTCGCCTTGCCCCCTAACCTGCAACAATTGCACAATGTGTTCCATGTGTTAATACTAAGAAAATACCATGCCGATGCGTGACTCGTGATAGAATATGAACAATTAGACTTATAATTGGACCTGACCTACATTGAGCAACCGGTAAGAGTGATGGACCAGAAGGAACAAGTGTCGAGGAACAAGACTGTCAAGCTGGTCAGAATCTTGTGGAGAAACCAGAATGCCGAAGAATCAACTTGGGAACTAGAGGAAATGATAAAGAAAAGATATCCCCACCCATTTTCTATTTGATTCCGGGATGGAATCTTTTATTAGAGGGGAAGACTATAATAACCCAAATTTTTGGGACTTTGTAAAACATTCGATGAATAGTAACCCTGACGATCGGGGAAAACCTTTTAGCCCACACTATATTATGCATGGAAAATTTAGTTTCCAAGTCGATATTGTGATTATACGTACCAATTGAGTATATGTAAAAGCCATTAGTTTTGAAAGAAAATGAACTTTGTAAAACGACCTTATCTTACAAACCATCAAGGAATACGAGAATCACATTACAATCACGAGTCTAGAATTCTACAAATCAAAACCCAAGTACAAGGTTTCAAAGCATAAAAGAATTATGAGAAATGATTTACCCCGTGAATCACTCACGAAGATTTATTACGAAAATGAATAAGCGACCAAGCAAATACGTAACGAATAAATAAAACTTATCAAGCCATGCAACTTCCCATGCAATCCATGTAAACTAATTAGTAAGAATGTAACCAAGAATTGGAAATCAAATAGTAACCAATCAAAGATCATAGTAACCCAGCTAAGGCGAATAGTAACCAAGAATAATGGTTGTAGTACTTGGCTAGTAAACTAGCTTTGACAATTAGCCATGCTAGTAAGATATGATTAATATTTGCATATATAAGATTATATACGCAAAAAATCCACCACTTATTCAAGAAGAAAACTAGAAAGAAAAGCAAAATTCTCTCTTCTCTCTCCCAATACCTCCATTCGACCCCTTTGAAGAAAAACAAGAACACAAATTAAAATTTCAAGATCTAGCCATGAATAAATGCTATAATAATTCCCAAGCTTCCTACATATCAAAATAAGATAAGATAATTTTTTCATAGCATTTCATTAAGGATTGGATGGTTAAATAAATCCATGAAAGTTATGATGAATAGTGCCAAATAGTAACTTTCCTTGATTTCTTGATTTTGATGGAAAGATTTAGGATCCTTAAGCACACCCAAGCCTCACCAAGCATCATCTATCAAGAATAAAACCTTCCAAGCTACCAAGAATGGTATAAATCTTTTCCCAAACCTTGTTTAAGGTTTAAGTTTCAAGAAACGTATGGATCTTGGTTATAAACCTAGTTTTGATGGTAGTTATGATGATTTCTTGATTGTTAGTTAGTTAGATGCTAAGGTTGATGTTGTAGCCTCAATAACTTGATTTTCTTGAGAGGATTAAGTGTTAATATGATAGTATGATGATTTTTGGTTATCGATTAGTATTTTAGAGCGAAAATGAAACTCGAATCGCGAGCGTAACATCGATAAAATGAATGAATCGTAATCTTAAGTTTTCTGCAGAAATACAGAAAGTATAAACTATGATTTATTGAAGAATAAGACTTAAGAATGATAGATTTTGTTTTAAGGATCGTTTAGGCGCTTGAATATCTTGATTTCGATTTACGGTTCAGATGTTAGGTCCGCTTTAGTGAAAATGATTTACGCGATAAAAACTGCTACAAATTATGAACTTTGGAAATATAAATGATCGACTTAAAATTATTCAAAACTTATGAAATTTTTACAGAGAGTAATAAATGGAATATATTAACTTCCACAAAACTTTCAAGTGAAAATATGGATTTTACAATTTTATAAAAATGTCGGAGCCGAGATCGCGTGAGTAGAAATCCTTAAGAATCGCGAGTAGAGCCGAGTGGACGAACTCTAGAGCACCCTCCGCCTCGAAACACCCAGGAAAGTTTATGAACCCTGCTCCATATACTGTTGTGTTGTGAAGATTGGTTTTACCTCTTTTTGTACTGTTGCCCAGTAAAGTAATTATTTAAGGGGGGTTAGATACAATTACTTAACAAATCGATGTATTATGAAAGTAAAATATAAATAGATGAATCAAATAACAGTTTATATTGATCTTTAATAAACTGTTACAAAACTCTCTCATGAACAATATTTTGAGAGCTGCTAGGTTATACGAATACTCGAGTTGTGCACCTCACTACTTTGTGATAACCTATTCTGTGTTTATATACTACACAACTACAAATCAGTCCTCTATCAATTACAAGATATGTTATAATATAATTCTAATAATTTACATATCTAAATCAATTACAATCCTATAAATCAGCACCTTTGGATTTATCTCGCAGTCATGACTCATCATCCAAGTCATTCTTTAACGGATAGCTTTGATCAACAGATAAATACTTTCACTTCAACAGATAATCATTTATGTACATCAACGGATGATATCGAAGCTTTCAACGGATAATTATATTACAGCAGTTGATCATATCCTAATTGTGACATAGATCTTGATCTTCGACTTAGCCAATTCTCAACAATCTCCCCCAATTTATGCTTTGCAGAATAAATATGAATTTTAATAGAATTATCCAGTTCCAAAAACCAGATAGAAAAAATAAGTAGTGTAAAGCGTACTTTGTTTCAGATGTAGTTCTTCATATTTCTTGATAAATTCTGCAATATCTCTGAACAAAAACTTTAACTCTGTCATCAATCTTTTTCAACAGAATATCTTCTAACTTGATCTTCAAATTCTTTTAATACTCTGTTTTGTCAGATAATTGATAGATAGCAGCCCTCAGACTTCTGATTTGTGCTCTTTCTGTCATTTCCAATGAAATATAGCAAGTTTTTCTTCTATCAGGATTCATAGTTATATGTCTCTGAGTAAGAACATTTTCAATGACAGCTTCACCTTTCTTCATGTTGACTTCTTGCCCTCTGAAATTTATGTATTTAGGAACGTATGATTTGAAATAATATCGACCATTATCCAGTATCCTTCTTCTGATATTGGCAAGATTCATGTTTGACCATGACCTAGAAGTTTCATCTTCAACTCTTAGCAAATAGTGAATGTACTTCAATTATTTTGTAGACATGATCATCAGTTCATCAAGTGAAAGAACTTGAACTTGATCATTTTACAATAAGAGTAAGATCTTCTGTTTAGATTCAGAACCATCATGTTTGTCAAGAACAATCTTCACAGCTTCAATTCTATCCAGATGATCAACGGTTACTTCCTGATCTGGACTATTAGCAAGTGTGAAGTTCAACAACTTTAAGTTGACAAGTTTAGCTTCATGATGTCCTATTCCATCTCTTGTGAATGGTTCAATCAACTTCAACTTTTTAGCTTGTTCTAACCAAGATTTCTTATCTCCCATGGTATTAGAACTAAGTAAACCATCCAACCTTATTCCTCCAGGAGTAAAAATCAATTTATCATTATAATTAATATCAACAACCTTTCTCCATTTGAATTTGTTCCTGATCTTTGGAAATACTTGAGCTCTCCTTTCTGCTTTTTCTTACAACATCTTCTTATTTGTGCTCCTCCATCTATTCCTTTTTGATCTTTTAAACATATTCTTGTATTCTTGATCTGCTTTATCAACAGTTATTCTGATTTTTCCTTCCTAAGCTCTTTTTTCTCTGTCAAAAACCATTTCTTCTTTCTTGAAGTTTTCAGCATTAACAACTTCAACATAATCAGAGAGAATCTGTAAGTCCATTCGAAATGGAATTTCTTCTTCAGTCTTCACAGAATCAGGAATCACTATCATTCTTTCAGTTTCAGGAAAATCATATGAACTTGTAACTTTGTAATCAAGAATTGAACTAGGAGTAACAAAAGTAGCTTCCATGTTAGATCTATGTGATCTATCCTTAGAGACTTGAGTTGACTGTTTCTTCCTTTAACTCTGAATTCTAATTCATGATTGAACTTTCACAGTATCAACTTTCTTAGCATTCATAGCATCTGATATCTCCTTTTCTTCTCCATCACCATCATCATCAGAATTGGTATTTCTCCTCAAAACTTATCCAGGTTGACATTTTGTCTTTGATACTATCTCCCCCTTTTGGAATCTAGACTCTATAGAAGAGAGAAAATAACATCCAAATTGGAATTTACAGCAATCTGACCAGCTTCCAAAATTGTCAGTTTTTCAGACATTCGATCTTGTTTTGCTTCCAAGCTAAACATTCTCTTTATCAAACCACTTTTTTTTGTACCTTTAATAGTCACAGAAAGATTAGCAAGCTCATCTCTGATTTTAACATTATCTTCCTTGAATGCAGAGACAGAAGAATGCAGTCCTTTGACTAAAACAGTTGTGGATTTGATAGATGCTTTCATATCAGTATTTGAAACCAATTGAACAACATAATTAGCTAAAGTTTGAGCAGATGCCATAGATATCTTTTCACTTGGTAATCTCTAGGAATGATTCCATTCATAATCCCTATGAGGTTGTAGAATAGCAGCATGACCAGATGATGAACTAAAAGTAGAGAATTTAGATGCTTCAATACCAGCTTTCAAAACAGCATCATTAGGATTATCATCATTAGAGTGATCAGAATCATCTGGATCACCAAAATATCTCATTAGGATATCAGAATCAGGAACTATGCCTTTGAGCTTTAAATTAAGATTTTACTTAGAAGGCTTAGTTACCTGTGTAGATCCTGTAAGATAAGAACCACGAGTACCAAAATCTCTCTGTTCTTTTAAAGTGATCTCATCACTTCTCACTCCACTCATCTCATGACTTTTAATAGTCAGAGCTTCCTCATAAGGATTAACTAAATCTTGTCTCTCATCTACCTCTCCTTTTATCAGGTAAGGATCATGCTTCTCTTTAATTTTGTTTTTCACTAAATTGTTTTCCCAGTCTCACATGAAAAGCTCAGAAAAGTTTGTCCTACAGAAAGAAGAGGTGGCTAAGAAGAGTTGTCTGTGATTATATGATTAGAGGTATTCCTTTGTATTAGTCTAATCACAGTCATATCAGCAGATAAAATAGAGTTTGAGGATTTGTACCTTGAGGAGTATCAACTATTGGTATAGCCATGAGTGGTTGTACAAAGATTCCTTCAACCTTATCTTGAGAAGTGATCAGTACAGCTGTAGAATCAGGAACAGCTTCATCAGAAATTATCCTTGTATCAGGAATATGTTGCTTGTTGAAATTGATCCCTTAGTAGAATTTGATACTAAGTCTGTAACAAAACTTTGAACTGTTGGTTCTTGTGTGATTTGAGGTGTAGAAGCTTCTGCAACCCTTTGAACTGAAGGTTCTTGTATGCTTCCCTCAAATATAGGATCATGGATAACAACATCCAATTTAGCAATGTGCTTTTGATGAGCTTCCATGTCTTGTAATGTCTTCATAATGTCATCAACCACATAAATTCGACTTCCTTGAGCAATGTCAGGAATAGTCAGATGTGATAATATGCTTGCACCTATACTTTGATCAGGTGGTTCTTGTGTAGCCGGGGCTTGAACAGGTGCATCTTCACTTTGAGAAGATGGTTCTTGTGTACTGTACCCCTTCTGTGGTGATTGAAGTGTGATTTTCTTGTATTGAGAAATAGATGAAGTCTTTACTTTCCTCTTGATAGACTTCTGCAGATCAACTTCCTTAGCAATTTCAATTTTCTTGGCTGTGTGAGATGTAGAAATTGTCTGATCAGAAATTGTCACTATCTTGTCAAGAATTGGTTGAGACCTATCTGGTTTCTTGTGAACCTTTTCTGCTAACTTCATTAATCATCTTTTCTTAGGTTTAGCAGCTACAACCAAATTTTGGTCTTCTCCTGCACTAGCACCAGTAACCTCCACCGGTCTAGCAGGCTTCTTGAACACAATTGGACCATCAGTGTCACTCCCAGTGTGTGATTATTCATCAACCAATTTATTACCAGTTCAAACCTTCCTTTTCTTGCTTTCTGCAAGATCTCTCTATGTGTTTCACCGATGAAACACGTTTCTTCCTTACTCCGCCTTGTTGTTCCAATGATATAGGTGAGAGTGAAACAACCTTTAGACCTGATCTTCTCCGATACAAATCAGACTTAGCTAGTGTCTATGATTTTGCAACTTATTCATTTTGAGAAGAATCAGAGGTGATATTGTGTTTTGAATTAAGTGAAAAAAATGAATACTTTGGTCAAGAACAGGGTTGGATGTGCCCTGTCCCATAGCGTCAGGATTTGGAAATTTATATTTATCAGGCATTTTGTTAGAAAAAAACACCCACAGTTCTCGTGGTAAAACTGATCCTCTCTGAAAATATCTTTCCTATTGCTAAATCAGTCAGAGATTTAAAATCTATTTGAAAGATCATGAGTAATTCATCATTTTAAAAACTTTCACCAGGTAAAAGATATGTAAAAAGAAATTGTAAGAACTTAGTGTAACCAACACCACCAACTTTATCACTAAATCGAGCTATCATGAATTGCATAATAGTGTTATCATAATCAAAAGTATGACCAAATATCAATGAATAACCTATCTGCAGTGATGATAATGGAAGAGCATCAAAATTAGATACCTTATTCAGAAAAGCTCTGCTTATACAATCAAAGAAGAAGTTTCATTCTTTCCTGAGCTTTGTTCTGAATATCTCCTGAGCCATAGTGAAAGCAACGACATGACTAATGTCTCTGACCCAGAAAAAGAGTGTCGAAGTGGGAGTCAAAACTGGAATCCTACCATTCATTGCAGGAAAAATCAAAGTTGCCTCAACCACATTAGCGTTGATCTCATATTCCCGATTTTTGTGTGTGAAAAGAATGACCCCTTTCTCAGCATCAACTGTCGAATTCTCCCAAATCTGCATTATCTGTTTAAAACAAATTCTAGAAGGAGCAGTGAGAGCATACCCAATATCACTTTGGGCTAAGAAATCCTCAATTACTATGAAAATATCAGAAATATCAGTTTCATGCAAAGGGGATTTGAAATTATTTGCTGGAAAAGTATCGTGATTAAACACATACTTATTCGCAGATACCAAAGAAGCAGACTCAATGTTAGCCATTCAAAAAGTTAGGGTTTGTGCAAAGAGAGAGAAAATCGATAACTAGCAGTTCATGTATAGTGTGTGTCTTATAAAAGAAATATAATGATTTTTAAATTAGTAATAGACTATAAGACACTAATACACATGGCATGTGCTGATTGAAGAGAATAGATAATACCAAAATTAATGTGTAATTCTAATAAAAATGCACGATTTTCAAGGAGAATATGTGATATGGCACCGAAAAATTAGCAAACATGCTACCACTTTACAAACAACTCAAAAATAATGTACAAAAATAATTCGCAAATATATTTAATGTAAATCAAGTATTACTTAGGAAAAAAATTTGAATAAAATCATAATATACTCACAACCAATGTCAGAGTCACATCATTAGGATTAAATGTATCAGAAACTAACGTGTAGATCGGAATATGACAACTCAATTCTTCATATAGTTAACCATCCCAAGCTCATGAAGTAATTTTCCAAACGTTGCTTTTGGTAAAGGCTTGGTGAAGATATTAGCTACTTGTTGATCAGTCATAAGAAAATGAAGCTCAATTGTTCCTTCGTTGACATGCTCCCTGATTAAGTGATATATAATACTCATATGTTTTGTGAGTGAATGTTGTACTGGATTACCTGTCATTGCTATACCACTTTGATTGTTATAGAAGATAAGAATCTTTGTATAAGACAATCCATAGTCCATTAGTTGATTTCATATCCAAAGAATCTGAGTACAACAACCGCCAGCAATAATGTATTCAGCTTTAACTGTCGTTGTAGAGATTGATTTATGTTTCTTGCTCTGCCAAGCAACCAATCTACCACCCAAATACTGACAACCACCTGAGGTACTCTTTCGGTCAATTTTGCATCCAGCAAAGTCCGCATAAGAATAACTGACCAGACTGAATTTGATTCTCTTGTATAACATAAACCAAGAGATGGAGTCCCCTTTAAGTATCTCAGAATCTTCTTTACAGCAACTAAATGATATTCTCTGGGCTTGGACTGAAATCCTGCACACAAGCAGGTTGCATACATAAAATTTGGTCTACTAGCAGTTTGATAAAGAAATGAACCAATCATACCTCGATAGATAGCAGCATCAATTTATTTACCTTGGTCTAGATCTAACTTAGTAGCACTGGCCATTGGAGTTGAAGCACTTGAACTTTCTTGCATATTGAACCAAGTCAATAAATTGTTTGTTTACTTAGACTGATTAATGAAAATTCCCTCATCAGTTTATGTAACTTGTAGTCCAAGAAAGTAACTCAACTCTCTCATCATACTCATTTGATATCGTGACTTCATAAAATCAGAAATTTAAACATGATTTCTCCCCCCAACATTTGCATTGTTGAATTTATAGAAAAATCAACAAATCTTTTCTCGACTGACCGTGCCGTCAAAAATTGACAAATTATTAGCAATAAAAATTATAGAATTAGTTTCATGCAAAAATCCCCCTGTAATCATGATGTCAGTTCCTGATAGTTTTATGTTTCTCCACCTCAACATGTGCATTAGCTTTAGGATTTGCCTTCTTTCCTAATTTGAGACTACAAATAGACCTTTTTACCAAATTTTTCTTCACCAGTTCATTGAGATTATTGAAGTTGAGGTAAGAAAGCTTCTTGTGCCAATTCCAACTTTTATCTTCTAATGCCTTGGTTACCAGACAAGTTTCTAGACCATCAGTATTTGTATAAAGTTTGGCTTCGTAAATGTTTCCATGTCTGTAAGATTTGAAAACCGTTTTCCTTGTGATCTTATGAACTACTTCACAATGAGTATCATAGAACACGACATTGAAACCTCTGTCAATGATTTGACTAATGCTCAATAAATTATGCTTTAGTCCATCTACCAAAGCTATGTTTGAGATGATGACATTTCCAATGATATTATTGCCATATCCCAGTGTTTTTCCTACATTACCATCTCCATTGGAAACCATTGGTCCAACCTTCTCCTCATATTCTGACAACATGGATTTATTTCCAGTCATATGTGATGAACAACCACTGTCCAAGACAAGCACATTCTTCTTGTTTCCCTGTAATCAGAAATATGGAAATCAGTCAGAATTTTTAAGAACACACACACTTGTTGGGTTCTTTTTGACATCTTGTGCTTTTTTACATTAGCAGACCTTTTGTCAAGATTTAGTCCATCAGGATTTAGTCCATCAGGTTTTGTCTTGACATTTTTAACTCTATAAGATGTATGCATATTCAGTTTGGAATTTCTATTTAAAACAACAATTTTATTAAATTTTGGAAAAAGATCATAATTTTTGTGATACACACTATGATAATCCTTACAAGTGTAAATAGAATGCCAACTGCTATCACAATAAGAACAAGGATTTTGTGGTTTGTATAATACTGATCTACCACTAATATTAGATTCAGGAATTTTAGAAGCAATCAATCTCAATATGATTAGTATTACCACAGTTAAAACAAGCTTTCCTAGGTGCATTAGGAATGTACTCATAGTTTTTTGCCTTGTTTATTCCCTGTTTTCCATTTCTACCTCTCTTAGACCTAGGATTGGGAGCCTTAGACGTTATCTCACAAATCTTCTTGTCTAACTGACTCTTGGAGAGAAGTCCTATGTTTTTATCTTTATTGTCGTGCATTTTAGGATCTTCTTTTATTTTAGCAGGGACTCTAGGTTCAGCCTTTTCTTCAACATTGTTCTAAGAGGTAAATACAAATTCATAAACTGACCCAACTCCACTTTCATCAGTTCCAACAAACTTAACTGGAGTAGTGTTATGTTAGGAATATATGTGCATTAGTTTGATGATATGTTTAACAAAACACTTAAGTAGAAATTCAGTGTCTGTAGCCTCAACGGATAAGACCACTTTGGCTATCCGTTGATGGTGTAGCTTTACTTAGAAATAAGTCTAGTGTTGTAGCATATTTCAGTCTCTGTATTTAAGATGTAATTCTTAGAAGTTGAGAGAAACTATGAGTCATGTTGACTACTAGAAGATATGCAGATAGGAAGGCCAATTGTAAATATTTCATGCCTTGTAATTTTGTATAAATGAAGTGGTATCAACGGATGACTTAAAGACCTTCAACGGATGAGAAGCTAAGCTTCAACGGATGTCTCTAAAGCTTCAACGGATAACATCCTTCAACGGATGAGTGCATCAACGGATGAAAGCTTCAACGGATGTTTTGTTGATTAACCGTTGATAAGTGGTAGTTGTACCTACAAACAGAGGCACGTGGGTGAACAGAGACAACTGAAATGTGGCAGCCTAATTTCAGGAACATCAGAAAAAGCAGCCGTTCTACTCTAGTATAAAGAGACTTTAAGTCAACAAAGTACTGGAGTGAACTGGAGAAGAAACAAGTGGAGATCTTACTTTATTATTTTATATATCCTTGTCTTCACTTGTAAACTTGGTAATATATAAACCAAGTAGTAGCTAGTAATTAGATAAGAATTTTTCCAGAGCTATTTAGAAAAATCTTGAGAGAAAAATTATCTAGTTTGTACTAGGATGCAGCTGTGATCAAATTCTTAGATCACAAAATTTCTGAAATACCATCTCTGGTGGAACAACAAATCCACCAGAAAAGTTTTTAAAGGTTTATTGTGTTCTTTACATTTGTGTTTGAATATATATCTGTCTGTATCAGCTTAAAGCAATTCACACACTTGTTCATCTTGAACACACAGTCTTTATAAACTGCTCAAAACTTGAAAAAGTTTTGAGATTTACATTCAACCCCCCTTCTGTAAATCTCATTGTTAGTTCTCTAGAAATAACAATTGGTATCAGAGCAGGCTCTTGACAAATAAAGAGTTTAAAGATCTTGGAATCTAACAAAGATGAGTAAGAAGGATATTGGAGTAAAAATCCCAGTTCTTGACAGAGACAGTTATCACCACTGGAAGGTGAAAATGCACCTTCATCTACTCTCCCAAGATGAAGGTTATATAAACTGTATTGAGAATGGTCCTCACATTCCCCACAAAGTAGCCACAGTTGCTACGGCCACAATTGCTGTTGGTCAATCCATTCCAAAACCTAGAGCAGAATGGACAATGGAAGACACAGAAGAAGTCCACAAGGATAAGAAGGCTATGAACATTTTGTTTAATGGTCTTGACAAGGATATGTTTGATAATGTGATAAATTGCTCAACTGCCAAAGAGGTTTGGGACACAGTTCAGCTGCTGTGTGAAGGTACAGAACAAGTAAAAGAGAACAAGATGCAGCTTCTCATTCAACAGTATGAGTATTTTCATTTTGAAGAAAATGAATCTTTAAATGACACATTTAACAGATTCCAAAAGCTGTTGAATGGATTGAAGCTGTATGGTAGAGTGTACCAGGTGAAGGATTCAAATCTTAAATTCTTAAGATCCTTGCCAAAGGAATGGAAACCCATGACTGTCTCCTTAAGAAACTCTCAGGATTATAAGGACTTCACTCTTGAAAGATTATATGGAATCTTGAAGACTTATGAACTAGAGTTGGAACAGGATGAGGTATTGGAGAAGGGGAGAAAGAAAGGAAGTTCAGTTGCATTGGTAGCTGAAAATGAGAGGGAATGCAGACAAGAAACTGTGAGATCTACATCAAACTCCAAAGATGGTACAAGAAATCAGGAATCAAGCAAAGGAAAAGAGCAAGTTGCTGAGAATGAAGACAACTCTAGTCAAGATGACTCTGATAGTATTGATGAGCATCTTGCATTTCTGTCCAGGAGATTTGCAAAGATGAAGTTTAAGAAAAACACTAGAGCCACTAAACCTCATAAGAACATGGTGGACAAATCAAAGTTCAAGTGTTTCAATTGTGGTATAAGTGGACACTTTGCAAGTGAGTGCAGAAAGCCAACTTCTGAAAAGAAGAAATTTGACCAAGTAGATTACAAGAAGAAATATTTTGATCTGCTCAAGCAAAAGGAAAGGGCTTTCATTACTCAAGAAAAAGATTGGGCAGCTGATGGAGAGGAAGAGAATGAAGATGTGGAGTATGTCAACTTAGCTCTCATGGCTGATTCTGAGGAAAATGAAGTTAGTTCATCAAGCAATCAGGTAACAACTCAGGTAATCACTACTGATGTAACACAACTTACTAAAGAAGAGTGCAATGATGCTTTTAATGACATGTCTACTGAATTGTATCATTTGCGTGTGTCTCTTAAATCTCTTGCTAAAGAAAATAGTAGGATTAAAGAGAACAATCTGTTTTTAAGTAATAGAAATGCTATGTTAGAAGATAAGTTGATTGACCTAGAGAAAACCAAGCTGCATTGTATATCTGTTGAGAATGAACTAGCTGAATCTATTAAGAAAGTAGAAATACTTTCTAATCAATTAAAGAGAGAGCAAGAGGTGATTAAAGCCTGGAAAACATCTAGGGATGTTAGTGCTCAAATTGCCAAGGTCCAAGGAATTGAATCATTCTGTGAAACTGCCTGGGATAAAAACAAAAAGAAACTGGAATTAATTGATGGGCTGTCAACGGATGTGGAATCAACGGATGATGAAGGTTATCCGTTGAAGGAAGAAAATGAACATCCGTTGAAGGTTCCTCAATTAAAACAGGCAGATGTTTCTAATAGTGAAAATCTAAAGAAACTCAACAAAAAGTTTGGTTCAACTTCCAAGAACTTTGTTAAAGAAGAAGCAAGCACATCCAAAGATGTCAGTAAGGTGAATATAGGGCACATGACCTTAGAACAGTTAAATAATAGGCTCAAGATGGTTGAGGATAAAAAGGAAACTAAAAGAAAATCTAACAGAAATGGGAAGGTAGGTGTTAACAAACATAACAATTACACACCTGATAGGTATGCTCCTAGAAAAAGCTGTGTGCATTATAGTAGTGTTAATCATCTATCTGCTAATTGCAAATCTATTAAGAAAACCCCCATAACTGTACCCTCTTCCATGCCTAACATGTCTGCATCATCTCTACATGCTATGCCTACTATGTCTCAACAGAATCCTTATGTAAATTTTGCAAACATGCCATATTTAACAATCCTTATCTTGCTGCATTTAGTATGCCTCAAATGCCATACAATATGCCTATGTGGAATAACATGTATGCACAATCCATGCCTCATCATATTCCAAATATGCTAAATGATTCTGTGACTAACCCTACACCTCAACCAACTACATCCAAGACCAAGGTTGACTCAAAGTTACCTAAGTCTAGAGATGCAGGAGGAATGAAGTCTAGGAGAAAGGCTAACAAGAATGGACCCAAGGAAACTTGGGTACCAAAATCAAATTGATTGATTTTATGGTGTGCAGGGAAATAGAAGAAATCTATGGTACTTGGACAGTGGCTGTTCAAGACACATGACAGGAGATTTCTCCCTGCTCACAGAGTTTAAGGAAAGAGCTGGCCCTAGCATAACCTTTGGAGATGACAGCAAAGGGTTTACTATGGGATATGGCTTGATTTCAACAAGGAATGTCATCATTGATGAAGTTGCATTAGTTGATGGTCTCAAACATAACTTACTGAGCATCAGTCAACTATGTGATAAAGGGAATACAGTTTCCTTCAATTCTGAAGCCTGTGTTGTCACTAGTAAGAAAGACAACAAAGTGGTTCTAACTGGAGTTAGAAAAGGAAATGTGTACTTAGCTGACTTCAACTCTGCAAATGCAGAATCTATTACTTGTCTCTTCAGCAAAGCAAGTTCAGTTGAGAGTTGGCTATGGCACAAGAAGCTATCCCATTTGAATTTCAAGACAATGAATGATCTAGTCAAAAAGGACCTAGTAAGAGGCATTCCTCTTGTTGAATTCTCAAGGGATGGTTTGTGTGATGCTTGTCAGAAAGGCAAACAAAGGAAAGCATCATTCAAAAAGAAGCTTGAAACAACAATTGATGAACCATTACAGCTGCTACATATGGATTTGTTTGGACCAGTCAATGTATTGTCAATTGCAAGAAAAAGATATTGCTTAGTGATTGTAGATGATTTCTTAAAGTTTTCATGGGTCTATTTTCTTGGATCAAAGAATGAAGCAAGTGAAATCATTATCAATCACATCAGGCAAGTCAATAATCATCCTGACCTGAAGGTTAGGAATATCAGGAGTGACAATGGAACTGAGTTCAAGAATTTATCAATGAGGCTGTTCTGTGAAGAAAATGGAATCATGCATGAGTTCTCAGCTCCAAGAACACCTCAGCAAAATGGGGTAGTTGAAAGAAAGAACAGATCTTTAATTGAGGCTGCCAGAACAATGCTTGAAGAATCAAAGTTACCAACATATTTCTGGGCTGAAGCTGTTAATTGTGCCTGTTTCACTCAAAATATCTCTTTGATCAATCAAGCTAAAGGCATGACTCCTTATCAGTTGTTCAAGAGAAGAAAACCAACTCTAAACTTTCTTCATGTCTTTGGATGTAAATGCTTTATACTAAGGAATCAATCTGACCATAAAGGGAAGTTTGATGCAAGGGCTGATGAAGGGATATTTGTTGGTTATTCAGCTGGAAAATCTTATAGGGTCTACAATCTAAGAACCAACATTGTTATGGAATCTGTGCATGTTGTGTTTGATGATAAAAAGATTGATGGACTAACAGATGAGGGACAATATGAGAGACTCAAATTCGACAACATTGAGATATATTGTGATGATAGTGAAGAGGAGACTGATGGAGATAACACTTCAAAAGGGATTCAAAACATGCCCTTGGATAATGCACAAAATTCTGCATCCGTTGATAGAGGCAATGCAATATCCGTTGAAAGACATGGTGTATCATCCGTTGAAGTACTAAATGAAGCATCCGTTGATCATAGTTCATCAACGGATAATCGATTTACATCATCAGTTGATAGAACTCAAAGTTCCCTGCAAAGGACCAACAACTCAGGGGGAGTTTCAACTAGTCAACACTCTGTCTCACATCATGACAATACTGAGGCCACCTCATCTAGAGCACATCTTCCACTTCAAAGGAAATGGACCAAGAATCATCCCTTTGAATTGATCATTGGTGATGCATTATCTAAAGTGCAAACAAGAAGAGCTACTCAAGATGAATGTCTGTATAGTAGTTTTCTATCTAAGGAGGAACCTAAGAAAGTGGAAGAAGCCTTATTGGATCCAGATTGGATATTAGCTATGCAGGAAGAGCTAAACCAATTTGAGAGAAACCAAGTTTGGAAGCTGGTACCCAAACCAAAGAACAAGAGTCCTATTGACACAAAATGGGTATTCAGAAACAAGATGGATGAAAATGGCATTATCATAAGGAATAAAGCCAGATTGGTTGCTAAAGGCTATTCTCAGCAAGAGGGAATAGATTTTGATGAGACATATGCTCCTGTTGCAAGACTTGAAGCCATCAGAATTTTTCTAGCCTATGCAGCTCATGCCAATTTCAAAGTCTATCAAATGGATGTCAAGAGTGCATTTCTAAATGGGAAATTAGAGGAAGAAGTCTATGTAAGTCAACCTCCAGGATTTGAAGATCCAAATTTTCCAGACTATGTGTATTATCTGTTGAAAGCACTCTATGGACTGAAGCAAGCACCTAGAGCCTGGTATGAAACCTTATCAAAATTTCTTTTGGAGAATCACTTCACTAGAGGTACTGTTGATAAAACTCTCTTCTTTAGAAATGTTAATGGCTCTAGTATACTTGTTCAAATTTATGTAGATGACATAATATTTGGTTCTAAAGATGATAAACTTTGTAAAAAGTTTGCTAAGCTAATGCAAAGTAATTATGAAATGAGCCTTATGGGAGAACTAACCTATTTTCTTGGTTTACAAATTAAACAAGTTAGTAATGGAATTTTCATTAGTCAAACTAAATATATTCATGATCTTTTAAAGAAGTTTGACTTAATGGAATGTTCATCTGCAAAAACTCCCATGGCCACTGCCACCAAACTTGAATTAAATAAGACTGAAAGGTCTGTGGACATTACAAGTTATAGAGGCATGGTTGGTTCACTTTTATATTTAACTGCTAGCAGACCAGATATAATGTTTGCTACATGTCTGTGTGCTAGATTTCAAGCTGATCCTAGAGAGTCTCACTTAATAGCTATCAAAAGGATTTTCAGATATCTCAAGGGTACACCAAATTTAGGTATTTGGTATCCTAGAGAATTTGGCTTTGATCTAATTGGTTATTCAGATACAGACTATGCAGGTTGCAAAATAGACAGGAAAAGTACAACAGGCTCCTGCCAATTCCTGGGAAACAAGCTTGTATCATGGTTTAGCAAAAAGCAAAATTCAGTCTCTACTTCTACAGCAGAGGCTGAATACATTGCTGCTGGAAGTTGCTGCTCTCAAGTGTTATGGATGAGAAATCAACTCCTTGACTATGGACTTCATGTTGATAGAATTCCTATCTTTTGTGACAACACAAGTGCCATAGCCATAACAGAGAATCCTGTACAGCACTCAAGAACCAAGCACATTGATATCAAGTACCACTTCATTAGGGAGCATGTCATGAATGGTACAGTGGAACTACATTTTGTTCCAAGTGAACAACAAATTGCAGACATATTTACCAAGCCACTTGATGAATCAACATTCACAAGATTAGTAAGTGAGCTAGGTATGCTTAATTACTCTTAAAATTCATGTCCTTATTGCAATTTGAATTGAAGCCTGAAATATATTAGTTGCTAGAACAAATTTGACTTTTAACAAAGTTTATACCATCAACGGATGTTTCCTATCCGTTGAAAGTCAAAATTGCTCTATCAACGGATATTCATTATCCGTTGAAAGACAAATACATTTCTGGAATTTTTATCCGTCAACGGATAAAACTGAAGTACCTTTCAACGGATGACAATTTGCCTTATCCGTTGAAATGTCACATCAGTCGATTCAGGTGTTTCACAGCCGTTGATTCTATTTTCTTAACCGTTGATACTCATACATACATCTGTATGTATTGGTTTTAAAGGTAGTTGTTAGAATACTTACAGTTTATTCTTAAATGGCTGAAATTCACTAACATATACTTATTGATTAATCTTTTACTAATTTTTTTTTGAAAGCATATAAGCCCTTCTGATTTTTCATTTTTACTTTACGCTTTCTTAAAATTTCAAGCATTTACCATTTTCTCTCTGCAAAACCTTCAAGTTATTCTCTGCAATTTCTACTCACAACAATGGCACCAGTCGTGAAAATTATGTCTCAATCTGGGTTCATCTATGAGAAGAACAATTTCATAGCTTTGGTAGAAAAGAATGAAGCCCATTCAGACTATCACAAAATGATGGACTTCATCAAAAACTGTAAACTTAGCTATGCAATGCTGGAAGCCCCAACGATTTACTGTGAAGTAGTTGAGGAGATTTGGACAACTGCTGAGTTCAACTCCATAGATATGACTATCTCCTTCACTCTCAAAGGTAAAAATCACTGTATTAACTGTGATGATTTACAAGCATGTTTTAAATTACCTGAGAACAATGCCATGACACCACACACTGATAATGATGTATCCAGCATGTTAGATTCCATAGGTTATTCTCTCAACTCTGCTAGTTTAGGGAGTATTAGAAGAAAAGGCCTTAGGAAAGAATGAAGTTTTCTTGGGGATGCCTTTATAAAGGTTTTCTCTGGGAAAATTAGTAATTTTGATGCCATAACTTCATCTCTTGTTAATATGCTCTATATGCTTGTTTCTGATAGGTATTTTAACCTTAGCAACTATGTGATGCTAGAATTGGGTACTAGATTAGGTAACAAAGCTAATAGACCTAATAACATCTATTATGCTAGATTCTTTATGTTATTGGCCAACCATGTTGCTGAAGGTTTGGTCATAATCAATGAGAATAATAAACTCAAGTGCTGGGCACAAGAGAAAAGAGTTCTTGCAGATTTATTGAGAATGGATCTCAACAGTAGTGTGCCATTGGTATATTTACCAATCATGAATGCACCTCAGGTAGGTGAGGTAATTGCTTCTACAACTCCTACTTCTTCCAACCCCTCTATTTCTTTATCTTCTAGTGTGGCCATGAAATCTGTGACAATGCCCCAACAGATTTCTACCAAGGTCACCAAAACTAAACTTTCAAAATCAAAGACAAAGAAAACCACCTCTGTTGTTTCTCAAAAGACAACAGTTGTAACACCAACCATTAACCCTGAGGGGAGTGAACAAGGTGTGAGTGGTGAGGGGAGGGGTGAACATCAAAGAAACCCTCAGGATAAGGAAGGAGAGTTAAGTGCTTCCCAAGCTAGCCAGGCCACAGTTTCTCAAAAAGCTGTGGTGGTTAAAAAGGTATCTAGCACATCCCTAGTTGCATCCTCCCAAAAGGATGTTACTATTGAAAATAGTTCCCAACCAGGAACACAGAACAAACGAGGGAGGGACACTGAAGCCAAACACTCACCAACAAAAGCTTTTATTAGAAGAAAGAAGGCTAGAACCCAATCTTCTACACAGGGTGCACACACTGCACAGATACATCCTTCTGTATCTATGCCTTCTCAAACTCAGTTTGATGTGGCTCCAATAAATGTGGAGTCACAGCCCCATTCTCTCACAATAATCACACATCAATCACCAAACACTTCATCACCATCTCTGGATGTGGATATGTTATTCCCATCAATTCCTGATTCTCCCTCTTTACAACTCAGGGAGGAGCCCCACTCAAATGCAGGTGATCATCATCTCTTAGATGATTTGTTGGATCACCCGCAAATTCTTTCAGATATAATTGAAGGATCTGTGTCACCACATCTCAAATCAATCTACACAGATTCAACAGTTATATCACTTTCAATTTCAACTTCTTTTCCTTCTTCAACGGATATCACTCATCCGTTGACAAGTGGTTGCTCTTCAACGGATAAGCTTAACAGCAGTTATCCGTTGATAACATCAGTTTCACCTTCAACGGATATTCCACATCCGTTGATAGTCTCTCCACACATAACTGAATCAATTCCAAGTGTAGAAGACATGAATACTGTGCAATCACTCTTAGGATTGAGGGAAGGGTGTGAAAATTTGAGTGAGAGGCTGGGTTGCTCCCAGGCAAAAGGAGAGATTGAGAGCTCAAAAATGCATGCTATTTCTTCCAGCATGGCAAAAGTAAGTGAGAGGAGTACCACCTTAGTAGGTGAAGGTGGGGGAGTGAGTTGTGTGAGCCAGGGGGAGCCCCTGATGCAAGAAAATAGAGAAAAAGAGAGAAAGGCAGGTACAGTAGATATAAGGGTGGAATCAGCCATTGCTAGTGAATCACTGATTGTGGATGATGCTGAAAAGGAAAGACAATTTCAGCAACATTACAAAGCTGTAATTGATAACATTTCCTTGGATGCTGACACTTTTACTCATCCTGTGTCAGCCTATCAAATGTTGGCTGCTCAGGGCAATGAGGAGGCAGAAAAGACACTACATCTAGTACACACAACAGAATCTCTTCAAAGGGATAAAGCTGCTATTAACAAGATGCCTTCTACAGCTGGTGAGCCATCTGAGGAATTTGGAGTAAATTCTGATGATGATGACTCTGTTTCCTTTGATGGAAGCATGAACTTAGGGGGAGATGAAGGCCCTAGTTCAATTCCAAATCTACCTGAATGGGCTTTGACAAAGGAGTATAGATCAGGGGAATTCAATGTCTCCTTAGTCAAACAAATCAACACTATTCAACAGGCCATTCAGAACACTTCACATGCAAGTATCAAGGCTATCCTTCAAGCTCACCTGGACTCACTGCATCTCATGAAGTTGCAGCAAGTAAAGCAGAATCTGAGTATGGATGATCTCAGGAAGGATATTGCTGACTTGAAATCCTATAGTTCTGAAAAATTGGATTCAGTCATGCCCTATGGTACATTGCAGGACTTGGTTTTGAGATTGAAAAAGGAATCAGTTACTGAGAAAAGGCTGGCCAAGTTGGAAGACAGAGTTCAAGTTATTGAAGATTCTGTGGCCACCATTCTTCACAACCAACAATCTCAAACCAGTCTCCTAATGCAGCTGGCAAAAGCACAAGGCTTGACCCCTCTTCTTGATGATAACAAAAAGGGGGAGAGTAAAAGGGAAGGGGAAGGAGAGCCAACTATAAAAATCAAAATATCTAAAGTGCTAGTTCCTGCCATCACTACTTCTCCAATCATTCAAATCAAAGGAAAGCATGATGGAATTGATTTAATTCAGCTAGCAGCAGCTGAAATTCAAGTGAAAGAGCAAAGGAGGAGAATTGATGAAAGGTTGCAACTGTTGTTTGGCTCTACACAAGATAAATCAACATCTGTGAAATATAGCACAAAGATTGAACCAATCAACATGGAGCTCAAGCCAGTAGGGAGACATAAGGATGGAGAAGCTTCTTCCAAAGAACTACAAGCTATAATTCTCAAGCCCAATAAAAGATCCAATAAGGACTCTACAAAGAATCTTTTAAAAGAAGTGGACTTTCCTCCTCCAAAAGCTGATGAGAACAAGCTTTTAGGTAGGAGTATTGCTTATCTCAAAGAGACCATGGATGAGGCTGTAAGGAGAAATAGGGCTATTATCTCTAGAGAGGGAAAGAGCATATGTGTGATGCAAGGACATCCCAAATTCTCAATAGCCAAGAAGGAAGAAGTCAAGCAACTAAAGGCTGACAAAAGAGCACAAGCAAAGCTTGAACAACAGCTAAAGTCAAGTCAAGTTGAAGAAGAGAAAGGAATTGAAGTCAGGGGTGAAGACAAGATTGCAAACCTAGATGAGGTTTTTGGGAGTATATTTGGTGAGAGTATGGAAGAAAGAGAGGAATGGCAGAAGGGAAACAGAAGAAAGGCCAAGGCACATAGAAGGAGTGAAGATAATACTGAAGTAACCAAATCTATATCTAAACCACTACCTTCCATACCTGAACCTCTTGTTGCTAATCCCACTATAAACATCCATGGTGAACCAATCATTCCAAAAGAGGAACCTATTGATTGGGACACCATCAAATTGCCTACCTTTCTAACCACTCTTCCACTACCAAAGAAACAGAAAAGAAAACCCAAATCTACACCTCCCATAACCTCTAAGAAATTCACTCAAAAACAAAAGCCTAAGCCTAAGCCATCCATTTCTAAAGATGATTATGTTCACATCTGTGACATAAAAGAAATTTCAGACATTGAACTCTATCTGGATGAGCTGGAGGATGTAAGAGGAATAGCTGCTTACAGACAGCTACCAGAGAGATTAGTGTTCAGATACAAAGGAGCTGGGGAAAGAACATGGCCTCTCCACAGGATTCTGAATGAAGGCTACTTTACCTTGATTAGAGTCTTTTCAGCTATACAAAAGGATTCTGGCTTTACCAGAACTGCCAAGACTGAAATTCTCAACAAGATTGCCAATATAAGGAAAACTTGGAAGGAGCCCAATGCTTTACCCAGGACTTTACTCATTCAAGAAAGGGGAATTACAATTCACAAATCACCTCATTGGTTGATGGAATTTAGAGATGATAAAGGAGTCAGAAGATTTTTCAGACTTGAAGACCAACTCAAGATTGCCAGCAATGAAACTCTCAAGGAAATGCAATCTAAGTTGGATATCAGTGTTGAAGATGAAGCTGAATTCTTCAGACAACTCCAACTCCAAATTGAGGAAAATGACAAAGGGCTAGGAAAGAAAACCAGGGAACAAAGAAGAAAAAGATGATTTGCTCAGGCTAAAGGAGTCTCCTTGGAAATACTGTAAATCTTCAATTTCCTCCTAGTACATACATTTTTGCAGCATTTTCAAATTTCTACTTAGTTTCAATTCATATATCTGTTAAGTGTTTTGTTATCATCAAGTTAACCCTGAATTTATGCCTACAATTCTTATAGACATAAATAGGGGGAGATTGTTAGGAATATATGTGCATTAGTTTGATGATATGTTTAACAAAACACTTAAGTAGAAATTCAGTGTCTGTAGCCTCAACGGATAAGACCACTTTGGCTATCCGTTGATGGTGTAGCTTTACTTAGAAATAAGTCTAGTGTTGTAGCATATTTCAGTCTCTGTATTTAAGATGTAATTCTTAGAAGTTGAGAGAAACTATGAGTCATGTTGACTACTAGAAGATATGCAGATAGGAAGGCCAATTGTAAATATTTCATGCCTTGTAATTTTGTATAAATGAAGTGGTATCAACGGATGACTTAAAGACCTTCAACGGATGAGAAGCTAAGCTTCAACGGATGTCTCTAAAGCTTCAATGGATAACATCCTTCAACGGATGAGTGCATCAACGGATGAAAGCTTCAACGGATGTTCTGTTGATTAACCGTTGATAAGTGGTAGTTGTACCTACAAACAGAGGCACGTGGGTGAACAGAGATAACTGAAATGTGGCAGCCTAATTTCAGGAATATCAGAAAAAGCAGCCGTTCTACTCTAGTATAAAGAGACTTTAAGTCAACAAAGTACTGGAGTGAACTGGAGAAGAAACAAGTGGAGATCTTACTTTATTATTTTATATATCCTTGTCTTCACTTGTAAACTTGGTAATATATAAACCAAGTAGTAGCTAGTAATTAGATAAGAATTTTTCCAGAGCTATTTAGAAAAATCTTGAGAGAAAAATTATCTAGTTTGTACTAGGATGCAGCTGTGATCAAATTCTTAGATCACAGAATTTCTGAAATACCATCTCTGGTGGAACAACAAATCCACCAGAAAAGTTTTTAAAGGTTTATTGTGTTCTTTACATTTGTGTTTGAATATATATCTGTCTGTATCAGCTTAAAGCAATTCACACACTTGTTCATCTTGAACACACAGTCTTTATAAACTGCTCAAAACTTGAAAAAGTTTTGAGATTTACATTCAACCCCCCTTCTGTAAATCTCATTGTTAGTTCTCTAGAAATAACATGTTATTTATGAATTTATTGATATTCCTATTAGCAAAGTTGTTATAACCTAGACATTCTTTTCAGTTCTTATTACTAATAAAATCATGAACTTTATTTCCTGAGGTCATCTAAGTCTTAAACACTTCTCTTTCCTGTTCTAGAACTTTCTATAGTCTAGCATACCTTATGTTAATCCGAGTTTTATTAGGCTGTGCTTTCTTACATGCCTTTTCATGTTCATCCATGCTAACTAACTCAGCTCCTAAGAACTCATTTAAGCCTCTTATTATCAACAATCAAACTATTACATTCAATAGTCTTACATTTAAAAGTAACATGCAAAAAGTACAAGAAAGTTTTCAGTTCAGACACATTATCAATATCAACAGGAAATATAACTGAAGGTACCTTATCAGTTCCT
Source organism: Apium graveolens (assembly GCF_009905375.1). NCBI lineage: Eukaryota > Viridiplantae > Streptophyta > Magnoliopsida > Apiales > Apiaceae > Apium > Apium graveolens. The sequence goes on from NC_133649.1 coordinate 200,899,556, forward strand.
GAGGCATTCTCTCCAAGAGCTGCCTTGAGTGCATAACATTCATCATCATTGTTAGTTTAGTTTCTGATGAATCCATCCAGAGTTTATTGTGACCAAATATTTTCCAGTTGTCTTGGGGTACTCACTAGCCAGATGTCCCCTTTCATTACAGTTGTAACATGTCACCTTGGTCTTGTCAAACTTCCTTTCCTTGTTGCTCTGACCATCACTCTTTCTAAACCGGTCTTTGCCTTGACCATATAATTTTCTATTAAAACCACCTTTCCTTTGTGGTTTTCCAAACCTTATCATTCTGAAACCTTTCACCAGTATTCCCTCCATCTCAACAACTTGATGATCATCCATATCGATCTTAGAGTCCTCGTCTGTATCTGTGTCAGGATATGATGCATCATCAGTATCTGATTCTTCCACAATGTTCCTTCTCCTTGACCTCTCACTTATCTTTGTGAGTCTCAGTATTAAGAGCCACAACCTTCATCTTCTGACCTTTTCTATTCTTCCTTTGCTGAATCTCCAAGTCATGAGTCTTCAACATTCCATACACTTCATCCAGAGTCAGAGAATCAAGATCACATTGATGCCTGATTATTGAGGCCTGTATATCCCAATCTTCTGGAAGAGCTCTCAGAAATTTATTATTTGATTCTTCCCTTTCATATTCTTTTCGAACTAATGATAGATCATTTAGTAGTGTCAGAAATCTATCATATATATCATTAATTGACTCAATAGCCTTGGCATCCAATTGCTCATATTCTTGCACAAGAATAGCTCTTCTGTTCTTCTTTAATGCCATCGTACCTTGACACTGTGTTTTAAAGGCATCCCATATTTCCTTTACAGTTTTGCAGGAAATAACTCTGTTTGACATCACATTGTCAAAACTGTTGTGCAGAATATTCCGGAATTTAGCATCTTTAAGCATAACAACTTTTTTAGCGTCTGGCCACTTTGATTTTCCCTTTATGGCATAGTGTTCAAGAGCATCTACAGACATAGCCACAGTTTTCATAGGATATGGAGTTCCTTTTTTGATGATATCAACATATGCATCATCAATAACTTCAAGGAACATCAACATCTTTACTCTCCATGTAGAGTAATCGGCTTTCTTTAGGATGGGAATTTTCATGCTTTCATACTTACTTCCAGATATCTTGACCTTTACAAATTACAGTTAATTTGACCGCTCTGATACCACTTGTTGCCTAGTAAAGTAATTGTTTAAGGGGGGTTGGATACAATTACTTAACAAATTGATGTATTATGAAAGTAAAGTAAGAACAAATGAATCAAATAACAGTTTATATTGATCTTTAATAAACTGTTACAAAACTAACTCAAGAACAATATTCTTAAGAGCTTCTAGGTTATATGAAAACTCGAGTTGTGCACCTTACTACTTTGTGATAACCTATTATGTGGTTATATACTACACAACTACAAATCAGTCCTCTACCAATTACAAGATATGTTACAATATAACTCTAATACTTTACATATCTTAATCAACTACGATCCTATAAATCAGCACCTTCTGATTTATTTCACAGTCATGACTTATCATCAAGGTCATTCTTCAACGAATACCTTTGATCAACGGATAAATGCTTTAGCTTCAACGGATAATCATTTATGTATATCGACGGATGATATCGAAGCTTTCAACGGATAATCATATTACATCAGTTGATCATATCCTGATTGTGACATAGATCCTGATCTTCAACTTAGACAATTCTCAACACGTACGAATGCCATGTTTTCCATGATAGTAAAATATGAGTTTTTACGTATCAATGATGATTGATTTTATGATGAATACATCGTAGAATATTTTAACGCTATAGTAGAGCGTGATGTATAAGTTGTAAGATCGAGAGTCGATCAGTTTCTATAAGTATAAACCCAGAAATCATCCCGAAGATATTTTGGACGATTAAAAGTATGTACTTATTTCATTTCAAGGGACTCGATGTCCCCTTGCGAAGTATTAAATGCCTCAAATTTATTTAAACGGTTTCCAAAAATCATATTCCCTCAACTATATCTAATTACTCAATCAATGAATATTAATTCAAATATGAGAAGTATTCTCCAACGATTATTTATTTCAAACTCAATTATTTTATATTTATTAAAGATTAATTTAATTATTTAAACATAAATTAGTTCAAGAATATTATTTCAAATATCCTTTTAAAATATAATTATTTGAGGTTTAATTATTTAATAATTAATATTTAATTATTAAATATTTATTAAATAATTTAATATGATTTAAAGATCCAAAAATTATTTTATAAAATATTTTCTAAAACTCTAGAAAATCAGTTTAATACTTTCGGATCGTCGAAATATATTATCTCGACATATTTTAAATATTTTGACTATAGTGTCAAAAAAGTCCCCATTAATTATTTATCTGTTGACAAAGATCAACTCACATTATCATAATACTTCCTCTGAAAGTTCTCGGAAGTGTGTGTGTATATATATATATCAATGTGTACCTATCAACAAACAATATGCTTGGGGAACAACATAAGTTTCGGACATATGTTAGGATTCTTAAAAGGACAAGGAGAGGTAGACTCCAGTACTTTATGGACTGGGGAGAGTAGTAATTTATTATCACATGAGAAGGTACCTTATATACCGATGAACATGTGGAGTATGCGTAACTGAGAGGGATGGACGCAAAACCGTGTCTTGAGAGGGATAGACACAAAGCGTGTACCTGAGCGGGATGGACACAGAAAAGGCCCGAATGCGGCCAGGGTGATAACCGATAAAAAAAGGAATCGTCCTTCTACATGTAAAGAACAATAATAATATTCAGTTGTATGATTGATCATCGTATAGTAGGGGCTCCGGTGAATGTCCTAGTCTTCCAATTGGAATTGAGATGCAATACCGTAACCCAAGCCTAGGTGCTGGGTTTGCCATTAAGGTATTTGTAGACTAATAAGTCAATCAAAGAATTGTTTTGAAAAGAGGTATGTTTCACCAAGAAAAACTACTTTAAACAAACACATATCCATATACGGAATCAAATATGAATTTCTTATACAGTCTTTTCATATTGCATATTATTATGTTGAGCATTATAGCTCAAACTTGTTTTCTTAAAATGACACAACACAACTAGCAACCAAGATGCCGGTCAGAAAGCTCACAGCCGGAAGCGAGTAGGAAATAACCAACTTTTTTTATAGATTGTTTATTGTAGTACCACAGGTAGACCGTATAAGCTGGATTGGGTTTCAGTTATTTTTAGTCCGGCTTATATATAGGTATGACTTATGTAAGTTAGTAATGAAGAAACGTATATTTGGCCGCTGGTCTAACCTTAAGTAAAGGTTACACCCGTGGTAAGACTTAATTACTTTCGGTCTGTAATAATTATCACCTTGTGGAATTATTAACTCTTATATTGCATTGTTCGTTTCCAAGATAATAACCTGTAAGTGTGTGTGTGTTGATAAGTATGGGGTTATAGATGTGTGAGTATATATATATAATGTGCAAGATAAATGTTTAAACAAGATTCATGATGGTGTGGCCTCCAAAATCCCTGACTCCGGATTTTGGGCGTCATAGCTTTCTTCCACTAAGTACATGCTTCTTGATCGTACTTTTGCTGCCAATAACTTTATTGGAGTATGCTGACATTCATTCTGATTTAATATGGTTCAAGATTTTCTTGAACAAAGTCACATTGGCTATGATTTAACATCTCCATCCAAAGTGTGTTTCAGCAAATAATGCAGATTTGGACTACTATAAAGACCGATTCTGAAAAGGGAACTATCATATTCACTCATTATGATAAAGAGTATGAGATTATAGCTGCAGTGGTGGAAAAGGCTTTGGGCCTTTCAGTATTGGGTGATAAAACTGCAGTGGTGACTCCTACAAACACATTTTTTGACCTTTTCAGGAATATTCCACACAATAATGCATTTATAAAGGCAAGGGAACTGTTCAGGACCAAGCTGAGAAAGGAGTGGAAATTCTATTTTGATTGTATCAATCGTACCTTTCTAAATAAGGTATCAAATTTTGATGCATTTCCTTTGGTCTATCTATAAAGTGGGTATTCCTTGATATATGTAATATCCGAGATATATCGTGTAATTATTTTTATCAATAAATAAATATTCTGTGATATTTCTGTGATTTTTTGGTGAATTATCTGTTAAGTGGTATCTGTGTTTGGATATTTAAATATGATAAGATTTGAGTATTTTAGTTTTTATATATCCAAAATAAAGTATAGATAATTGTGATATTTTTTTTTATTAATTTTTATGTTGTTATATGATTTTATAAAGGATTTATGGATTTAATAAATTATTTTTCCGAGTAATTATAAATTATTTTGTATAAACGGGAATCGACCGACTTCAACAGTTTTTGCATTTTTACAACCTATAAGCCTCGGGAAAACTCCCTCATAACCTAATTGTAATATTACGAGCATTTTCCATGTTTTGACTTTTTCGATCCGGAGTACGGTTTTATCTGTGCAGGTCCCAGCGTAAAATTTTCGATACAATATATGTTTCGGTAAATCGATAAAACTCGTACTTTCGAGAAAGGGGATTTTATGATTAAACTATTATATTATCTTCTCGTAATTCATGTAACAAAAGCGCTGAGACCAAGTCTATATTTACAAAAGGAGTAGTTTTGGATAATTATCCTAAAACCGGTACCGATTTGGATCTGTTTTATCAAATAGTTATTATATTTTATATCCGATATGATCCAATGGCGTACCAATATTCCGTAAATATAAATAGCCATTACCGTATTTTATTTTATGCAGATAATCATTTGCATGCAGTAAAAATATATAATTTTCAGAGAAAATCCATATATTCATAACATTTCTTCAAATCAAACCCAAATTTCAAGGCGTTATCGATATCCGATTTTGGAGTTTGAGTAACCAAATCGAAGGTCTTGGAGAGTACTATCAGATTCAAGAACTTATTTCACTACAGAATTAACCGGTATTTTTCTATATTTTTATTTTCGAATTATTTTTGATTAAATTATGAATTTTTGATTTTGATGTTGTTTGTGTAATTTGATGCTTGCATGTTGTAGATAATTTGATTTTGATCATTTTGGTATGTCATAATAGTCATTTGGAGTTCAATAACATGTTCAAAATTGAGTTTAATCTTTGAATTATGAAATAAGGTTTTATAACCCATATAAATGTTTTCAATTGAAATTAGGGATTTTTGATCTAGGGTTTATTAGATTGATTGGTTGGTATGGATGTATAGAGCTTGAAAAAAGGAATCGATTGGTGGTGGTCTCGTCTACAGACGATACCGGAATCGAGCTGGCCAGAGAAAAGAAGAACTCGCCGTCCGTCGAGTTTTCTTTGAGTTATTCCGGCCAATTCAGGGGTTATTTGCTAAAAGTAATTGCATGATTGAATTTCTGGTGATTTGTAGATCAAATCTGGAGGAGATTGTAACCGGAGGATTCCGGGATCGAATTCTCCGGTGAACCTTGTCATTTTTTCGGCGAGGGTTTATAAAATTACAGTTAGGGCCCTGTACTTTTGAAAATGATAAAGTTTAATCCCTGAGGTTTCTAGAAATTGCAAAAATAGGATTCTTGTTTTAAAAATTTATGAAAATCATATTTTCTATTTATTTTAATTTCAAAAATTCGTTTTTAATTATTAAAAATTCCAAAAATCATTATTTTAATTCCAAATATTATTTTTAATTCAAAATTATTCTGAATTATTTAATTAATTAATTTTAGTTAATAATTAATTAGTTAATTGGTCAATTAGTTTGAATATTAATTGATTTAATTAAGTATTAATTGATTTTAATTAATTATTTAATTAGATTTAATTATTTATTTTGATTTAAAAATTCTAAAAAATAGTTTCAAGCTTTAAAATATTATTTTAAATTGTTTTCAAGGCTTGATAATCATTATAAAATGATTTTAAAGTCGGATTCGGGTATTCGAACCTTGTTAATTGGTTATAAATGATTCAGCGACCCGTTTTAATTCCGAAAAATGTTTAAAAATTTGAATTAAATACCTGAGAAAGCATTTTACCCCCGAATTTTTTTTGAAAAAGTATTTTTATCGAATATCTTACGTTCTGTATGATATATGTGATCTGATTGGTGTACGATATGCTTATATGTGTATTATTTAACTGTTTTCATCGTAGCTTTCAATCCGTAAGTCGGATTTGGATAAAACGAAGAGTAGATGGAAGCTTGTAACGAATAAAATAAGGTGAGAAAGAGTATTGATGGATACTTGTAATGTTTAAGTAGAGGAAGCGAGGCGTATAAAGGGGAAGCAGATAGTCGGTGGTTAGGAGTCGGTGAACGAAAGCAAGTGAAGCGTTAACAAATCGAGATAAGGCAAGTATTCTCAAACCTTCCTGTGATATATTGGAAGTGTTCTGAACCTTCTCAAGACACGTTCCAAGTAATTGAATAGTTCTATTTTATATTGCAAGTGCTTTGAAGTGTTTAACCCTAAACCCTGAATTCAGTTATTGATCTTTGAACCGTAAGCCTTATTCTTTGTGAACCATTGTTTATTGAATACCCAGATACGAACCATAAATATACAATACTACTCCACAAATACATACAAGCTAAATACCAATCACTGAACCATAATTGTTTAATATACAAACCTTCATACCTTATACATCAAAAGACTAATCCTTAAAAACCACGAGACTTTGATTCTTCAATTATGCGATTCTTTTACCGGCTGATAGCCAATCTTTGTACTTACCTTGTTATACCCTATTGGTGATAGCAAACCACCTTATGCTTGAAGACCAGTGTTGTTTATGATTCTGTTTATTGATTTACTTTGTTTATTCTGTTATTGTTATAGAATTGGATTATTTTATAAACGTGGACCAGATTCGTGGTCAGATCAGATTTGTGGTTAGACCAGATTGGTGGTCATGTTAGGCCAATATGTCCCTGGATCCAGTATATAGAGCAGAGCTGTATGCCTTGCTCGGGGTTAGTGCGTGACTGATCAGCAGCCTAACCTTGGTTTTTAAAATAAAAATTGAATATCCAATTCTAATTATTGCTTAAAAAGAAATTTGATACCCTAAATCATTTCAGTTGATCATTGTTTAATATCAGTATTGTCACTATGACTTGTTGAGCTCGTTAGCTCATTTGTGTGAATCTGTTAATGTTCTTTTGCAGTTAAGAAGGAACCTGTTGGTAGCGAGGATCCCTAATCAAGTGAGCGAGCTAGCCAAGTTGAGACGGAATAAGCTAGCTGAATACTTTTGTAATAGTTTAAGTTTGAAAGTTTTTAAGAATGTTTAATATTCAGATGTAAGTTTAAATAGTTGGGATTTGGAACGTTTATAATATAAGTAAGTTATGGCTTGTGTGCATATTTTACCTGTTATGATCCATGGATGAAGGTAAGTAGGGTCACTGTATATTATTATTATTATCATTATTATTGTCATTAGCAGGTATATATATTATGTGTGTGTGCATTGTGAACCCCAAACTTCTGACCCGGGTTTGGAGGGCGACACAGGTTTGGTATCAGAGCTACAGGTTATAAGTCACTGAAACAAGCCTAGATTATCGAGAATGGGTAGAGGGTTAAGATTAGAAGTAAGGAATAGAAAGATAGAACATTGAGAGCTTGAGTGTGACTGTATAATATGTGTTAGTATGATTCATGTGGTGATTCAAGATTCTTGCCTTACGATGTGATTTTCAGATAGCAGCAATGGCAGATTCCTTTATTCCAGTACCAGCTGATCATTCGGAACCTTCAGTTGGAGGACCGTCATCTGATCCACGTTATGCTCTTCCACTGGTGTTAGCTATACTACCTCATGTTGTGACGGCTACACCACTGTGAGCTATTCCACCTCCTGGTATGAGGCCACCTATCTGAGGAACCCACCTGTTGATTTTGACTCTACCGAGCATTCAGTTGCTAGTTCATCTTTCCAGTTTACTCTATACCCTATTCCATACCACCAGTTTGAGGCTTTCCTTATGGAGAAACAGCATTTACGAGGACAGATCCATGAGTTACAACATATCATGCGTACCAGAGATATCGGGAGTGGTGAGAGGCAACTTAGAGAGAGGATCCAGGTATTTCGGAGAGCAGCTATTGTGAGAATAGCTAGAGCTACTGATAAGTGGATTTTATATCCACTTGGAACACTTTATTATAAGCTTAAATTGGTGTTTAGACTCTAGTTGTTGGTATTTTGATGTATTTTTGTGTTATTGTATTTCAGGTATCAGTTAAATGAAGAAAAGAGCTTTTAAAGGAAATATGATAAAATATGATCAAATTTGGAAGCCAAAGCTCTTTCCAAATTGTAGAGAATCTCGTTAGCTTCGCGTGGGCAGTTGAATCGCCTAATTCTGACGAGTAGAACTCAAGTTATGGCCAAAACAAGATTCATCAGAATTTTTTCCAGACAGGCTCCAGGCGCCCGCCCGGGATGTGAGGCGGCCGCTTGGGAGCTGAGGCGCCCGCCTGAGGCGCGGCTGGTAACTAATTTCGCTGAAAAATCCTTTTTGAGTGGAATTTGACAATTTTAAGGGTCCAGGTCCACTAGGGGCGTATATATACTTAAACAAAAGGGTTTTCATCATCCGGGAAGATTGGGATACCAAGGAGAAGACCTAGAAGCACAAAACAACTCCGAAAAGGAAGATCTTATTTTTAACTTGTGATTCTTTGAATTAGTTGTAACTTTGGATGCTCATTTTCGTTCTTGTTGAACCTAGATCTCATTTATTCGTACTTTAATTATTATTCAGTTTATTAAGACCTTGTTTATACCATGCTTTCATTGGAATCCATGATGACGATGAGTTCAATTATAGGCTAATCGTTATCATGAGATTCTAGCGGATTTACTTATGGATTTCAATAGTTTATTATTTCGATATCTTGGTGTGTGGTGATTGATTGATATCCTAGTATTGGTTGTGCTTATTCATATTATGTGCGTAGCTAACATATAAGATAGCGTGTTAATCTCTATTAAAGCGACAGTGAATATAGAGGTCTAGAACTTGCCATGCTAGCATAGGTTCATGTATTGTATGCATGATAAGTGGGTAACTCTAACCGTTTTACTTGCCCTATGTAATCAAGATAGATAACTTATGCTTAAACTGTTATGTTGTCAAATTCTATAGACATATAGGGTCTCAATATAATTGGTGTCTATTCAGCTTCTTTCTCTTTTGTGGATGTCTGGTAGAATGGAACTCATGCAACGAAAGTTGGCGTTTATCAGTTTCGTGTTATCTAATTAGTGTCATCACCATCACATGCTAAGGTTAAGAACAATAAGGCTATTGAATGAAGTATTTAATGAAGTTAGAATCTCATGTTTGTCATATATAGTACTTCAACCTCAATTCTCTTAGTTATAATTGTTAGTTTAATCTCTTAGTTTAATCAAAACCCAATTTTTTATTTGTCTTAACATTGAGCGATAACCATACATTATTGCATAGGTGCATATATTTGAACTTAACTTACCAGTCTCTGTGGGAACGAATCTGATTTATATCTTATACTACTTGCGAACGCGTATACTTGTGCGAATATTAGCGCGTGTTTTCGCCCTAACAAGTTTTTGGCGCCGCTGTCGGGGACTCGGTGTTAATTTTTAATTTATGTGCTTGTCATCTGTGGTCATTAAAGTTCACTGACTCAAACTCTTTTACTCTCACAGTTTATTTGTTTGTGTTTCAGGTACTCATTACAATGGGAGATCTAGCAGCACGAACGTAAGCCTTGATGGATTTTTCTCAACCCAAGATCAATGATATTCAATCTAGCATTGTCAGGCCAGCTATCATAACTAATACCTTTGAGATCAAGCCTGGCATAATTCAATGGGTGCAGAATTTAATTCAGTTTGGGGGTTCTCCAACTGAAGATCCCAATTTGCAAATTAGGGATTTCATTGAGATCTGCGACACCTTCAAGTTCAACGGTGTTTCTGAAGATGCTGTGAAGCTGAGACTGTTCCCATTCTCTCTGAGGGACAAGGCTAAGAGTTGGTTACACTCTCTACCAGCTGGTTCGATTACTACTTGGGATGATCTGGCTCATAAGTTTCTTACTAAATTCTTCCCTATGGCGAAGACAGCTGCACTCAGGAACGCTATTACTCAATTTACGCAGCAAATGGGAGAATCGCTATGTGAAGCTTGAGAGTGCTACAAGGAGATTCTTAGGAAGTGTCCTCATCATGGAATGCCTGATTGGATGATCATCACTTATTTTTACAATGGGTTTGGAGCACAGTCCAGACTCATGCTCGATGCAGCAGCAGGCGGAGCATTATGGGCAAAGAGGTATAAGGAAGCTTATGATCTAATTAAACTGATGGCTGCTAATGAATATCAGTATCCAACCCAGAGATGTCCACAGGGCAAGGTAGTAGGAGTTCTTGAAGTTGATACAGCTACAACTATCACTGCTCAACTAAAGGCGTTATCTATGAAGATCGCTTCTCTGGCTAACTATGGTGTTAAGCAGATAATTAGTGTTTGTGAGCTATGTGCAGGTCTGTATGTGATGGAGCAATGTGCTATATCTATTGACTCAACTCAGTTTGTGAGCAACTTTCAGAGATCGCAGCAACCAGTTCCAGACACTTATCATCCTGACAACTGGAATCAACCTAACTTCAGCTGGAGCAACAATCAGAATGCGATGCAACAGCCGTTCCAGCAGTTTGGAAATAAGCTATTCAACCCTCCTGGTTTTCAGCAACAAATTGCACCAAAACAACAACTCTAAATTCAACAACAAAATCATGATGCAGGTCTATCTTTGAATGAAAAATCTGAATTAGAGGAGTTGAGGCTTATGTGCAAAAACCAGGCTCTTATATGCCAAAGCCAGGCTATTTCTATCAAGACTCTGGAGAACCAAATAGGGCAAATTGCTAATGCCTTATTGGTTCGACCACCAGGAACGCTTCCTAGTGATACAGAAATAAATTCAGGAAAGAGGGAAGTTGAAGAACAGGTGAACGCCATCACCTTAAGGTCTGGAAAGGTCGCAAGCCCCCAAGTTCAGCAAGACGAAGAGCCTGAAAAATCTCAAGTTTTAGAAAATGCAGTTGTGGCTGAAGAAGAAGTGCAGAAGGAAGCAGAGGTGGAACCAAGGAAGACTACTGTGGAACACACTCCTCCTGAGGGTAATACAGGGGAGAAACAGATCTATCCTCCACCTCATTTTCCTAAGAGGCTGTAGAAGAAAAAGCTGGATAAGTAGTTTGAGAAGTTTCTGGAGGTGTTCAAGAAACTTCATATCAACATACCTTTCGCTGAAGCTCTTGAACAGATTCCTAGCTATGCGAGGTTTATGAAAGGTTTTCTCTCTCGAAAAGTGAAGCTCGATGACTTAGAGACCGTTGCTCTAACGAAGGAATGTAGTGATGTGTTGCAATAGACGTTGCCTCCGAAGCTTAAAGATCCTAGAAGCTTCACTATTCCTTGCACCATCGAAAACTTGTCGTTCGACAAGTGTTTATGTGATTTAGGAGCTAGCATCAATCTGATGCCCTTATCTATCTTTAAGAAGCTTGGTCTGCCTGATCCGAAACCAACATACATGTCATTGCAACTAGCTGACCGTTTCATCGCTTATCCACGAGGTATAGTGGAGGATGTCTTGGTCAAGGTGGATAAACTCATCTTTCCTGCTGACTTTATAATTCTTGATTTCGAGGAAGATAAGAAGATTCCCATTATTTTGGGAAGACCATTCTTGGCTACAGGGCGAACTATGATCGATGTGCAAAAAGGAGAGCTTTCGATGAAGGTTTACGATCAAAAGGTCACTTTTAATGTGTTCAAGGAAATAAAGTTACCCACAGCTAAAGAGGAGTGCTTTAAAGTAGAGCAAATGCAGGTTTTGAATGCACCTCCGTGGAAGAGGAAGTTGGATTTGCCATTCGATTCTCTTGAGTTAGCAGAGCTGAAAATTTCTCAAGAGCATTTTTGAACCATTTATTCAAGAAGCTCCCACACTTGAGCTCAACCGAAAGCCAGATCACTCGAGTTATTTATTCTTAGGTGCACCCCAAGATAAGGGGTTGGGATATATTTTTGATGATGTGGAGAGTGGCTGGACGGATCTTCTAGTGCCTACAGAAGGTTCTTCTCATGCGCCACAGACAGTTGATAGGACTGGTGTTGGTGATGCGCAGTATAGAAGATTGACTAGGCGTATGGAGGCCATGCATGACATTCACCATCATTTTGCTGAAGATTTGACACACGTTTTCGGTACTGTTGTCCAAGACACTGGTGGCGAGGTTGATTGGCCATCTGATCCTCCACCCGAAGAGGGTGATCTTTCCTGCGACTAGGTATGCCTGAAATTCTTATTATTACCTTCAATGAGGACATTGAAAATTTTAAGTTTGGGGGTGATAATGTAAGGATTAGTAGTGTGTGTGTCCATATAGATTCATCTTACATGTTTAGTTGTAGTTCATTCATATTTTTGCAGGATTGTTCATTTAGGACATATTTGTTTGTTTTTATGTGACTTCATACAGTTGCATTTGCATGCATATTTAGCATGATCCATTAAGATGAACTATGATATTTGATAAGTTGTTGTTGATTTGAGTGTGGTGATGACGAATAGAGGGATGTTTAAGTCTTAATGAATTGATTTGCATGCCAGAAATAAATATTTTCACAAAGTCTTTTTTGTTGTTGAGATTTAATCACTTGGTTATATTTAGAATTTGTGATATTCTCATAATGACGTAAAAACACTGATTTTTTTTATCTGGAGAAAAACTTGAATTTCATTGCTAGTTGTTGTAAGGCTAGGCATCAAATGGCTAGTAGCTGGCTCATATTTTTATGAGTAGTCTAGGGTTGAATGAGATGGAGTGAAACGCACTCATTCAGAAATTATTGAAAAAAAGAAAAGAAAAAAAAAAGAAAAGAAAAGAAAAGAAAAGAAAAAAAGGTATGTGTTTATGCATAATTGATCAAGAGTGAGCTCTTTAATACTCGAGTTATTAAGTTCTAGGGGACTTTATGCCTAGTGACCTAAGGTTTTTATAGTCTGGGATCCGCTAACCTAACGCTCGCTACATGGGTATTATTGCATAAGTCTTTTGGGACCTCATTCATTGCACGATCTAATAAGCATCTTTGTTATGTGTTCAATAATAGTGTGAATCCTTGTATAACTCTAGTAGAATGGAGGTGTTGTGAGTCATAATGCGTTTATTGTCTATTATGTTTATAAACTTTTGATTATTTCGATGATAGATAAGATATGGTTATTGATCTAGTATCGAGAGATATCTGTTAAGCATTCCACACACGCACGTTTCTGGTTTGTGAGTTGGTTTGTGGGATTTATTTAAACTCTATTTTAAGTCATTGCATTCGTAGAAGCATTGGTTTATTTATTTGGTTATGGTTATTCTGAGGGGATCGATTGCATTATCATTTAGTTGCATTCACGTAGTTGCATTCATGTATTAGGTTTGTTTTGTAGTTTTGAGTCTGTTTATGCTTGACGACAAGCAATGATTCAAGTTTGGGGGTGTGATAATTGGATTTTATATCCACTTAGAACGCTTTATTACAAGCTTAAATTGGTGTTTTGGACTCAAGTTGTTGGTATTTTGATGTGTTTTTGCATTATTGCATTTCAGGTATTAGTTAAATGAAGAAAAGAGCTTTTAAAGGAAATATGATAAAAAGTGATCAGATTTGGAAGCCAAGGCCATTTCCAAGTTGTAGAGAATCTTGTTAGCTTCGCATGGGCAGTTGAATCGCCTAATTCTGACGAGTAGAACTCAAGTTATGGCCAAAACAAGATTCATCAGAATTTTTTCCAAACAGGCTCCAGACGCCCGCCCGGGATGTAGGGCGGCCGCTTGAGAGCTGAGACACCGGCCCGGAGAGCTGAAGCGGCCGCCTGAGGCGCGGCTGGTCGCTGATTTCGCTGAAAAAGCCTTTTTTGAGTGGAATTTGACGATTTTAAGGGTCCAGGTCCACTAGGGGCGTATATATACTTAAAAAAAGGTTTTCATCATCCGGAAAGATTGGGATACCAAGGAGAAGACCTAGAAGCACAAAACAACTCTAAAAAGAAGATCTTGTTTTCAACTTGTGATTCTTTGAATTAGTTGTAACTTTGGATGCTCGTTTTCATTCTTGTTGAACCTAGATCTCGTTTATTCGTACTTTAATTATTATTAGGTTTATTAAGACCTTGTTTATACCATGCTTTCATTGGAACCCATGGTGACGATGGGTTCAATTATAGGATAATCGTTATCATGGGATTCCAGCGGATTTACTTATGGATTTCAATAGTTAATTGTTTCGATATCTTGGTGTGTGGTGATTGATTGATATCCTAGTATTGGTTGTGCTTATTCATCTTATGTGCGTAGCTAACATATACGATAGCATTTTAATCTCTATTGAAGCAACAGTGAATATAGAGGTTTAGAAGTTGCCATGCTAGCATAGGTTCATGTATTGTATGCATGATTAGTGGGTAACTCTAACCGTTTTACTTGCCTTATATAATTAAGATAGATAATTTATGCTTAAACCATTATGTTTTCAAATTTTATAGACATATAGGGTCTCAATATAATTGGTGCCTATTCAGCTTCTATTTCTTTTATGGATGTCTGGTAGAATGGTACTCGTGCAATGAAAGTTGGCGTTTATCAGTTTCGTGTTATCTGATTAGTGTCATCACCATCACATGCTAAGGTTAAGACCAATAAGGCTATTGAATGAAGTATTTAATGAAGTTAGAATCTCATATTTGTCATATATAGTACTTCAACCTCAATTCTCTTAGTTATAATTGTTAGTTTAATCTCTTAGTTTAATCAAAACCCAATTTGTTATTTGTCTTAGCATTGAGAGATAACCATACATTGTTGCATAGGTGCATAAATTGAACTTAATCTAAACCTGTCTCTGTGGGAACGAATCTGATTTATATCTTATACTACTTGTGAACGCGTATACTTGCGTGAATATTAGCGCGTGTTTTCGCTCTAACAGCTACTCATGAGGACATTACCCCTGATTTTCTTGTGGAGTAGGCTAAGTGGGTTTTAGAGGAGCTTGAGGAGATCAGAGGTCCATATTTTCCATGAGTTAAAGACAGAGATGCAGAGACAGAGATTCTGAGACAGAGATGTTGTGGCAGCTTTTATATGTACATTAATGTTTAGCGTGTATCGGCAGAATTTTAGCCTGTATATATAGACTAGACTTGTTGATTAATGTGTAGGCTTGTTGTACACTTTTGATTTTGCTGAAGCGTTTTACGCTTGTACTACTAAAACTTTGATATATATGTCAATACCCTTTCTTTTCTAGCATTGTGATTTACATTACTGCACATGTTTTATCTTACCTTATTTATTTCACCCGTTATAAACTCTTGTAATACCATGTACCTTATCCCCTTAACTGTTTATATTATGTAAAGAATCATGCAATTTACTTAGTTCAACTATTACAAATGTTTTTAAAAAGAGATATTTCTGTTTTAGAAAAACTTTTCATGAAAAGGATTTGATTTAAGGTAAATAAGTTGTTTGATTCTTTACAGAAAATGCCTCCCAAAAGAAATACCCGTTCTACCAACCAGAATGAAGAAACCAACAACAACAACAACCAAGACAACAATAACCAGAATACAAATCCAGGTCCTATAGACCCAAACAGTAGCCCAGATTCTCCAAATCTTGGCTCAGCAAACAATCAACCTAATTCAACAGCAGCAAAGATAGACAATCCTTAGGTAACTTTTATAACTTTTCAGGCAGTGAATCCACCGGAATTCAAAGGTTCCTTAGATCCCGAATGAAGCGAGAGTTTGGTTAAAGGAAATAGAGAAGTCATTTTCTTTGGTTAAGGTGAGAGAGGAACAGAAGGTTGAGTTTGCAAGTACTATCTAAAGAATGAAGCCACCTACTGGTGGGAGACTGTTAAGACATTGGAAGGGCAAATGTTATTACTTGGGAAAGATTCAAGGAGTTGTTTCTAAAGAAGTATTTTCCTCAGTTTGGTCAGGATCAAATGGAATTGAAGTTTCTGGAGTTAAAGCAGGTAAATATGTCAGTTCAGATTATGAAAGTAAGTTTGAATAATTGTCAAGGTTTGTACCATCATATGTGGATACTGATAAGAAGAAAGCTAAGAGATTCAAGCAAGGTCATAAGCCATGGATCAGAGGGAAGGTAGCCATATTTGAATTGGACACATATGCAGGAGTTGTACAGAAGGCCATGATTGCAGAAACGAAGAGTGAAATGTCACAGAACGAGAAGGAGAGTAAAAAGAGGAAGTTTGAAGGAAATGAGGGACAGTCACAAGCTGGGAAGTTTCTAAATTTTAACCATAGGAAAGGCAAGTTTCACCCAGGGAGAAATTTTAATTTTAAGAAGCAAAATGCAGGCGGCGGAGGACAAGGCAACCGTCTAGCCACGGGGAACCAGACAAACCAACAAGGGCTAGCTTTACCAGATTTCCAGGTATGCGGAAAGAAACATGGAGGAGTTTGTAACAAGTTGAATGTGGTTTGTTATAAATGTAATCAGAAAGGGCACTATTCAAGGGAGTTCCATAATCAACTAGTCAGAGAGCCAGTAAATAAGGATCAGCCAATTTGGAATCCAACAGTCAAGGTTCCAGCAATTGGATTTACATGTTTTAAGTGCCGAAAGCTAGGACATATAGAAAGGGATTGTAAGATACCAGCCCCAGTTAGTAATGCATTGATAATCATAGGATCCACTCTAGTAGTGAATGATCCTTCTAGAGCGAGAGTTTTTTACATGTCTGTGAAGGACGCTATCCAAGACACTGATGTTGTGGCAGGTATGCTTACTGTGAATTCTTTATGTGCCAAAGTGTTAGTAGATTCGGGGGCAACTCTATCGTTTATATCTCAAGATTTTCTTAATAAGTTAAATTATCCAGTTGAATGGTTAAATGAAACTATGTTTGTGGAATTAGCAAATCAAGAGCGTGTATTTGTTACTCAAGTTTGTGTGAACTGTGAGATGAGATTTAAGGCAATAAGTTTTTTGTGGATTTGATACCATTTAAGTTAGGAGAGTTTGACGTTATTCTAGGAATGGACTGGCTATCTAAGCACGATGCTCAGATAGACTTTCGTAATAATAGGGTAATTTGAAGACGCCAGACGAGAAAGTGGTGACATTTAAAGGTCAGAGGCAAGCAAAGAAGTTCTTAACGATGATTCAAGCTAAGAATTACCGTGACAAGGATGCGAGAATTTCATTGCTTATGTGATAGATAGAAATCAGGAGCCAACAAAACTTGAAGATATTCCGGTAGTCAATGAGTTTTCAGACGTGTACCCAGACGAGTTACCAGGACTTCCTCCAGATAGAGGAATTGAGTTTGCAATAGACTTAGCACTTGGAATGGAACCAGTATCCAAGGCCCCGTACATAATGACGCCTGTTGAAATGAAGGAGTTAGCGAAGCAGTTGCAAGAATTGTTTAAAAAAGGAGTGATTAGACCCAGTGTATCCTCATGGGGTGCACCGGTATTATTTTTCAAGAAGAAGGACGGAAGCATGAGATTATGCATCGACTATCGGGAGCTCAATAATCTTACAATCAAGAACAAGTATCCATTACCTCAAATCGATGATCTTTTTGACTAGCTGAAGGGAGCCAAGTATTTTTCTAAGATTGATTTGAGATCCAGATATCAGCAATTGAAGATTAAACAAGAAGATATACCGAAGACAACTTTTAGAACAAGGTATGGTCATTATGAATTCTTAGTGATGTCTTTTGGATTAACCAATGCCCCAAAAGCGTTTAGGATTTGATGAACAGAATTTTCAAGGAATATTTGGACAAGTTTGTCATTGTGTTTATAAATGATATCTTGATTTACTCGAAGTCAGCAGAAGACCATGCGGAGCATTTGAGGATATCTTTAGAAATTTTGAGGAAGGAAAAGTTGTATGCTAAATTCTCAAAGTGTGAGTTTTGGCTACAGGAAGTTCAGTTCTTAGGACATATCGTAAGTAATGAAGGGATCAAAGTGGACCCAGCAAAGATTGAAGCTATTACAAATTGGGAAAGGCCAAAAACACCAACAAAAGTGAGAAGTTTCTTGGGATTAGCAGGATATTATCGATGATTTTTTCAGGATTTCTCAAAGATTGTGACGCCTTTGACGAAGCTTACCAGGAAAAATGAGAAATTCATATGGAACGAGAAGTGTGAAGAAAGTTTTCAAGAAATGAAGAAAAGATTAATCAAGACACTTATTTTGTCACTTCCAGATGATCAAGGAATTTTGTAATCTATAGTGATGCTTCTCATAAGGGATTAGGTTGTGTTTTGATGCAGCACGATAAAGTCACTGCTTATGCGTCTAGGCAACTGAAACCTCATGAGCAGAAGGGGTTAAATATCAAAGTGGTCACTCAACTGAAAGCCATATACCAGTTTCATCATCAAAATTAACGGGGTATCATTTGAATCACTTAAGTCATATTAAATATCAAACGGATACCTCAAAGTATGTGTTTGAGAATTAAAAATTATTTTTATGGAGTTCTATACATTTTTTTCCATCCTATTACAACCAAATGAAAATGTATGAATTCTAGTATTTTTGATAATATAGTGAGATTTTTAAAAATTGATCTACTATTTATTTTTAATTTTGTAGTTATATTTTTTGATTTAAATAAAAATAATTAGTAGATAATATTTTAAAAATCTCACTATATCATCTAAAATACTAAAAATTCATAATTTTTCATTTGGTTGTAATATGATTCAAGAAAAATGTATAGAACTCCATAAAATAATTTTTATTTCTCGAGCACCTATTTTGAGATATCCGTTTGATATTTATTATGACTTTAGTGATTCAAATGATACCCCGTTAAGTTTGATGATGAAACTGATATATGACCTTCACTTGAGTGACCACTTTGATATTTAATCCTGAGCAGAAGTATCATACTCATGACTTAGAGCTAGCGGCCATAGTATTCGCTTTGAAGATTTGGAGACATTATTTATATGGAGAAAGATGTGAGATTTATACGGATCATAAAAGTTTGAAGTACATATTCATGCAAAAGGAACTCAACATGAGACAGAGAAGATGGTTGGAGTTGATCAAGGACTAAGACTGTACGATTAACTATCACCCAGGTAAACCAAATGTATTGGTAGACGCATTAAGCTGAAAGGAGAAATTGAACATTTTAACAGTACCAGAAGAATTATACAAGGAAATCTGAAATTAGAATTGGAGGTCAGAGTTTGCAAGCCTAATGAAGCAAAAATGTATAGTATGATTTTTCAGCCGGAGTTTTTAGAGAAGATAAGAAAGTGTCAAGATGAATGAATGGATCAAGATATCAGTCGTTTGGTAGGTGAAGAGTTGTGCACTCAAAAGGATAATCAAGGTATTCTCAGGTTTTCTTCCAGAATTTGGATTCCACCAGTGACAGAGTTAAAGAATGAAATTTTACAGGAAGCTCACAATTCAAGGTATTCAATACATCCAGGGAGTACCAAGATGTACAGAGATTTAAAGGAAAATTATTGGTGGCTAGACATGAAAAGAGAACTTTCTAAATGGGTCAGCCAATATTATACGTGTCAAAGGGTCAAGGTAGAGCACTAGAGACCAAGTGGACTATTGCAACCATTAGAGATTCCAGACTGGAAGTGGGAGCATATTTCCATAGATTTTATAGTCGTATTACCAAGGATGAAAGCGAACCACGATGCCATTTTGATTATAATGGACATACTTACTAAATCAGCTCATTTTATGCCTAATAATGAAAGATTTTCCTGGGACAAGTTGGTTCACATATATCTGAAAAAGATAATGGTTCAACATGGAGTCCCCGTGTCTATCATATCCGATCGAGATCCAAGATTTAATTCGAGATTTTGGAGTAGTTTTCAAGAATGTTTGGGAACCAGATTAAATATGAGTACAACTTACCATCCACAGACCAACGACCAAAGCGAGAGAACGATTTAGACAATTGAAGATATGTTACGTATTTGTGCTATTGATTTCAAAGGAAGTTGAAATGAGCATTTGCCATTAGTATATTGGGATGAAGTAGGAGAACGCAAAATACTTGGACCCAAATTGGTGCAACAAAAAAAGAAGTTGTTGAAGTTATTCAGAATAGGGTAATTGCAGCCCAATGCCATCAAAGAAAATATGCAGATAAATCCAGGAAATATATGGAATTCGAAGATGGAGATTTAGTATTGTTGAAAGTGTCACCGTGGAAAGGATTGACGAGATTTGGAAAGTAGGAAAGTTGAGTCCTAGATACGTCAGACCTTTTAAGATCTTGAAGCGTGTCATTACGGGTAGCATACGAATTGGCGTTACCCTCGCATATGGAGCATATTCATAATATCTTTCACGTATCGATGCTTAAGAAGTATGATCCAGATTCCAGGCATGTAATTGAGTACGAGCCAATAGAACTTCAGACAGATTTGTCTTATGTAAAGAGTCTGATAGATCTAGAAGAAAGAGAGAAAGTGTTAAGGAATAAAGTTTTAAAGTTAGTAAGAGTGTTGTGGAGAAACCCAAAGGTTGAAGAATCAACCTGAGAGATAGAAAGCGATATGCGAGAAAAGTACCCTCATTTTTTTCTTAGGAGATTCTGAGGACATAATCCTTTTAAGGGGGAAGGATGTAATATCCGGGATATATAGTGTAATTATTTTTATCAATAAATAAATATTCTGGTAATTTTTGGTGAATTATATGTTAAGTGGTATCTCTGTTTGGATATTTAAATATGATAAGATTTGAGTATTTTAATTTTTATATTTCCAAAATAAAGTATAGATAATTGTAATATTTTTCTATCAATTTTTATGTTGTTATATGATTTTATAAATGATTTATGGATTTAATAAATTATTTTCCGAGTAATTATAAACTATTATGTATAATCGGGAATCGACCGACTTCAATCGTATTTACGTTTTTACAACCCGTAAGTCTCGAGAAAACTCCTTCCTAACCTAATTGAAATATTCCGAGCATTTTTCATGTTTTGACTTTTTCGATCCGGAGTACGGTTTTCCCAGTGCAGGTCCCGGCACAAAATTTTTGATACAATATTCATTTCGGTAAATTGATAAAACTCGTACTTTCGAGAAATGGGATATTTTGATTAAGCTATAATATTATCTTCTCGTAATTCGTGTAACCAAAGCGGTGAGACCAAGTCTTTATTTACAAAATGTGTAGTTTTGGAAATTATTTTAAAACCAGTACCGATTTGGATCTGTTTTATGAAAATAAACATTATATTTAATATCCGATATAATCGAATGGGGTACCAATATTCCGTAAATATAAATAACCCTTACCGTATTTTATTTTGTACAGATAATCATTTGCAAACAGTAAAAATATATAATTTTCAGAGAAATTCCATATATTCATAACATTTCTTCAAATCAAACCCAAATTTCAAGGCGTTATCGATATCAGATTTTGGAGTTCGAGTAACCAAATCGAAGGTCTTGGAGAGTACTATCAGATTCGAGAACCTATTTCACTACAGAATAAATCGGTATTTTTCTATATTTTATTTATTGTCAAATTATTTTGGATTAAATTATGAATTTTTAAATTTTATGTTGTTTGTGTGATTTGATGCTGGCATGTTGTAGATAATTTAATTCTGATCATTTTAGTATGTCATAGTAGTCTTTTAGAGTTCAATAACATATTCAAAATTGAGTTTAATATTCGAATTATGAAATTAGGGTTTATAACCAGTATAAATGTTTTCAACTGAAATTAGGTTTTTTGATCTAGGGGTTATTCGATTGATTGGTGGGTATGGATCTGTAGAGCTTGAAAAAAGGAATCGATTGGTGGTGGTCTCGTCTACAGACGATACCAGAACCGAGCTGGCCGGAGAAAAGAAGAACTCGTCGTCCGGCGAATTTTCTTCGAGTTATTCCGGCCAACTCAGGGGTTATTTGTTAAAAGTAATTGCATGATTGAATTCCTGTGATTTGTAGATCAAATTTGGAGGATATGGTGACCGGAGGATTCTGGGATCGAAATCTCTGGTGAACCCCGTCGTTTCTCCGGCGAGGGTTTGTAAATTTACAGTTAGGCCCCTGTACTTTTGAAAACGATGAAGTTTAGTCCCTGAGATTTCTAGAAATTGCAAAAATAGGATTCATGTTTTAAAAATTAATAAAAATCATATTTTCTATTTATTTTAATTTCAAAAATTCCTTTTTAATTATTAAAAATTTCAAAAATTATTATTTTAATTCAAAAATAAATCTGAATTATTTAATTATTAATTTTAGTTAATAATTAGTTAGTTAATTGGTCATATGATTCAAATATTAATTGATTAATTGATTTAATTAATTATTAATTAATTTTAATTAATTATTAATTAACTTTAATTAATTATTTAATTAGATTTAGTTATTTCTTTTGATTTTAAAATTCTGAAAAATAGTTTCGAGCTTTAAAATATTAGTTTAAATTGTTTTCAAGGCTCGATAATTATTATAAAATGATTTTAAAGTCAGATTCGGGTATTCGAACCCTGTTAATTGGTTATAAATGATTCAACGACCCGTTTTTATTCCGAATAATGTTTAAAAATTCGTATTAAATACCCCAAAAACCATTTTAACTCCAAATCTTCTTTAAAAAAGTATTTTTATCGAATATCTTGCGTGCTATGTGATATATGTGATCTGATTGGTGTACGATATGCATATATGTGTATTTTTTAACTGTTCTAATCATAACTTTCAATCCGTAAGTCGAATTTTGGTAAAATGAAGGGTAGATAGAAGCTTGTAACGAATAGAATAAGGTGGTAAAGAGTATTGATAGGTACTTGTAATGTTTAAGCAGAGGACACAAGGCGTAGAAATAGGAAGTAGATAGTCGGTGGTTAGGAGTCAGTGAACGAAAGCAAGTGATGCGTTAGCAAATCGAGATAAGGAAAGTATTCTCGAACCTTCTTGTGATATACTGCAAGTGTTCTGAACCTTCTCAAGACACGTTGCAAGTAATTTAATAGTTCTGTTTTATATTGAAAGTGCTTTGAAGTGTTTAACCCTAAACCCTGAATCCAGTTAATGATGCTTGAACCATAAGCCTTATTCTTTCTGAACCATTGATTGTTGAATACCCAGATACGAACTACAGATATACGATGCTACTCCACAAATATATACAAACTAAATACCAATCACTGAACCGGAATTGTTTAATATACAAACCTTCACACCTTATACATCAGAAGACTAATCCTTATAACCAAGAGACCTTGATTCTTCTATTATACAATTCTTTTACCGGTTGATAGCCAATCTTTGTACTTACCTTGTTATACCCTATTGGTGATTGTAAACCACCTTATGCTTGAAGACCAATATTATTTATGATTATGTTTATCGATTTACTTTTTTTATTCTGTTATTGTTATTAAATTGGATTGTTTTATAAATGTGGACCAGATTCGTGGTTAGACCAGATTGGTGGTCATGTTAGGCCAATGTGTGCCTTAGATCCAGTATACAGAGCAGAGTTGTGTGCCTTTCTGGGGGTTAGTGTGTGACTGATCAGCAGCCTAACCTTGGTTTTTAAATTAAAAATTGAATATCCAATTATAATCATTGCTTATAAAGAAACTTGATACCCTAAATCATTTCAGTTGATCATTGTTAAATCTCAGTATTATCACTGTGACCTGATGAGCTAGTTAGCTCATTTGTGCGATTTTTTTCTTGTTGTTTTCCAGTTAAGAAGGAACCTGTTGGTAGCGAGGATCCCCAATCAAGTGTGCGACCTAGGATTCTAGGTTGAGACGGAATAAGCTAATTGAATACTTTTATAATAGTTTAAGTTTGAAAGTTTGTAAGAATATTTAATATTCAGATATAAGTTTAAATAGTTGGGATTTGGAACGTTCGTAATATAAGTAAGTTATGGCTTGTGTGCATACTTTAACCTGTTGCGATCCATGGATGAAGGTAGGTAGGGTCAATGCATATTATTATTATCATTATTATTGTCATAAGCATGTATATATATTGTGTTTGTGTGTGTTGTGAACCCCAAACTTCTGACCCGGGTTTGCAGGGCGTCACATGTGGTAATGTTTTTTATTATGGCAATACTATAATGCAATTCCTGTTAGCTAGGTTAAGTGACAAAGATGGTGTCATAGGCTATACTAGGTTTTTGCAATTGATCTTTACTTATCTGTAATAATCTCAATATTTGGAATTTTTGTAATCATGATGAATAATAACTTTTTGCTGATTGTGCTGGTTAAGGAAAATTATCAGACCACATTATATAGGAGTACTGTTATGGAAATTATGAGATTGTATTAGTATTCCATAAAGTAAATGAGCGTATATAAAGATCGTCAGAATTCGAATTTAAACACTTTGGTTTTTCCCGAAAGTTCACCAGATACCAAAAGAATTAAGTATAAGGTAATATGATTAAAAGGAATTCAATTCAAGGATTATAATAGAGGATCATTAAAGGAATATAAGACATTTAGAAAGGTTCAGGGAAGCCCAAATAATAAGATCCCTGATATGATCCCTCAAACGAACAACGACAACAAGAGTTAAGAGAACCGTAAAATAGATATGCGATTAAGGATTAAGCTTATGCAAATAACAAGGAGATCAACCAAACAATTAAGTACTAATCAAAAGGATTAGAGCAAGATGATTTTATCAAGCCACAAGAGTTGGACAAGTGGCAAAGAAGTCAGGTAAGCATGATGATGTAACCAAGGAAGTAGATATTTGTGCAAGGTTCATTTGTGGCCAATTAATTTAACCTTGATGAAACCAGGGTTAATATTAACCAAGGCTTAAACACCACACAGTCATCAAGCAACAAAGTAAGCAAACATTTCATCTTCTTCCACCCATTTCTAAGCTCCCACTCTCGGCCTCTTTTTTTTTAGAAATTAAAGTCCAAGCTCCAACACTTACTATTTTACAAGGTAATTATCTTAGCTCCTCCTTGATTAGTTACATGCTCCCTAGAAATCATAGCTTCAAACTCCATTCTTAGATTTTTCTATAATGCATCCAAGAAGATGATGAATAGTAACTTTCAAGAACAAAATTTGATTTCTTGATTTTATTTGTAAGATCAAGGTAGTTTAAGCATATATCAAGGCTCTCATGGGCATTTCAAGGCTCTCACATTGTTTAGAAGCTCCAAGAAAGGTATAGATATTCAACCCCTTGGTTTTAAGTGGATTAGTTTGAGCTATTATGATGAATGGATGATGTATTAAGTGTATTAGTTGTATAAGCATGTTTAGATCTTTGTTGTTAAGTGAATTGTTGATTATTGGAATTAATAGTAGTACTCGTTGTTCTTGAAGATTCTTGACTTGATTTAACTTAGATCTATGGTATAATGTTGGTGGATGAGTGATATTGTTTTTTGGTTGTGTTGGGGTTGTATTGTGGTGGTTTGGTGTTGTTTAGTGATGTTACAAATTTGGGAATCATGTAAATATAGCCGTCGTAATGCCCGTTTTCCTATAGACTATTTTTGTTCTTAACTTTTAGACCTGAACACCCACTTTTATGAACTCACCACTGCCATTATTAGATAGTTATGATTTAAGCTTCATTTTGATATGTGGTTCGCTTTGATCCGATTTACGGTTTAGGAGAAACGGCCATTTTAAGTAACGACATTTCGTGAACGAACCTTTACCCCTCGAGTAACTTTGAGACCATGTTTATGGCCCTTAAAAGATTAATCGGATCACAAAATAATTATGTAAAGTGTATTAGACAGTTGGTAAAGTCCTTGCGAAAAAGTCGCCTTAAAATGTTTCATGGTTAATTTTATAAAAATGGTGGAGCCGAGGGTACGTGAGCGACTTATGTAAATCTTTAGAAGAGAGCGTTAGGGTATGAGTGAATAAAGTCCGGTTTCTTAAGCGACCGAGGATTAATTCTAGCTTATGTGTTTTTCATAGGTTACCGGACTCATCCCCGACCCATTTCCACCCCAGATCACTCAGGCAAGTTTTCTACCCGTATTACTATTGTTGTGATGTTATATATATATGTAATAACCCCAAAATTTTGAACTTTTTTTTTGTAACCCTTATGAATAGTGTTTTTGCTGATATTGGTGAATAAGAAAACTTTCCATGCCACACTATGTAGGGGTTCTTTTATTGTTATTCTGAGATCTTATTAGTACTCTATATGATATATAAGTGTATGTAAAGATCGTCAAAATCCAAATTCGAACACTTTGATTTTTCCCGAAAATCCACCAGATACCGAAAGAATTGAGTATAAGGTAATAGGATAAAAAGGATTTAAATTAAAGGATTATAAGAGAGGATCATAAAAGGAATATAATGTATTGAGAAAGGTTAAGGAAACCCAAGTAATAAGATCCCGGGTATGATCCCTCAAACGATAAACGAAAATGAAAGTTAAGCGAACCGTATAACAGATCAGCGGTCATTAGCCAAGTAATTAGGAGCAAATCAAAGAGGTTAGTGAGGATGATGTCATCAAACCAATAAGAAGAGGACAAGTGTGGGAGGATGACATAACAAGGTGACATAAGCATGAAAAAAAGGAAAGGTGTTGTTGGTTGATTCTTGGCCATGCAAAAGTTACTATGGTTAAACGTAATAAATCAAAACAAAACAAATTAACCAAGCCAACCAACAATTCATTTCACCAAAACACAAAGTTGACTTCTCTTTTCTTCATCAAAGCTCTCGGCCTCTCTTTGTTTTCAAGAAGAAAAAAACCAAAATCTAAGATCCAAGCCTTGTTAATTAGTGTGGTAATTATCTAATACTCCTTATGCATAGATATAGCTATCCTATAAGTTTGAGCTTCTAATTCATTCACAATCTCTTCCTAAAAATCATGGAAGAAGAGGGTGAATAGTGTTTTTCAAGAACTTAAATTTTTGTTCTTGAGTTTTTGTTTAGATTAAGCTTGGATAAGGACTTTTAAGGGTGATTCCAAGCTAATTACTTGATTCTCCACTCTCCAAGGAAGGTATAACCCCTCCAAACCCTAACTTTACTTGAGTATTAGGTTTAGTTTTGTTGTTATGGTTCATGAGAAGCATGATTCTTGTAGACTTAGAGATTGGTTGGTTTTATTATGTTTTGGAGTTGTAAATCTTGTTGATTAGTTAATAAACTTAAGTAAACTCTTAGTTCATGATTGAGAAATGAGTATGAATTGGTAATATTGAGTTGTTGGGGCTGTTGTAGTATGGTATGGATGGATTTTGGTTGTATGAATGAATTGTGGTTGATTGGTGGTTGGTTTGGAGTAGAATAAAAATTGGTAATCTCGTAAACATAGCCGTCGTAATGTCCGATTTAATTTAGACTATTTTGCTCTTAACATCAGGACCCGAGAACTCCCTGTTAGAATTTTGACCATTTCCATGATTAGATAGTTCATGTTACGAGATTCGTTTTTATATGTGGTTCGTTTGAATCCGATGTACGGTTTAGAAGAAACGACCGTTTTAAGTAACGACGTTTCGCGAACGAACCATTACCCCTCGCCTTACTTTGAAACATAGGTTAAAGACCTTAAAGGACTAATTGGAGTATGAATCATTTATGTGAAGTGTATTAGGCAGTTGGTAAGGCACTCGCGAAAGAATCGCCTTAAAACCCTTAATGGTTAATTTATTAAAAATGGTGGAGCCAAGGGTACTCGAGCGACATAAGGAAATCGTTGAGCGCAAAGCGAGTGTTAGAGTCTAATTGGTTACAGTATAGATTCATAAGCGACTTTGGTTTAATTCCAACTTATATGTTGTTTATAGGTTACCAGACTCGTCCCAAGCCATTTGTCACCCCCAGTTGCTCAGGCAAGTTTTCTACCCGTTATACTATTGTTGTGATGAATATATGTATATGCATTATCTTGTGATAAGTGCATGATTGTTATTAGCAAATCTTGCGATATATTGGAGCATGTGATATGGTATATATGCATGTCTGTTTCGTAATCTTGATATCTAATTGTTGATTCAATTTCTTATAAGTTGCATAATACCTATGCTAGAGATAAGCAGTAGTTGCGTATACCCTTAGTATATGGGACCCAAAGGTGAACATTTTCCTAAACCGGGAGTCGATGTTCCCGAGTATAATATATATATATATATTGATATAGTTTTCAAAACTATTAATCGAATAAGGTTTATTCGATAACTTTATTTTATTTAATGAATATTACTTGAATATTCATTCGAGGACTTATGACTCAGTTTATATTATTTAATGAATATTACTTGAATATTCATTCGAGGACTTATGACTCAGTTTATATTATTTAATGAATATTACTTGAATATTCATTCGAGGACTTATGACTCAGTTATATTATTTAATGAATATTATTTGAATATTCATTTGAGGACCTATGACTCCGATTATTTACTAAATAATATTCTTTATTTTATTAAAGAATAATGTTTCGATAATCAAACTTATTTTCAATTATTCAAATAAAGATAGTACTTTCGTATAAGTATATCTTTGGTTATTTATTATTCATTTCCAGTATAAGTTTTAAAACTTTTACTTCAAATATTTTTATAAGGATTATCCTTATAGGAATATTATTTAAATGATAATATTCAGATATTTTCTAATATATCGGGACTGATTTACTTTATCAAATCAGCATTACTCCAAACACTCTTTAAAGTGTTTTCGAGTCTTCAAAATGATTTTTAAAAGTTAGAGCGGATCCCAAAACTCATTTTTATATTTAAGATCTTCCTTTTAAAGGGGATTTAAATACTCGCTCAAAACCGGAGGGATCCGACTCTGTGGTGTATTTTATATTCGCAACGAGGTTGCTGTTTTGGTAAATGAATTGATTACTTACCCAACGTTCGGGAAGTAAGTCCATCTATCGAGTCGGCATAAGCAACATGGGCTCAGTGGGCGTCCATGAAAGTGTAAGTGGCTAAGTGGGAGTCCATCAAATGTGTAAGTGGCTGAGTGGCAGTCCAACATAAGGTCCTAATGCGACCAGGGTGATGACCAGTGGGGAATTCGTCCATCTACTAGTAGAAAAGGTCACTTATTGGTATCTTTGCCTGATCAGCAAGATATCGGGTTTATGCCAAAATTCTTTTCCTTTCCAAAATTCATTGAATGTTGCAACTCTGTTTATACTTTATATGACAGAGGTTTTCAGGAAATGTATAAGAGATATATATGTGGATATATATATCGGGACTAAATAAAGTATTTCCTAACTTCATTTTATTCAATAATATATCAAAGATTGAATCTATTCAAGTCTTAACTTGTGGTCTCATCTATGGGATGACCTTTTGAAACCGATAGTACTTTGAACCGTGGTAGTTCAAGTAGCTTTATAAAATGGTATAAGTATAGAGAAGTAATTGGTAACTTCATCTTCCTTTAAGCTTATATCCAGTAAGTATCTACCTTACACTTGATAAAGGTTTCCAGTAAGTTATCCATTTAGATACTTGCATTGTTGTTTACACTATATATTATCTTGCAAGCTGTAATGCTCACTCTTGCTTTATTTCTTCATCACACAACAACAGTTAGGAAAGATGGCCAGACTCAAGCAGACCCAGCACAAGAGCATGGGAAGCGCCCCGCGCCTTTCCGTTGAGAACCTAGCTGCTATAGCTGCAGAGGTAGATCTATCTGTAGATCGGACCTTCTACTTTTGGGAATCAATTATGTATAATTATAACTTGTGGCAGATAATGACAATTAATTGTAAACTTATCAAGTAATCATTTTGGGTTGTAATAACTTTTAAATTGTGGATTCAAAGACTTGTACTTATTTCAATTTCATCTCTAAGACTATAACGGGTTGTGGTGTGTGTTAGTGTGGGGTCATAGCATGAGGTTATTTATTATTAATTCAGTTAAGTGATATTGTGGAAAGAAAGACCGTGACGACCCGGATCCCCGACCCCGGATCTGGGGGTGTTACAATATATGTGCATTATCTTGAGATAAGTGCATGAATATTTTTAGCAAATCTTGTGATATATTGTTGCATGTATTTTTTGGGAAGCATGTTGATATGATATATATATATATATATATATATATATATATTTGCATGCATATTTTGAAATCTTGATATTTTATTGTCAATACAATTGCTTATAAGCTGCATAATACCTATGCTAGAGATAAACAGTAATTGCGTATACCCTTAGTATAGGGGACCCAAAGTTGAACATTTTTCTAAACCGGGAGGCGATGTTCCCGAGTATATTATATATATATATATAGTTTTCTATAACTATAAATCGAATAAGGTATATTCGATAGCTTTGAATAACAATCAAACATTATTTTCGATTATTCAAATAAAGATTTTAATTTCATATAAGTATATCTTTTGACAATTATTATTCGTTTCAAGTTATAATTTCAAAACTTTTACATCATTTATTTTTATAAAAACTATTATTCTTTATTGGAATATTATTTAAAGAATAATATTCAGATATTCTTTAATTATTTTAGAAATGATTTATTCTATTAAACTATCTGTATCCCAAAGATTTCCAAAAATGTTTCCAACTATTCAAAATGATTTAAAAAGTTAGAGCGGATCCCAAAACTTGTTTTCAAATTTAAGATCTTCCTTTCGAAGGGGATTTAAATACTCGCTCAAAATCCGAGGGATCTGGCACCGTGGTGTATTTTTATCACAACGAAGTTGCTGATTTGATAAAAGAGTTTTGGATTACTTTCCCAACATTCAGGAATTAAGTCCATCTAAATGCGTCGGCATAGGCGACATAGACCGGGGTATGGTTTATCAAAGTGTAAGAGGCTGGGTGACGGTCCATCAGCGCGTAAGAGGCCGGGTGACGGTCCAACATAAGGTCCTAATACAGCCAGGATGATACCGGTGAGGAATTCATCCATCTACTGGTAGAGAAGTGAGTTTATTGATATATTTTCCTGATCAGCAAGGTATCGAGTTTATGCAAAAGCTTTACTCCTTCCAAAATAACTGAGTGTTACAACTTTATTTATACTTTTCATAATAGAGGTTTTCAAGGAGTATATGAAAGATGTATATATATATATGGGCTTAATGAAGCATCTCGTAACTTCATTATTTTTAAATGAGATTTCAAAGATTGATTATATACAAGTTTCTTCTTGTAGCTTCATCTATGCGATGAACTTTTGAAAATAAGTATACTTTGGAAAGTGGTAGTTCAAGTAGTTTTCGGAAAAGATATAAGTATATTAGAGTATTTTGTAACTTCGTCTTTTTAAAATTATATCTAGTAAATGATTATCTTATTCATAAAAAGATTTTCATAAAGTTATCAATAAAGATACTTTGCACTATTAAACAAACTATATACATTTTGAAAGTATATATATATTGAATATTTTATGACTTTGTCGCATTAAGATATCAAACTTGGTTCATTTTTGCTTGAACAAGACTTTCATAAATATTATGAGAATGCTTGTATATTGTAATTAATATACATGTAATTTTGGTGAGCTGTTTTTCTCACCCTTGCTTCATTTCTTCATCACACAACAACAACTAGGCTTTAAACTTTGATGTACCAGACCTATGTATATCTATGAATTGTTATAATGGAAAAGAACATGTAAATTTATTCATAAACCCTTTTCAGGTGTAATAACTTGTGATTTGTGGATAATATGATTTGTACTATTTTCGAATTTCATCTATGAGACTATAACATGTTGTGGAGTGAGTATTTTTTTGGGGTCACAGTATGCAGTTGTTTATTTCACTAGAGTAAAGTGTTATTAATGGAAATAAAGACAGTGATAACCCGGATCCCTGACCCCGGATTTGGGGGTGTTAGATCTTTACTTATCTACCACCTGATGTCTTTTTTGATGATGATGAGTTAATTTGTATTTTTCAAATAACATTAAAATCCATGCATGATTTGGCCAAAAGAAAAGTTGGCAGGACTATTTAACCCAAGGAGATGTGGAAATTTCTGACAAGGGTAATGCCACACAAGTATTCTATCTCAGATTCTGACACTATGAAACATGGTACATCCAACCCTTTTCCCGACCCAGGTGTATCTATTTCCAAACACCAACCTAAACACACTTCCACCTCCGATTCTTCCCAAAAGGAATCAGTTGTAAAATCTAAACAACCAGCTGAGACTGATATGTCAGGAGGACAATCAGGTCCAAGGGTTGTTTCACCTTCACAAAAATAAAGGAGGTACAAGGTGGAGAAAAGAAGGTGTCTCAACTTAAGAAGCATGTTCCATCATGAATTAGGGTTAGACAGGATGTGGCTGAGAAGAAAAGGAAAGCTAGGGCTTGTAGGAGTATTGTTGTACAGGAGTCAGATACTGATGACAGTGATGACACTCCAATTTTTTTCAATTTAAGTGTAAAACCAGTGCAACCTAATGAAGCTGTAGAAGAAAGAAAGCAGGTTGATGTTGGAGATGCTGCTTCAAAGTAAAAGAGAAAATTTGTGAAGATGGATGACAAGATTCAAGCATGCAAACTAGACTTCATGCCACTCTTGATCAATCCACTCTATATCTTGACATTGCTGCATCAACTATTCCTGAAAAAGTCATTTTTGTTCTTGACCAATCTTCTATTCCTTACTCACCTCCAGCAAAATTTATTGAAGTCTCAGCTGAGAGGGTGAGGGAGATAGCCAAAAAGTTGGTCTTGATAATTTGGCAAGAGAAAGGCTAAAGATGCAGCAATCTTTATGAGAAAGAAATCAAAGCTACAATCTCTATAGATAGAGAATAACACACAAGCACAATTTTCTCAATGTGAAAGTGCAGCTATTAAGGATCCTGTCCTACAAGAACCACTCTCTCAAAGTGAGAGTGCAGAGATTTCAACTCATGGGACAATTCCCGACATTGATTAAGGTGGTTTTGATTTTGTGGAGACTTAAATTCAAGAAATGTTCAACAAAAGGAAGCTCATTAGGAGCATTTGGCACAACGGGATGATGTGATCAATGACCCTATCTTTTAGGGAGGCCCACAAGAACCTTCAACTCAAAGAGTTCAAGCAGCTTCACAACCACCAGTCATATAAGAACCATCAGTTCAAAGTATTGATGCAGACAAACTTGCAAATCCTGATACAGGGTCAAATCCTGACAAGTTGTTCTTGATCCTGATGAAGCTATTTTTGACACTACAAATACTGATCCTGATGTTGAACTTGTTACTTCCAAGAATAATACTGAAGCTATCCTAGTGACTTCAATAACTGCTCCTCCAATGGATACAAGTGCTCAAGGTACATATTCTACTTCATTCTCTACTTTATATGTAGGTATGATTATAAATAAACCTTTGAATGAGGATACCCCTATTTCTATGAGTGCAGACCAATCTTCTTTGTCACCTCTTATTTTTTCTTTTGTGATTGATTTGAGCTTTTCTAGTGAGACTGGAGGAAAATATTTAGTAAAAATAGAAGTTTGAGAGACAGTCTACTGAACTGGAAAAAGGAGAGGCGGAATTGAGTGAAAATATTGAGCAAGATATTATTATTTAAAGTAATATATGTGTGAGAAGTGATGAGATCACTTTAAAAAAATAGAAAGACTTTGGTGTTACTGGTTCTTTTTTTCAGGTTCATCACAGGGTACTAGTATTCCTATTCTCAAACTTAAAGGCAAAGTTGATGATCCAGTTCCTGGTCTTTTTGATGTTCCCGAAGCCTACAGTGCTGATTCTGATTCTAATGGTGATGCACCTGATGAAGCACAACTTAAAGCTATTTTGGAGGATTCTAAATATTCTAAATTTGGATCTTCATTTGGTCATGAATGGAATCATTCTTGGAGGCTTGCCAGTGAAAGAATCTTATTTGATGTTGCTCGTACATTGGTAAATCATGTTGTCTACTCTGTTAGGAGCAATTGATGATATCAAACAGAAACTATCAGAAGCATCGACAGATGATGACTACATCGACGGATGATAATTACATCGACAGATGATGACTACAAGCATCGATGGATGATGACTGTATCGACGGATGATGATGACATCATTGGATGTTAATAATCGACGGATAATGATATCAACGAATGATGATGTCAACGGATGATGAAATCAGTATTTGTCACATCAGTTGATCTTTGAGAAAAGGAAACAAGAACTCAAGGCAGTGAAGGACTTTATCTCAAAATAATTGTATAGGTTTCCTTGTTGTTAATAGAATACGATTCCTTATATATTGGTAGTTGTGCTATATATAAAGCATAGTTTAGGTTCATGCTATAAGCATTGCGACATTGTTATATCTTTCGCATAACCTAGCAGCTCTCAAGGATATTTGGTCATCCTTTCGAGAGAGTACGATTGTAATAAGTTTTTATCAGTTAATATAAAAATTGTTGATTCTGTTGAAGCTTTGTCGAGTTGATTGTATTAACTGTATTTACCCCCCCCCCCTCTAAAGTTGATTAAGGGCCTAACAATTGGTATCAGAGCTTGTTGTTAACGTATAAATAGTTTAAGATCTGAAAATCAATCAACCACATTAGACAAGAAGATAAAACACAGAATCCAAATCCGAAGCCACCACCCCCAGCCACATCACAGATAAGCAGCAACATGAGTAGGTATGAAGCAATCAAGGCGCTTATCCTAAAGATACATGAATATCCAATCTGGAAAGTCAGGATGGCCATGTGTTTGGAAGCTACATCCTGAATATCTGAACAGTATCTATGATGGTCCTCACAAACCAATGAAGGTAGTTGTTTCGCTTGCTAGAGAACTAGAAAATATGATAGAAAAAGATAGGAAGGAATACTCTCTTGAAAATATCTCATCTATCATGAAGGATGCTAAGGTCAGACACATCCTACACGGCAGTCTTGATAGTGTTATATCCAATAGAGTCATTAGATGTAAGACAGTAAAAGAGATATGGGATGCTTTAGATGTAAAGTGTCAAGGTACAACTGCTATCAAGAAAAACAGGAGGACGGTACATACTCAAGAATATGAGCACTTTGACTCAAGGGACAATGAGTCCTTAACCGAGATCTATGACAAATATCAGAATTTGTTGAATGACTTATCCCTTGTCAACAAAGAATATGATTTGGAGGACTCAAACTTGAAGTTCCTACTTGCTCTCCCTGAAAAGTGGGACTATAATTTCACATCAATAAGGGATAACTATCAACTTGACATCACACCTCTAGATGAGATCTAGGGAGTTCTGAAAACTTATGAACTAGGGATGGAGCAAAGAAGCAAGAGGAAAGAATCAAAAGCTAGACCAGTTGCACTCAAGGTTGAAGAGAAGCCAAAGGAGAAAGCTAGGAGAAAAAGCTACTCCAAAGGGATATCCATGATTGCAAAGTCAAATACTGAATCATCAAACTCTGATGATGACTCAAATACTGATACTGAATCAGATACTAATAGTGATCATAACAACAATGAAGATATGGATCAGATGGTTGTCCTACTGGTTAAAAGCTTCAAGAAGATGGTCTACAAGAACTTCAAGAAAGGGAGAAGATTTTCCAGAAAAGGTTCCAGTTCCTCAAACTCTGATAAGAGGAATAACAGGAGAAATACTGATGGAAGGTCTGGAAAACTTGACAAGTCAAAAGAGAGATGTTACAATTGTGATGGAATTGGACACTTTACGGCTGACTACAGAAAACCTAGAATAGAGAAGAAATAAGTCTTGATCTCAAGGAAGAGAAACTTGGATGATTCATCAGATTCAGATGATGGAGTCAATTATGCTCTCATGGCAAAAGCTGATGCTGAGGCTGACAATGTTGAATTAAAGGTACCTCATACTACTCTTGCTTTTGATACTGATGATATCTATGAATTAAGATTATTTCTTAAGTCTTTGCATGTTAGTTTTAGGGATCAAACCTTAGAGAATAATAAAATCAAGAGTGAAAACTCTGTATTAAAGAAAAGGAATGATCACCTAGAAACTGAGTTGCTTTCCATGCTAGAAATTCAAAAAGAAGAGATAATGTTGTTTATATTAGGAACAATGCTAGAAAAATATGCTTATCTAGAAAAAGATCTTGCAAAAGAAAGAAAAGTCATTAAACTTTGGACTAACTCAGGAAAATCAACTCAGGAAATTCTAGAGAATGGTTGTTGGGGATCAGGATTAGGATATTCAACTAGATATAATTCTGATAAGAAAAGTGGAAAAGAAACTGAGATAACAGAACCAATAAAAATTGATAGCAAGGTCAAACTGAACAAGGTTCAAATAAAGACCATTAAGTTTAATCCCAGTGCTAATACTATTAAGTCAATTCATGAGGAAGGTACTACTTCAGCACTTAGATCAAACTTAATTACTGAAAAAAGTAAACAAGTTCATATAAATTTTATAAATATTGGTTCAGTGACTCAGAAATAGCTTAAGCAAAAGATGAAGGATCCACACATGAAAGACAAGAGGAAAGGTCTAGGAAAAATAGGAATGGCAAGGTAGGTGTGAATAAGAATGAAAATTATATAACCCCACCTAATGCACCTAGAAATACCTGTTCAAACTGTGGTAGCACTAATCATCTTTCTAACTCTTGCAAGAAGAATTAAAAGATAAATACTATTTCTCCCAAATCAGAGTTTAGGAATAAAACAGTTAGATATAAACCACAGAGTCCTTGTTTTCGTTATGGAAGTGTTTGGTATTCTATTTATACATGTAAAGAGTATCACAATTTGTATTATGATTACTATAAACTGAAACCCTCTTTAATTGAATCAAAATCTATTTCTGCATGTATAAATACTGATAGTAAGGATGTTAACATAAACTCTGATAAAAAGTCTTAAGCTACTTATGTTAACATACCTAAAAAGGCCAAAGGATCCAAGCAAGTCTAGGTCCTTAAAAACACTAACTGATTCAAATTACTGATTGCAGGGTGACAGGAGGAATGCTCTAGTCTTGGATAGTGGATGCTCAGGACATATGACTGGTTATAAATCCCTGCTATCAGAATTTGAGGAGAAGGTTGGACCAAGCGGTTTTATGGAGATGGCAACTTAGGAAAAATCTTGGGATATGGCAAAATCAAAGTTGGAAATGTCATCATTGAAAATGTAGCTCTAGTTGCAGGACTCAAGTATAATCTGATTAGTGTGAGTCAAATCTGTGACAGAGGTTACCATGTCAACTTTTATAAGGAGCATTGTGAAATTGCCTATAAATCCGATGGCAAGATCACATTGACTGGTGTGAGACATGGTAGTTTATACGAAGCCAGGGTTTCCACAAGTTCTAATAATTCAAAAGTTTTTCTACTGAGTGAAGTATCTGTGGAAGACAGATGGAACTGGCATAAAAAAATTTCTCACCTCAACTTCAACAATCTCAATGAACTTGTGAGGAAAGATCTTGTAAGAGGATTGCCCAATACAGTTTTTACTCCTGATGGCTTATGTGACTCATGCCAGAAAGCCAAGCAAAGGAAAATTTCTTTCAAGAGTAAAACTGAATCCTTAATTCTTGAACCATATCATCTACTTCATGTTGATCTCTTTGGTCCAGTGAATGTTATGTCAATTTCCAAGAAGAGGTATGCACTCATAATTGTTGATGTATATACGAGATACACATGGGTGTATTTTCTGCACACCAAGGATGAATCTTCATCCATTCTTCTTGATCATGTGAGGGAGCTGTAAAAAGGATCATCATACAAAGTGCAGATCATCAGAAGTTATAATGGAACTGAATTCAAGAATAACTCTATGGAAGAGTTTTGCAAACTCAAGGGGATAAAACAAGAGTTTTCTGCTCCTGGAACTCCACAACAAAATGGAGCTGTTGAAAGAAAGAATAGAACTCTGATGGAAGCTACAAGAACCATGCTAGAGGAAGCTAGATGACCTACCTACTTCTGTGATGAGGCTGTGCAAACTTCTTGCTTTACACAAAATGCAACATTGATCAACAAGCATGGAAAAACACCATTTGAGATGGTGAAAGGAAAGAAGCCAAATTTGAAGTTCTTTCATATTTTTGGTTGTAAGTGTTCAGTTCTCAAAACTCATCCGGAGCAGCTGACCAAGTTTGATCTGAAAGATGATGAAAGAATATTTGTGGGTTATCCGTTGACTACAAAAGCCTTCAGAGTTTACAATCTGAGAACAAGAACAGTCATGGAATCTATACATGTATCTTTTGATGACAAGAAGATAACGGGTCTAGAAGATGCAGATGACCATGATAAGTTGAGATTTGAAAATGAAGTACCTTATGCTAAATTTTTAAATCCTGACTCTGATAAAGTAAGTCCTGATATCACTTAAAGCTCTGAGATTCCACAGGACAGTGGAAATTCTTCTAACACTGAAGCATATATTGAGGGGGAGCAACATAACTCAAATCCAGAGACCACAACAAGTGATTCATCTCAAGAGACATCAGTACAGAGATCATTAAACCCATCTTCCTTAAATTATGATGAGTCAAATACTGATAACAATGGGAACACTGACTCAGGGGGAGCATCAGGAAACAACAATGGTACTAATCAAAGAAATAACAGAGAATTCATGGATCAAGGGTGAGGTTCGTCTTCAAGGAATCAACTTCCATCTGCAAGAAAATGGTCTAAGCCACACACACCTGAATTAATCATTGAAAACCCTCACAGTGGTGTTAGAACAAGAAAAGCCACTCAGAATGAATGTCTCTACCATTCTTTTCTATCTCAAACTGAACCTAAAAAGGTTGAAGAAGCTCTGCAAGATGTTAACTAGGTCACAACAATGCAAGAAGAGCTCAATGAATTTGAAAGGAACAAAGTCTGGACTCTTGTGCCCAGACCAAAGAATAGATCTGTATTTGGCACAAAGTGGGTGTTCAGAAACAAAACTGACAGTGAGGGCATTGTTACAAGGAATGAAAGAAAGACTGATTGCAAGGGGTTACTCACAACAAGAAGGCATTGCATATGATGAGACATTTGCTCTAGTTGCAAGGCTATTGGCAATAAGAATCTTTCTTGCATATGTTGCTCACAAAAAGTTTAAGGTGTTCCAAATGGATGTGAAGAGTGCATTCTCAAATGGAGAACTCGAAGAGGAAGTTTATGTTGAACAACCTCCAGGGTTCATTGATCCAAGGTATCCAGATCATGTTTACTTACTGGATAAAGCACTCTATGGACTGAAGCAAGCTCCAAGGGCCTGGTATGAAACACTTGCTCTATTTCTACTAGAGAGTGATTTCACAAGAGGTACAATTGATAAAACTCTCTTTTATAGATACCATGGTAAGGATTTGTTATTAGTACAGATATATGTTGATGATATCATGTTTGGATCTACTAATGATAAACTTTATGAGAGATTTGCAAACCTAATGCAATCCGGGTATCAAATGAGTATGATGGGAGAATTGAGTTACTTTCTGGGGTTACAAGTTAAACAGACTGATAAAGGAATCTTCATAAATCAATCCAAATATACTAGGAATCTACTCAAAATATTTGGAATGCAAGACTGCTCAACTACATCAACTCCTATGGCCACTGCAACCAAGTTAGATTTAAATACTGGTTCTTCAGTAGATATAACTAACTACAGTGGTATGATTGGCTCAATCCTATATCTGACTGCTAGTAGATCTGATATTATGTATGCTATCTGTCTCTGTGCAAGGTTCCAAAATGACCCTAGAGAACCTCATCTATTAGTTTTGAAAAGAATTTTTAAGTGTCTTAAAGGCACCATAAATCTGGGATTATGGTATTCTAGAGATTCAAACTTTAAGCTAATTGGATATTCAGATGCTGATTTTGTAGAATGCAAAATAGACAGGAAAAGTACTTCTAGAAGCTACCAATTCCTTGGTGGCAGATTGGTTTCTTGGTTCAGCAAGAAATAAAAGTTAATTTCCACATCAACTGGAGAAGTAGAATACATTGCTGCAGGAAGATGTTGTGCTCAAATTTTATGGATGAAGAATCAATTACTGGATTATGTGTTAGACTATTTTTCTATTCCTATATATTGTGATAATCAAAGTGCTATTGCAATGACAGGAAATCCAGTGCATCATTCAATGAGTAAGCGCATCAGTATTAGATACCATTTCATAAGGGAACATGTGGAAGCTGGTACAGTAGAATTGGTCTTTGTTCTAACAAATCAGCAAGTAGCAGATATATTCACCAAGCCTCTCTGTGAAGCTACATTCACAAGATTGGTGAATAAATTGGGAATGATTTCAGGACAATTCTCAAACTCTGATAATTAAGTCTGCTGATATTATTGAAGCATGGTATCTTATTATTTGTCAGTACTTGTTAGATACTGATTCTTATTCTAAATGTTGATGCCATGATAATATGTAAATTTTTCCTAATGATTTTATGTGAAAACTACATGTTGAATTACTGATTTTGCTTAAATATTATGTTATTAGTTAAACTTGCTTTGACTAATAGTTTATGCCAGTAGTTGATAAGTCCTGATAATTATAATTAAAATACTGATAATGATCAAAACTTGATTGATTATTATACTTTATTGATTATTTTGAACTTGTTCGAAATAAATAGTTAAGCGATATTTTTAATTATACAGTGAGATAGTGGAATATCTTTTAATTGCTTAAATGGGTTAGTTACTAATGCAAGTATCTTGTAATACTTGAGTATTTACATTGAATATGGGAATCTGAAGAGAGAGATTACTTTTTGTTTACCTAGATACGCGTATCGTTTATTTGTATGATGTTAATTATTACATGGTCAATCAAAGAGTCTCTTCAGTTTCTAAAATCTTTCTGCTATAAATACAACCCTCCACTCTCAAAACTTATCACTGACCTTTCACTTCAAACACTCATTTTTCAAGTCTTCTTGAACACAACTCCTCATCTTCTCAGATGTTCATGGCTCAACGTCTATTTTGCACTCGTACTATTGCTGGAACTTACTATCCTACCTTTAAGTTCGAAGAGGGTCGTGTATATTATGACCCCTGGGGATGTAGATTCAAGATTAACAATCAGATCTTTAGTCCTCATGATGTTCCATTATCAGTCCACGGGGAGTTGTCTAGTGATCAACAACTGGATCTCTAGTTATTTCAGTTAGAAATAACTCTTGAGGATGAGCTCTTAGCCGAAGAGGCTGAGCAGCAGAGACTTGAAGCTCTTAAGCTGCAAGAGAATATTTTCTCTCTTGCAGGCACAATAAGTAGAATTTATCACCGCCGAGCCCTGAAGAAGCAAGAAGCTCTGAAGAAGTTAAAGATAGGATAGTTTCCAGGAATAGTTTATAGCTTGTGTTAGGACTATTTTATGATTCTGCATTGTATTCATCCTCTTCATGTTTAATGAAAATCTTTATATTTCTTTGTTATCTTACTTGTTTACTTTCTTGTTTGTGTGTGCTTGAATGCTTTTACATGATATATCCAAATTAGTACTACATGCTAAACTTTGAATGTTTATAATAGTGCATATGAATAAACTAATCCCTGTTTAAGTTCATATGATCACTTGAGTACAGATTGAGCACACTACAGGAGGTAATAATTGTTAAAGAACAAAATTATAGAAGATTTAATTATTAGTTATTAAGGATTATTATCTTTGATTGTTACATTCTATTTAAAATCTTTGAAACTTTCTTTTTCTCATCAAGAAAGTTTTTCACACTCATTTCTTAATAATAAATATCTTAAATCTTAAATTTCTTCTCACAACTGAAACACTTGAATTCTTTTCTTAAATGTTGCCAAAAATCAAGTGACATAATTCTTGAATTGTGCTCACCACTCAGAAACAACATTAAGTTGGTTAGAGGCTACTTTCTGAGGTAGATCTTAATGATACTAACAGAGACACAAATGTTTCATCAGTTTTTACTGAAGACTTTGTGGTAGCTTTCAATATACACGTTTAGGTGTTAGTTCTTTGCAAGAAGAATAAGGTTTGAGATCATGGTACATGACAGTAACCTGATCAAATCCTCTCAAATTCAAATGGAGGTTCTCATTATTGATGAACAACAACTGTCATAACCATAGTATCAACTGTGAGCTAAATTGTGTATTCATAAGGTATAAATATTGTTATAACTTTATCAGCATTTATTCTAAATACTGATCTAGTTCTTTCAGCATTTTTTTCATGATATAAATCCTGTTGGTATGATTACTACTAGACCTTGTTTAAGGACTACCTCTAGTTGTATGACCTCAGATCACCCTTCTTTAGCCACCTCTTATTTCTGTAGTAAAATCTTTCTGAGCCTTTTTTCTGTGAGATGTGTGAACAGATTGAGAGAAAAACAGAATTTAAGAGAGTCAGGATCCTTTCTGGCAAAAGGAGGTAGATGAGAGATAGGATGTAGTAATCCTTGTGAGGAAGCTCTAATTATTAAAAGTCATGAGATGTGTGGTGTAAGGAGTAGTGAGACTACCTTAAAAGAATAGAGAGATTAAGGTTTATTTTCTATATGTTTGCAGGTGCTCAGAGTCCTAAAGAAACAGATGCTGAACAACAGTTTGTTAAACATCAAGAATACTTTGAAACACCAAAGGCTATTAATATCCCTGCAAGTCTAAGTACTAATACTTTCTTGCAGTCCATACATTTTTCTATTCCACCCCATAGTACAATCCCTATTTTTGTTGAAAAATAGTCCATTTACTCTACTTTACCATCACCTGAGGAAATTCATGTTGTTGCTGAAGATGTAGTAGTACAATAGTCCATTCAAAAAATTTAATTCATTTCAGAGTCACCACGACATGTTACAGGATCTGAAGTTCTGGAAGTTAATCTTGAAGCTCCAATTCATTTATCTACAATACTTGAAGATGTGGAGTTAACTGCTGAAGCTGTGGAAGCTTCTGAAGCAACTCAATCATATACTGCACCGATTTTTCATTCTATTCTAAATGCTGAAGCTGGTGATCAAGTTCAACAATTAGTGCAAGATCCAGCTATTGTTGAAGAATCTAATGATGGTGAAGAAGCTAATGTTTCTAATGCTATTATAGATTCTGAGGATGATATATTCTTCCCTGAAGATATGCCTATGCATGTGAGACAACAAGAACTGAAAGAGTTAGATGCTACAAAAGAAAAGGATTATTCTGATAATCTATGGAATGCTCATTAGAAAGATAATACGTATCCTATTTTCAGAACACAAGTTATTGTACATCTAGAAATAGCTAAAAAGATAATTACAAATCCTGATATGCTGAATCATCTGAAAGCATCAACTTTAGTTGTCAGATCCTTACACACAACTCACGAAGAAACTACTATTCAAATCAATCAGATTAAAGAATCTTTGATTGCTTCATAGCTGACTACTCATCAGGAAATTCAGAAACAAATTTCACCAATAGTTGCCAGACAAACTATAATTGAAGCCAGTCAAGCTAGATTGGAAGCTAAACAAGATCGAATGTCTATTCAACTTACAGAAGCACATAATTCAATGGAGCTGATTCTTTCTTTACTACTTGGTGATGCTGCCAAAAAGGGGGAGAATATTATTAAATCTAAATGCAAACAGCTATCATTGACAAGTACTGATGATGAAAATTCTGATGGAGGTAATAAGGGGGGATAGAAGGATAGAAAAAGAATAAAATAATAGAAGAGTTGAAGATTTAACTGATGCTAATGAAGACCAAGGTATTTTGGAGATTGAAGTTGGTGCTGAAGCAAGTCAATTTCTTCAATCTCTGAAAAACAACTATGTTCTACAAGGATCCGAAGATTCAATTATTTGACTCTGAGGAGAGTAGAAGAATATTTGCAAAAGAAAATTCTGGAGTTGATCTTGAACAACTAAGGCAAATGGAGGAAGACTTCAACAATTCCATGAAGACGGCAAATGCTGACATTGCTGTTATTTCTCAAGTACTTTATGAAGATGATCCTTCTAACAGACCAACCAGAGGTGTAGTTATAAGGGAAATCAGTCAAGCAGAAGATCACAGATCATAAATTACAGTAACTGCTAACTTGTAGCTTAAAGGAAAAGAGAAGATAGGAGAGAAGTCAAAGATTTCAAAGTCTAAAGTCAAAGCTGTTAGAAAGAAGGAAGATTTTTGAAGCATTCTGAGCTGAGGAAGTGGAATTAACCTCTGACATAGCTCAAGTTAAAGAAGCAGTTCAGGATGAAGAGTAAAGTCTGTTATTCACTAAAGCAAGATTGAATATGTATACTTGTTTTCTGCATTTAGATAGTTTTGACATCATCAATTGGAACTTGTCTATATTTCCATAATAAACAAGTTGGGGGAGATTGTTAGGAGCAATTAATGATATCAAACAGAAACTATCAGAAGCATCGACGGATGATGACTACATCGACGGATGATAATAACATCGATGGATGATGATTACAAGCATCGACAGATGATGACTGCATCGACGGATGATGATGACATCATCAAATG
Source organism: Apium graveolens (assembly GCF_009905375.1). Classification (NCBI taxonomy): domain Eukaryota; kingdom Viridiplantae; phylum Streptophyta; class Magnoliopsida; order Apiales; family Apiaceae; genus Apium; species Apium graveolens. The sequence goes on from NC_133649.1 coordinate 200,944,216, forward strand.
TTGATAATCGACGGATAATGATATCAACGGATGATGATGTCAATGGATGATGAAATCAGTATTTGTCACATCAGTTGATCTTTGAGAAGGAAAAGGAAACAGGAACTCAAGGCGGTGGAGGACTTTATCTCAGAATCAATTGTATAGGTTTCCTTGTTAATAAAATAGGATTCCTTATACATTGGTAGTTGTGCTCTATATAAAGCACATATAAGGTTCATGTTATAAGCATTGCGATATTGTTATATCTTTCGCATAACCTAGCAGCTCTCAAGGATATTTGTTTATCCTTTCGAGAGAGTACGATTGTAATAAGTTTTTATCAGTTAATATAAAAACTGTTGATTCTCTTGAAGCTTTGTCGAATTGATTGTATTAACTGTTTTCACCCCCCCCTCTACAGTTGATTAAGGGCCTAACATACTCTACTGCTAATCCTGAGCTGAAAAATATTATGAAGTCTCCTACTGTGTTGGTTAAAGGGATGCATTCTTCTATTTCTGCTTTGAAATGTTTAAATGTTGATTTAAAAGAAGAAGTTGTTGACCTTTATGTGACCATCAAGGGTACCAACAAACACAATGTTTTGTCTAGAGAATAATGGCTGTGGAATCTAATCAGGAGTTGATGAATGAAAGACTGGCTGCTATTGAAGCCAATCAACAAGCAACAAATCAAAAACTGGATGCCATTTTCTCATACTTACAGGTTCTTGATGCCAAAAAGGGGGAGATGGTAGCTCAGACAAAATGTGCACCTGAATCAATATTGAGGAAAAATGATGACAATCCTGATAATGATGGTGGAAATCAAGGGACGGGGACCTCTGATGTTGTGGTGCTTCAATCTAGAACTGGAATTCAAACTCAAACTCAAACCACACAGTCAACTCATATCTCCAAAGATGGTGCAAGGCCTATAAGAACTCAAACAGTGATTCTCTCTCAGATCCTGATGGAAAAGCAAACTGTATCTGTAATTCCTGATGATGATGAAGTGATCATCGATAATCCTGATGATGCTCAGAGATTCTACATGACCTACAAGACTAAGGCCAGTGATGTTGTAACTCTCTACCACAAGGACATAAGAGTTAAGGGGTTGTTCGACAGGAAAGCTCTCACTCATTTAGCTGATGAATTTTCCTGACATGTCTCATGAAGATATGCTTAAATAGCAGAAGGAAATTCTCAGTCAACTATAAACTGCAAATCAAGGCCCATATAGAGGAAAGGGTAGAACTAAAAGATCTAGAAGTGGTAGAAGAGGTAGAAGAGGAAGGACTCCCAGAAATGATCAACAATCTATTGTTCCTTCTCAAAGAATAACAAAATGAAGTGAGGTCAGGATTGAGAAAATCCCTGAGACATCTCAGTCTCGGGCTCCAAGAATTTTTATTGATCTAATTTTTCTTAATATTGTACCAAGGCCAAGGGAGTTACCAAATCTTAATCTATATAGAGAAGAACGTCACAAAGACATTGAAACTCAGATATCTAGAAGACCAAGGCAACTGCAAATTGAAGCAGCTCCTGATAACACAAGGTCAAATCCTGACACTTTCAATCCTGATAATTCAGTTCCTAATCCTGATAGATGGTCAATTCCTGATGTTGTTGAAGATGGAGAAAAATCAGTCTTGGAGCATTTAAATATTTAAATAATCCCTGCTTATGTTGACTCTCACAATGTTGAAATTGATGAGGAGGAAATGAGAGAAGAAAGAAAGATCAGGATTGTTGTTAACAGAGCAAATCAAGAATTTAGAAATTTGTCGTGGAGGTCTGGTTTTGAAATATGGAGAATTACAGATCCTAAAGAACTTGCAAAGAGGGAAAAGAAAAGAATTTACTTTTCTTAAATGATAGACTATAAGTGGAAGAAGATTGATGAGGTGAAGTGTATTGGAGGACTGGACTATGTTTCTGGAGGAATAAGGGATAAAGGATTACCTGATTCTGGTATTGCAAACAATAGTACACCTTCATGGTTAAGGCAAGTTGAAGCTCTAAGGCTCTCAGGACCACACACAAGAGCTGGTATTGGGCATCATGAGGTTGAATTTATGAAATGAAGAATGGTAAATTTTACACTAACTAATAGATATGATCATGAAATTATAATTGATCATCTAGACAGGCTTGAAGCTGTGAAAATTATCATTGACAAGCATGATGGCTCAGAACCAAAGTAAAAGATAATGTTAATGCTGCAAGGGGATCAAGTACAAGTCCTTTCTTATGATGAGCTGATGACGATGTCAACTAAAGAACTGAAGTATATTCACTATATGTTAATGGTTGAAAATCAAGCATCCAAAGAATGGTCATATTTGATTTTTTATACCATTAGAAGGAGGATTCTGGACAAAGGCTTTCAGTATTTTGGACATAATGTTCCCAAGTACATGAACTACAGACATCAGGAAGTAAATATGAGGAGGGGTGCAGCTGTGTTTGGAACTGTGCTTACTTCAAAGCAACCAACTCTTAATCATGATGGTCTTAGAACATGATATATGATGCTGGATGAAATGATGATTGAAAGAACTCCAATTGGGAGTCTGAGAGCTGCTATATATCAAGTGTCTGAAAAAAATAATTATGAAAGAAACTTGAAGAAAAGGCTAAAGCAGCTGCTGAGAAAGAAAATTGATGAAAGGGTAAAGGCACTTGTTCAGGGATACTTTAGAGTTTATCAAGAACCATGAAATCAACATTAGTAACTGAGTATGCTCTACAAACTTTTTACTTTACATTTTGTCTTCCTATTTTTGGCATCAGACAGAACTGAAGATTTTATGCATGTTCAACAAAGCATACATTCAGGGAGATTATTGGGAGAAAATGTCTGTCAGAAATCAGGATTTGCTGGGTAATCAAGATCTGTCAATCAGTCAAGATTTGCTTGCATTCAGGATCTACATCAGGATTTGTCAAGGCATCAGGATGTGACTTGTTGTCAGGATCACAATATAAATAAGGATTTGCTGATTTACACAGTCCAGTATTTGTGCAATGGTTTACTGTCGGATTTATAAGATCGAAGTTGTTGATTGGATAGGTATAGAAACAAGATAAATTATGTTATAATATATCTTTTAATTGATAGAGATTGATAGAGAAGCTGTGTAATATATAAACACAAAATAGATTATCTCTAAGTGTGTGCATTACTAGAGTATTATTGTAACCTAGCAGCTCTCAAGAACATTATTTTTCTTGAGAGAGTTTTGTAACATTTTATACAGAATTAATAAACTTTTATTTGATTATATCATTCCTACTTTACTATCTTGATATCAAATTTTTTGATAATTTTATGCAACCCATTAGTGGGCAACATGCTTCATCAATACCTTCCTTGTTTGTGAATTTCACGTGTGTATAGAAAATATTTAAATCAAGGGGTATTTACTTTCATTCAGATGCCTTGACTAATAGGCGAGTTTCAATAGATTATATGATGTTGGGAGAATGCACCTAGTAGATGTTTATATGCCTTTTCAGCTCTATATTATTTTGAGAGAATACAGATGAGTTATAGTTGTCTCGAGGTTTAGATACTCCACTACTTTCTGAGAGACAGAGCTGTAGGCTTGGCCTTTCCTTTCTTATGCGGTACTTCTTGGCATTATCTTCCTCATTCTCAACATAATTCCAATATCAAGTGGTAAATTTGTCTAAAACCAAGTTGATATATCAAGAGAAATTAGGTGAACCGGAGTAAAATGTGGTGAATATATCAGAGCAAGGTAAGGATACTGTTTGAGAAGTGTTTGGTTCTATGACTTGGTGTAATATCCGGGATATGATGTGTAATTATTTTTATTAATAATAAATATTATGTGATTATTATATGAATTTTGGTAATAATTTGTGAAGTGGTATCTGTGTTTGGATATGTAAATATGATATAATTTGAGTATTTTAATTTTTATATGTCCAAAACAAAATATAGATAATTATCATATCTTCCTATTTATTTTTATGATGATTTATGATTTTATTGGACAATTATGGATTTTATAATTTCTTTTTCCGAGTAATTACAAACTATTTTATATAATCAGGAACCAGCCGACCTCAACCGTTTTTACGTTTTTATAACCCGAAACTCTTCCGAGAACTCCTTTATAACCTAATTTTAATATTCTGAGCATTTTCCATGTTTCGACTTTTTCGATCTAGCGTACGGTTTGTCCTGTGCGGGTCCCGACGCAATATTTTCGATACAATATTCCTTTCGGTAAATCAATAAAACTCGTATTTTTGATAATCGGGATCTTTTTATTAAACTATTATAATTATCACCTCGTAATACGTGTAACCAGGCACTGAGACCAAGACCACAGTACAAATTGCACAGATTTTGATAATTATTCCGAAAACCGGTACCGTTTGGATCCGTTTTTATAAATAAACGTACTATTTTATATCCGGAATGATCCAACGGGATACTAATTTCCCGTAATTATAAATAGCCTTTACCGTATTTTATTTCGTATAGAAAATCATTTGCAGCCAGTAAATTATATAATTTTACAGAGAAAATACTTATATTCATATAAACTTCTGAGAATCAAACTGCAATTTCAAGGCGTTACCGAATTCCGATTGGAAAGCTCGAGTACTCAAAACGAAGGTCTTGAGGTGTTCTATCAGAATCAATAAGCCTTACAACTGCAGAATCAAAGGGTATTTTTCTATAATTTTTATTAATTTTGAATTATTTTGATTAAAAATATGAATTTTTGTTCAGATGATTGTTTGAATGATTTGATGCTTGTATGTTGTAGAACTTTTCTTCCTGATGATTTTGATATGTCATATGACTGATTTGGAGTTCAATAACATGTTCAAAATTGAGTTTGATTTTCGAATTTTGAAATTAGGGTTTGTAACCCGTATGAATGTTCTTGATTGAATTTGGGGGTTTCTTATTTAGAGATTAACAGATGTTTTAGATGGGTGGGTTTTGTTCCCCTTGAAATTTGCAATCGATTGGTGTATAGTATGTTAACAGACGATCCCTGGTTCAAAGGGAGTTGTCATTGAAGTTTCTTCGAGTTCACCGGAAACCGGCGAACTTCCCGGCCAATTTCCGGCCAACTCATGGGTTATTAGAACGATTTGAATACATTGTTGTGTTCCTTGTGAGCTGTAGTTGTGATCTGGAGGTGATGGTGGTGTGAGGATGCCGGAATCGAGTTCTCCGGCGACACAGGGGAATTTTCCGGCGATGGGTATAAAAATTGCAGTTTAGCCCTTGTAGTTTTAAAAATGAAACAGTTTAGTCCCCCAGGTTTCCAGAGTTTGCATATATTGGATTCTTGTTTATAAAGTATTTAAAAATCATATTTTCTATTTATTTTAATTAAAAAAATTCATTTTTAATTACTGAAAATTTCAAAAAATTATTATTTTAATTCCAAAAATTATTTTTAATTCAAAAATAAATTAATTAGTTAATTAATTTTAGTTAATAATTAATTGATTAATTGGTTAATTAATTTGAAAATTAATTGATTAATTGATTTAATTAATTATTAATTGACTTTAAATAATTATTTAATTAGATTTAATTATTTATAAATGATTTAAAAATTCTGAAAAATAGTTTCGAGCTTTAAAATATTATTTTAAATTATTTTCAAGGCTCGATAATTATTATAAAATTATTTTGAAGCCAGATTTGGCCAACCGAACCCTGTTCATTGTTTTAAAATTGATCCAACGAACCGTTTTGACTCCGAAAAATATTTTAAAAATCATATTAAATACCCGAAAGACTGTTTATGGCCCGAGACTTCCTTATAAATGAAATTTCATTGATTGTTTAACGTGCTATGTGCTATATGTAACTTATTTGTTTGACTGTCGGTCTATGTGATCCGTGTTTACTTGTTTTAGCATAACTTTTAATCCGTAAATCGGATTTGGGTGGAACGAAGGGTAGATGAAACCTTATGACGTTCATGTTATAATTAGAATAATGTGAGATGAATATTGATAGATACTTATGATGCCTAGCAGAGTAGACAAGGCGTAGAAAAGGGAAGCAGGTGATCAAAAAGTGGAATCGATGCGTAGAAAATACAGCAGGTGATCAGTGAATAGAAGCAAGGCATAGAAAAGTAGACGAGCGGTTGTTAAATAAAGTCATTAGACAAGTACAAGTGAAGTTGGAATCGATTGTGATAAGGCAAGTACTTCTAAACCTTTTTCGAGATATAATGCAAATATTTCTAAATTTTCTCATAACATATTGTTAAGTATTTAAAATAGCTCTATTTTATATTGTAAGTACTTTGAATCCTTCAGCCTTGAACCTGAGCCACATCATTTAATTTTTGAGTTGTAAGCCTTACTCTTTGTGGACCATTTCTTGTTGGTTTACCAGATACTAAACCACCCAAATACGATAGTACTCCATAAATATATACCCAACATATACCAAACATTGGAACAAAATTGTTTGAATATATAGAATCGTTTATACTCAACCATACCTTGTGACATCAAAGAACTAAACCTTGTAAAATCATTGTTCATCTAACACCCGATTCTCCTACAGGCTGAAGGCCATTTCTTATACATACCTTGATAAACCCTTGTAATACTCATGAAATGCATCATGCCTTTATACAAATGTTTCATCACTGTTATTATTATGATCTTGTTTTATTAAGTTATATTGTTGTTTATATTGATTTACTTTAGAATTGGATAGTTTTCTTTATGTGGACCAGATTCGTGGTCAGACCAGATTCGTGGTCGAATTAGGCCAATGTGTGCCTTGGATCCAGTTTATAGAGCAGAACCGTGTGCCTTGCTCGGGGTTAGTGCGTGACTGATCGGCAGCCTAACCTTGGTTTTTTTTAAAATTAAAAATGAATATCCAATTCTAATGATTGTTTAACAAGAAACTTGATTCCTCTGAATCATCTCGTTTGATCATTGATGAACCTCAGTTATTGTTATTGTGACTTGCTGAGCTAGTTAGCTCACTCTTGCGAATCTTTTTATGTATTTTATAGTTAAGAATGATACGATTGATAGCGGGGTTTCCCAGTTCAATGTACGAGCTAGGATTCCAGATTGAGTTGGATCGAGCTAGCAGGAGCTTAATACGGTAGTGAGATAGTAAGATTGTAAGAATAATTTCATTATCAGTTGTAAATTAAATTAGTTGGGATTTGTTACATTGTAATAAAAGTTAAGGTTCTGGCTTGTTTTTATATTTTAACCTGTTGCGATTCGTGATTATGTAAAGCAGGGTCATTGCAAAGAATATTCTATATACAGGTTTATATATTGTGTATGTGTTGTGGACCCCAAACTTCTGACCCGGGTTTGGAGGGCGCCACATATTGGTATTAAAGCTACAGGTTATAAGTCACTGAAACAAGCCTAGATTGTCGGGATTGGGTAGAGGGTTAGGATTAGGAATAGGTAAGTCGTTGTGAGGTTGAGTGCGACTGTATAGTAGGTCTCCGGCACGGTTCGTGTTATGATTCGGGATTCTTAGTTTGTGACGTGATTTCCAGACAATGACAATGGAAGATCCTGTTTTCCCGATATCATCTGATCATTCGGAGCCTTCCGTTTGAGGATCGTCATCTTCTTTCAGATTTGATTTGCACCTTGTTATTCCATCGGTATTAATGGTATTACCTTTTGTTATGACAGTTGCACCTCTCCAAGTTATTCTACGCTATTCTATCACCTCTTGATACGAGTCTACCTATTCAAGAACCTCCATCTACTTATTCCTGTTCTACTGTACCTTTAACTATGAATGTATCTTTTCAGTTTACTCTACACCATGTTCTATACCCTCAGTTTAAAAACCTGTCTTATGGAACAACAGTATTTACGAGAATGGATTCGATAGCTACAGTAAATGGTAAGTACATGAGATATTAATAAAGGTGAGAAGGAGTTTAGAAAGAAGATTCACATGTTTCGGAGGATAGTTGTTACCAGATTAAATGGAGCCACTAGTGAATAGACCAACCGTGATTAGCTTGTGGGATGGACTAGAGGAATTTTGAAAAAATTAGAGAGAAAAGTACAGATCTGGAATTTTCGTCGAATTAGATGATGGTGCTATGATAAATGTGATATATAAAGTAATGATGTGACGTGATATAAGCAAACTTTGTTCTATGAAATAGATTTGTTGGTTGTTGGATAGACCGATCCTACTTAATGACTGCAAAGATGATGATGGGAGTACTAACAGTATGGAAGCTTTGAAATGAAGCTACGAATAAGATAATATGCAACGACAGCTGAAGTTTTCGTCGATTAAGGAAGGTAATAGACCCAATGAAGGAGAGGAGATAAATGGAAGTGAATGGACTTTTATGTAATCATTTCTTTAACTTGGTATCTTGTTATAAGAAGGACAACAACCAACTTATATAGTAAGGACAACCAGATGTGTGATTTTCAAAATTTTTAAACAAGTTTTCGAAAAAGATTTTCCCTTACAAAATTTCTAAAAGCCTTTTTGGAATAAAATAAGTTTTAAACATTGGTTGTCAAGTTACTACTTGAGTTTCTTGTTTTTTAAAAGACCCGAATTACCTGGAAGGATACTGTTTCAGACTTAGTATTGCTAATTCAGAGAACGAAGTAACCCGCGATTATGAAGAAGTTAATTATTCCTAACAGTAAGGTGCAAGTATTGTTTGATAAGATTAACAACAGAATCAAAGTTCAAAGAATTACTAGGACTATCAGAGTTCAAAGAATTCATTGATTTAACAGAAACCTGAGCATGATCGAAGAAGATTAGGAAGATTTTCAGAATTTTCTACAAAAAGAATATTATTAACAAAAGGATCATTATGTTGAATGATTCATGGTTATTCTAAATAAAAAAGGAAACTCGAGGTTATCTGATAAGAACGCCATTATGATCGAATTGTTAAAGTATTATACGTATAGATACGATGTTACAGACACAAGACTTAACAAGTAAGAATTTACCATAATACTTAGTTTAAAAAGGCATTTCAGCGTACCTTCTAAACTTGTTATATGACACAATTGGGATATGATCGAACAAGCTCGAATGATGAATACAAGTGAAATGGGGATGGTGATCAATGGTATTATTCTTGTCCTCAATATTATAGCAAATATTCCTTTTTAAATTCCTAAAAATGTATGAACTTCTTTTCTTAATAAATTCTTTATGATGATATCAAAAAGGAGGATGTTGCATTCCTTTCAAATTTAACTGTTCCCCTCAAGTTTTGCTCTCTGATTGGGACAAACAGTGTTATGGTGAAACGCTTTGTCGGAATGATGAAAAGTCGGGTGGGACGCCACCTAATCATGTGTTGTATGCCATATAGTATGAAAGACTGGCCATCTTAAGTACCAATGCGGTTGTCTCATTCATATTCAAATCATTACTTCTTCTTTCTTTTCAACTCTAAGTTTATTAAAATTGTAAATCCTTCTAGTTGTTTCGTCATACAGTCGTTCTTTGCAAGGGTTTTTCAAATAAAAGTCAACGTATTATGAACCAAACGGGCAAAGTTCCATCTACCTTTCATGCATGAAAAGGAAACAAGGGCATATGGTGAGGATTACAAATCACTAGCCCTAGATAGGGTTGCACTAAGAGTCAAGGGAATCTACTTCAATAAGGAATACGTCTCCAAGAACAAGATTTTACGACTTGTCTGTGAAATATGTTATCCAGAATATGGGTGTGATGACGGGAATGATTAATGCGGATACCTTATGCGTTAAAGTATGGAAGGATGTGGGAGCAACTTGATCGTTTATCTCTCAAGGTTTTGTTGATAAGATGAATTACCCTGTTGAATTGATAAGATTATGACTAAAGGACTAGCAAGTCAAAAATGTGTAATTATTAAATAAGTAAGTACCAATGGTGGAATTGAGATTTCTGGAAATAAGTTGTGAAGAATTGATATCATTTGAGATAAGAGGATTGGACATTATTCTAAGAAATGGATTAACTATTTAAGTGTGATGCCCAGATAGACCATCGTGATAGAAGATAGTTCTGAAGACGCCAAATGAGAATATGATGAGGTTTAGAGGACGAAGGAAGGTAAAGAACTTGTTAACAATAATTTAAGTTAAGAGGTTACAGTGACCAAGATGTAAGCGCTATTGCGATTATAAATAAAAGTCAGGAGCACACAGAACTTGAAGATTTTATAGTTTCAAGATATGTTTCCAGACGAGTTACCAATATTTCCTTCAAATAGAGAAATTGAGTTTATGATTGACTTAGCACCTGAAATGAAGCCAGTGTCCAAAGCCCCGCACAGAATGGAACCAGATAAAATAAAGGAGTTACCAGAGCAAACACAGGAGATGACTAGAAGAGAAAGCAATTGGACCTAGCGTACCCCCTAAAGTGCACCGGTATGATTTGTTAATAAGAAAGATGGAAGTATGAGATTATGTGTCGACTAGCGGAAGCTCAACAAGTTTACACTCAAGAGCAGATATCTGTTACCTCGAACCAATGATTTGTTTGATCAAATGAAAGAAGCAAAGTATTTTTATAAGATTGATTTAAGACTGGGTATATTACCAATTAAAGATTGAACCTATGGACCTATCAAAGATAATTTTCAGAACTAAGTACTGTTGTTATAAAATTCTAGTAATGTTATTTGGATGAACTGATATACCAATAATATTTAAATTTGATGAGCAGAATCTTGAAGGAGGATCTGGATAAGATGTATTTGTGTTACTTAAGGTCAAAGGAGAACCATACAAATTATTTAATGATAGCTGGGAAGTCAAAGAAGAAAGAAGTTGCATGAAAAGTTTATAAGGTGAAAGCTTTAATGGCAGGGAGTATAATTCTTAGCATAAATAGTCAGTGAGAAGGAGACCAAAGGGAATCCAGAAGAAATTATAGTTATTTTGAATAAAGAAAGACCAAAAACACCAACAAAAGTAAGAAGTTTTATAATTGGCCGGTTATTATCGGAAATTTGTTCAAGGATTCTTGAAGATTGCAACACCTTTGATAAATTTTACTAGGAATAGCGAGAAGTTTATATGAAATGATAAAGTGTGAAGGAAGTTTTACGGAGTTAAAGGAGAGAATGGTCACAACACCTGTTTTATCATTTTGAAAGTATCAAGGAGATTTGGTAGTCATACTTCTCATAAGGGAATAGGATGTGTGTTGATGCAGCACAATAAAGTTATTGCATATGCATCCAGACAACCAAACCTTATGAGCAGAAGTACCCTACTCATAATTGGGAATTAGCAGCAACAATAATATTCACTTTGAAAGATTGGGAAACATTATATGTATGGAGAAAGATGTGAGATACATACAGACCATAAGAGTTTGAAGTGTGTATGCACGAGGAAGAGCAAATGTAGTGGCAAGTGATAAGCAAAAAGGAGAGAACGAACATGGAGACTGCACCAGAAGGATTATCTATGGAATTTTAGAAGTTGGAATTGGAAGTCAGGGTTCATGATCTAAAAAGAGCAAGAATGGATAGTATGACCTTTCAGTCGAAGTTGTTAAGAGAATATAAAAAGATATCAAAAGAAGATGATGGATCAGGATGTTAACAGTTAGCAAGAGAAGATAATGGATCACGATATTAACAGTTTAATGAGAGGAAATTTATGCACTTAAAAGAATGATCACGGTATCCTCAGATTTCTTTCAGAACTTGGATGCTACAAGTGGCAAATTAAGGAATGAGATCCTAAAGGAAATTTACAATCCTAAGTATATAATTCGTTCAAGAAATACCAAATTATATAGAAGTTTAAAAAAAGAATATTGATAGCTGAATACCAAAAAAAAAAATTCACAACGAATCAGGAGATGTTAGGCATATTAAATAAATAAGGCAAGTGTCAGAGGCCTAGTGACTTATGGAAACCATTAGAAATATAAAATGGAAATAGGAGTATATTACTCTGGATTTTATAGTCAGATTACCAAGAACGAAAGCAAACCATGATGCTAATTAAGTTATGCTGAACGAGTTGGCTAAATCAGCTCATTTTTTGCCTATTAATAAAAGATATTCACTGGATAAGTTGATTCGCATATATTTGAAGGAAATAGTAATTTGTTATAGGGTCCCTACGTCTATGTATAAAGTCAGGATCCACGATTCAATTCAGGATTTTGCAAAAGGTCTTCCGGAATGTTAGGCACCAAGTCAAATATGAGTACAGGTTATCATCTGCAGACTAACAACCAAGAGCGAGAAAATGATCCAAACAATTGAGGACATGTTACGTGTTTATGCCATTGATTTCAAAAGGAAATTAAGGCGAGCATTTGCCTTAGTAGAAATTGCTTACAACAACAACAGCTATCGTGCCAGTACTAGGGTGCCGCCATACGAAACTCTTTATGAACGTAAATGTCGATCAACAGTATATGAGATGAAGTTGGCAAACGTGAAATATTTGGACTAGAGTTGCTACAACAGATAAAGGAAGCTATTGAGATTATTGAGAAAAGGATAAGTGCCACGCAGGATTGTTATAGAAAATGTGTAGATCAAGCTAAAAAGAGTACATAATTTAAAGAAGAAGATTTAATATTGTTAGCAGTGTTACCATGAAAAGGGATCATCCAGGATCAGAAGAGAAAAGAAAGTTGAGTCCAAGATACGTTGGACCTTTTGAAATTTCGAAATGTATCGGTAAAATAGCATATGAATTAGCGTTACCCAGTATGGGTAGCATATTCATAATGTTTTTATGTGACAATGTTAGAAAAGTACGGTATAGAATTTTAAACATGCGATAGGATGTGAGCCGATAGAACTTTAGGCAGAATTGTCCTATATTGAGAATTCAATAGAGACTGTAGAAAAGAAAGAGAAAGTATTAAGAAAGAAAGTTATAAAGTTAGTAAGATTGTTGTGGAAACCAAAGGGTTGAAAGGATAACCTCGGAAAGTGATATGTGTAAAATAGTGCCCTGAGTTATTGCTTAAGTGATTCTGAGGATAGAATCCTTTTAAGGGAGGAAGGATGTAATATCTGGGATATGACATGTAATTATTTTTATTAATAATAAATATTGTGTGATTATTATATGAATTTTGGTAATAATCTGTGAAGTGGCATCTGTGTTTGGATATGTAAATATGATATAATTTGAGTATTTTAATTTTTATATGTCCAAAATAAAATATAGATAATTATCATATCTTCCTATTTATTTTTATGATGATTTATGATTTTATTGGATATTTATGGATTTTATAATTTCTTTTTCCGAGTAATTACAAACTATTTTATATAATCAAGAACTAGCCGACCACAACCATTTTTACGTTTTTATAAACCGAAACTCTTCCTAGAACTCCTTCTTAACCTAATTGTAATATTCTGAGAATTTTCCATGTTTCGACTTTTTCGATCCGGCGTACGGTTTGTCCTGTGCGGGTCCCGGCGCAATATTTTCGATACAATATTCGTTTCGGTAAATCAATAAAACTTGTATTTTTGATAAACAGGATCTTTTTATTAAACTATTATAATTATTACCTCGTAATACGTGTAACCAGGCGCTGAGACCAAGACCGCAGTACAAATTGTACAGATTTTGATAATTATTCCGAAAATCGATATCGTTTGCATCCGTTTTTATAAATAAACGTACTATTTTATATCCGTAATGATCCAACGGGATACTAATTTCTCGTAATTATAAATAACCTTTATCATATTTTATTTCGTATAGAAAATCATTTGCAGCCAGTAAATTATATAATTTTACAGAGAAAATACTTATATTCATATAAACTTCTGAGAATCAAACTGCAATTTCAAGGCGTTATCGGATTCCGATTGGAAAGCTCGAGTACTCAAAACGAAGGTCTTGAGGTGTTCTATCAGAATCAATAAGCCTTACAATTGCAGAATCAAAGGGTATTTTTCTATAATTTTTATTAATTTTGAATTATTTTGATTAAAAATATGAATTTTTGTTTGGATGATTATTTAAATGATTTGATGATTGTATGGTGTAGAACTTTTCTTCCTGATGATTTTGATATGTCATATGACTGATTTGGAGTTCAATAACATGTTCAAAATTGAGTTTGATTTTCGAATTTCGAAATTAGGGTTTGTAACCCGTATGAATGTTCTTGATTGAATTTAGGGGTTTCTTATTTAGGGATTAACAGTTGTTCTAGATGGGTGGGTTTTGTTCCCCTTGAAATTTGCAATCGATCGGTGTATATTATGTTAACAGACGATCCCTGGTTCGAAGGGAGTTGTCATTTGAAGTTTCTTCGAGTTCACCGGAAACCGGCGAACTTCCCGGCCAATTTCCGGCCAACTCAGGGGTTATTAGAACGATTTGAATACATGGTTGTGTTTTATATTGTAAGTACTTTGAATCCTTCAGCCTTGAACCTGAGCCACATCATTTAAGTTTTGAGCTGTAAGCCTTACTCTTTGCGAACCATTTCTTGTTGGTTTACCAGATACTAAACCACACAAATACGATAGTACTCCACAAATATATACCCATCATATACCAAACATTGGAACAAAATTGTTTGAACATACAGAAACTTTTATACTCAACCATACCTTGTGACATCAAAGAACTAAACCTTGTAAAATCATTGTTCATCTAACACCCGATTCTCCTACAGGCTAAAGGCCATTTCTTATACATACCTTGATACACCCTTGAGATACTCATGAAATGCATCATGCCTTTATACAAATGTTTCATCACTGTTGATTATGATCTTATTTTATTAAGTTATATTATTGTTCATATTGAATTACATTAGAATTGGATAGTTTTCTTTATGTGGACCAGGTTCGTGGTCAGACCAGATTCGTGGTCGAATTAGGCCAATGTGTGCCTTGGATCCAGTTTATAGAGCAGAGCCATGTGCCTTGCTCAGGGTTAGTGCGTGACTGATCAGTAGCCTAACCTTGGGTTTTTTTAAAAATTAAAAATGAATATCCAATTCTAATGATTGTTTAACAAGAAACTTGATTCCTCTGAATCATCTCGTTTGATCATTGATTAACCTCAGTTATTATTATTGTGACTTGCTGAGCTAGTTAGCTCACTCTTGCAAATCTTTTTATGTATTTTATAGTTAAGAAGGATACGATTGATAGCGGGGTTTCCTAGGATTCGAGATTGAATTGGATTGAGCTAGCAGGAGCTTAATACGATAGTGAGATAGTAAGATTGTAATAATAATTTCATTATCAGTTGTAAATTAAATTAGTTGGGATATGGTACGTTGTAATAAAAGTTAAGGTTGTGGCTTGTTTTCATACTTTAACCTGTTGCGATCTGTGGTTATGTAAAGCAGGATCATTGCAAAGAATATTCCATATACAGGTTTATATATTATGTATGTATTGTGGACCCCAAACTTCTGACCCGGGTTTGGAGGGCGCCACACTTGGGTCAGATCCTATGGGGTTTGATAGGCTCATAGAGATCAACATCAAAGTGATTCAGGAGCTTATCATCTAATGATCAAAGAGATTTACCTTTACTTACCACCACAAGGATTCATGAAGGATGTCTTGAGTTATCATTCTTCCTGATTCTTTTGGAAAATTTATCCATTTAAAACTCATTAGATTAAAATAATTTATGTTAGTCCAACACAGAGAGGGGGTAAGAACTATTCTAAACTTAACAAGATTGACATAAAGTAATCAGAATTTAGCATTACAAGATCAAATATTTATGTCAGAGTAAATCGTTGCAGGATTACAGTTTAAAGTCACAAGACTAATTATTCATGCCAAGAGTGTATTTAACAAGACTAAACCAATGTTGATTGGTCACAACAAGACTGAATTAAATATAATCTACTACTGACATAAAAATATCACAACTATCACTAGTTATGCTACACAATTATTCTAGCACACATACTAATAATAAAAAAATCAAAGTGACCCAGGAGTCTACTATCAGAGTGACTCAGGATCTAGAACTCAAATATCACAAAGAATCTTAAATCAGCATGAGTGATACATGTGCGTGCTAAAATAGAAATCAATATCATACGTGTTTGCATCACAGAAAAATACGTATGTTAGGAATATGTTGTGAACTTGATTATAAGTTAAATAAAACACCTTAGTAGATTTAACTTAGTGTATTTGTATCTCTCAACAGATGTTTTATTATAGTCCCGACGGATGATCTTTATAGTCCCGATGGATGACAACTGAACATCCATCGAGAGTGTAGCTTATGTAACAATAAGTATTGCAGCACATTTCTGCAAACAATAATATTTTAGTCTAGTAGATTCTGTAGGATTCTCTAAGTCATGTTGACTACTCGATTGATATACAGAATAGGTTGGATAATTGTAAATATAAGATGTCTTGTAATTCTGTATAAGTGAAATGGAGTCAAGTGACAGAAAGGCTACCAATGGATGGTCTATAAAGACTACCGACGGATAATCAACAAGGCTCCCGAAGGAGGACCAGCATAGTCCCGATGAATGATCATATTCAAAATAGCCATTGACAGTGACAACATAGTCACATGCGTCGGGTGTTTGCAAATGGAATGTAGCAGCCTACTTACAGGTTTTTTAGAACAAAAAAGCATTACCATTTCCATGCAATTATGAAGATATTCAAAGATGCTGGAATAGAGTAGTGAAATAGCATGGAGTTAGACTAGATATAGTTCGTCTTATTATCTTGTCTTACTGTCATGCAACTTGGTAATATATAAACCAAGTGTAGCAAGTAGA
Organism: Apium graveolens; assembly: GCF_009905375.1. NCBI lineage: Eukaryota > Viridiplantae > Streptophyta > Magnoliopsida > Apiales > Apiaceae > Apium > Apium graveolens. The sequence goes on from NC_133649.1 coordinate 200,960,995, forward strand.
ACAACTAGCTGAGTAGGCATAATTTTCAGAGAGATAGAAAAACTTGTATCTGTTAAGAATTTCTCTGTAAGTTTGTAAGTTCACTTGTAAGCAGCTGTGTGCTATTCAAGCATCACAGAGTTTTCATACTAATATATATCTCTGGTGGATAAGTTCAAATCCACCAGAAAGTTTTAAAGCTTTATGTTTTATTACTTTGTGTTTTGATTTCAATTCAAGTTTTATTCCGCACTTCTTGCAAAATCAAACACTATTATACATATTAAGTAAGAACAGTCTTAAAATCTAAAAAGGAGCTAGAATTACATTCAACCCTCATTCTCTAATTCTTGTTGCATTGTTTGGGAATAACAATTGGTATTGGAGCAAGCTCTTGAAGTAAAAAGAGCGTAAAGATCACAACAATCAACAAGATGAACAAGAAGGATGTTGGAGTGAAAATTCCATTTCTGGACAAAGACAACTATTACCACTGGAAGGTGAAGATGCACGTACATATTCTCTCTCTAGATGAAGCTTATGTGGACTGCATTGAAAGAGGTCTGTTATTCCCTAACAATACAACAAGAAGATATATGAAGAATGGTTCTAACTTAATAATATATAAGTGTTTGATTTGCAAAGTGCGGAATGGAAGAATTATATAAATCAAAACACAAATAATAAAAACACAAGTCTTTAAAACTTTCTGGTGGATTTGAATGTATCCACCATATATATATATATATCAAGAGAACCCTGTGAAGCTTGAATAGCTCACAGCTGCTTTACAAGTGAACAACTAAACTTGCAGAGAAATGCTACAGGATATAGCTTACAAATGTTTCTCTGAAAATGTTTTTTCTTAGTCTATAGTTGTTGTTGTTCTACTTGCTACACTTGGTTTATATATCACCAAGTTTACATCGAATAAGACAAGATAATAAAACAAAAGCTATCAACTCTAACTCCATGCTGCTTCACTACTCTATTCCATCACCTTTGAAAATATTCATAACTTGCATGGAAATGGTAATGCTTCTTTGTTCTCATTTTCCTGCTAAACAGGCTGCCACATTCCTTTTGCAAACACTCCACGCATGTGACTGTATTGTCACTGTCAACAGATATTTGAATTGATCATTCATCGGGTAGCCTTGTTGATCATTCGTCGGGTAGCTTTGTTGATCATCCGTCGGGTAGCTTTGTTGATCATCCGTCGTGTAGCCATTTATCACTTGACTCTATTTCATTTGTGCAGAATTACAAGACATCGTATATTTACATTTAATCAACCTATTCTGCACATCTACTAGCAGTCTACATGATTCATAAGCTACTATAGAAACTATTCAAAGTTGTTTGCAGAAATGTGCTACATGACTTATTGTTACATAAGCTACTCACCCGATGGATATCAAATCGGGACTATATTGAATCATCCGTCGGGACTATAATTGATCATCCATCGGGTGCTACAAAATACACTAAGTTAAATCTACTAAGGTGTTTTATTTAGCTTATCATCAAGTACACAACATATTCCTAAAAATCTCCCCCAATTTATGTCTACTAGAATTGTAGCCATAAATTAAGAGAAACTTGATGATAACAAAACATCCTAAAGATACAGATTGAAAAATAGTAGATAGAATTGATAAGTGCTACAAATTTTCTGAAAGTTGAACAATACAAAGTACACAAAGAAATTGCTCACAAATGTTATCAAGATGCTCCTCTAGTCTGAGCAGATAAATCTATTTTCTTGATTGTATGGATTTCTTCCCAAGCCTTCTGTTGTTTTCTTCAATTTGATTCTGAAGTTGTCTGTGGAATTCAAGTTCATCAGCTTCTGAGAGATTTAGCATTTCCTGCATTTCCAAAAGAGTTTCATTGCTGGATATACTCAATTGGTCCTCTAATCTGAAGAATCTTCTAACACCTTTGTCATCCATGACATCCATGAACTCCATCAGCCAATAGGGCCTTAGATGCACTCTCTTTCCTGTAAAGGGAATAGATAGAGTTTTTGGAAGTGCATCTTTGGCTCTAATACTCCTTAGTTCCTCAATCCTCTTTAGAACTATTCTTCTTGCAGTCACATTATATCCAAAGTTCTTTTTGAAGGATGAGTAGACTTTAATCAGAACATATTGGCTTTCTTAGAGAATCCTGTGAAGAGGCCATATCATCTCTTTCCCTCCCTTGTATCTAAATAATAGTCTTTCAAGAAGATGTCTGTAAGCATCAATTCCTCTTACTTCTTCCAGTTCATCCAAGTAGAGATTCAAGTCTGAAAATCCCTTGATATCACAAATGTACATGAGATCTCTCTTGTTGACTGTGGGTTGGGATTTGGTTAGAGCTTTGGATTTGAGAGATACATGCTTCACTTTCTTGCTAGCTCTAGTATTTGTGTTCTTTGTCTTGAAGATGGGAAAATTTAGCTCAGGAATTGGTAAACTATCCCAGTCTACTGGCTCATCCTTGGGAACAATTGGTTCACCATGAATATTTCTTGTTAGATCAACCACTTTGAATTCTTCAAATACCACTGAGGGTTTTGATGTCTGAGTTGTAATTGTAGGCTTTTTAGGAAACTGATCTTCCAATTCCTCATCATTAAAGTTCACTTTTATCTTGGAATAAAGTTTGTATCTAAATCTCCTTTTTGGCTGTGATTCTTCTTACATTTGCAAATCCTTAGGTTCGATGATTACAGTTGGTTGTACAGGAGGTTCTGTTGTGGTTTTTACAGCTTGAAGCTTGGCCAAGATAGTAGCTTGTTCTTTCTTTTGCTTTTGCTTCTTAGCATCCAAAGCAGCTTGCTTCTTTTCTAGCCTTATTCTTTCTTTCTCTTCCTTCTTAGCTTCCACAAATAGTGGGTGTCCAACCACCACAAAATCTCCTTACTATTTCTGTAAATTTTTCCAATTCTTCTTTTCAATGCTGAATAAGCAGGATCCTTGTAGAATGCAATAGATCTTGACAATAGTTTCTTTTCATCTGGCTTTGGTGTCTCAAACACTGTATCCATAGGATGCTTATCTGAAAACTTAGAATAGTTCCATTTGGCCTTCATGATGAGATCTTTCTTTGGAGATTTGACACAGGAAGTTTGACCCCTTTCCAGATAGTTCATACTTATATCATTTATAGAGATTTTCAGGACTTTAGAGTGATGATTGAAAACTTTTTCTGGCTTCTGTATAGGGCCAAATATCTTCTGGATGTTCTCATCAATTTTCTCTCAATTGATTGGACTCAATTGCTTTTTCTCAACTGCTCTCAAGTTGGATGTTGCTTCTTTGGTTAGATCTATGCTATCTTTAGCATGTGGCTTTGTGAAAACAATTATTGACACAATTGCTTTACTTACTTGAATATTGGCCACTTTTTGCACCCCCTCACTTCTTGATTCCCCTTGACTGAATAAGACAATTGAGCTTTCTTTATCCCCCTTAGAAGAGGTTTCTTTCTCCCCCTTTTTGTTATCAGCAAGTTGAGTAGAAGAGGAGGTTTGTGCTGCCACTAGCCTTTAAAGCAAGTCTGTTTGTTGTGCTTGGTGTAGATGAATTGTTGTGATAGAGGCTTCCATTGCTGTCATTCTGGTATCCAAGGAATCTATCTTTGTGGCAAGATCAGAATTCTTCCTGAGTTATCTCTTAATGTCAAGCATTGTAGCTTCTGGAAGTTTGGAATTCAACCTGTCAGAAATGTCCCTTTTCATTTGACCAATTTCACCTTTGAGAGAGGTGACATCCTGAGTATGTTGAAAACCTTGGATTTGTTGCAATTGGAGATAAGCAAGATGTGCTTGCAGAAGCTTCTTGGTGCTGGCATTTGTTGTTGATTGAAGAGCAGAATGTGTTTGACTGATAAGTTGGATGAGTGTGGTCTTGAAATGGTGTTCATCACATTTCTTGGAGAAGGCCTATGATGGCATGCCTGATCTGGAACTAGGGCCTACTTCTCCCCCTATGTCCAATGGATCTTCTTCACTTTCTGCATCCTCGCCACCAAAGAAATCTTCTGAACCACCAGTCTCATAGTCAATGTCACCAGCTGTAGAGGGCAGAACTGTGATTGCATCTTTTCCTCTTTGCATAGACTGTATGGTGTGCACCAAATTGAGCATCCTTTCTGCATTGTCATTGCCCTGTTCAGCTAGAAGTTGATATGCTGGAACAGGGTTAGTAAATGTCTCAGCATCCAAGGAGGTAGAATCTATAACAGCTTGACTATGCTAAACTGTCCCTCCCTGTTTGCATCCTGGACATTCATTAACTCACTTGCAATGACATCCATCCTTATATCTCCTATACCTGCATTTCTCTCATTATCTCTCTTTTCTTGCATCAAGGTCTCACCTTGGCTCCCCACCCTCACACCCTCACCTTCACCATCTAAGGTGGGACTCCTCTCACTCATTTTTTCCAGTCCTGAAGAAATGGACTGCATTAGATCACTCTTTTCCTCTCCTTTTTCCTAGGAGCTACCCAGACTCTCACTCAAATCACTCTCTTCCCTCAGTCCTAGGAGTTATTGCAGTACTACTAAGTCTTCTGCACTTGTAATAATAGATGAAATTTGAAGCTGTGCAGAGATACCCGACGGATGAGGAATATCCATCGGGTTAGCAGTTTGACTATCCGACGGATAACTGCTGTTAGGCTTATCGATCGGGAAACAATCACTACTCGACGGATGAGAAATATCCATCAGGATAGAAGAAATAATTGAGTTTGGAGTGGAGACTATGGTAGACTCTATGCAGATTGATGAAAATTTTGGCACAGATATCTCAACAGTCTCAGAAAGAAATGGCAAGTGAGCCAACAAATCATCTAGAAGACGATGCTCACTTGCATGGATTTTTGGCTTCTCCAAGAGAGTTAAAGATGGAGAATTTGGAAGTGATGTGTTTATCATGTCAACATCCAATGAGTGTGTGGGAGATTTTGGTGTATCAGGTGCCTCAATTATTAGAGATTTTTGCTGTGACTCCACATTTATTGGAGCCACGTCAACCTGACTTTGAGAAGGTGCAGTGACTGGGTCTGTTGCACCAGTTTGCACAGTGTGTGAGCCCTGTGCATCCCCAAGGGTTTTTAATCTTTTCTTTCTGGCATAAGTTTGTGGTGAGCTAGTGTCCCTACTCCTCTTGGCCTGTGCTCCTGGTTGGGAGCTTGTTTCAATGGTAACATCCTTTTGGGAGGATGAAACCAGTAATGAGATAATATCCTTATTAACAACCACAGTTTGTTGGGAAACTGTGGTGTGGCTAGGTTTGGGTACACTCTTCTCACCAGCCTTATCCTTAGGGCTTCTTTGATTTTCACCCTGTCCCTCATCTTTCTTGCCCACCTTCACACTCCCCTCTTTAGGTTTGGTGGATTTTATAACTGATCTCTTTTGAAAGAAATCAGAGGGAGGCTTTCTTAGCTTTGGATTTAGGAACTTTTGTTAGTTTGGTAGCTTGGGTAGGCAACTGTTGGGTCATTGACACAGTTGTCATAGCTACACTAGACAGCAAAGAAGTTTGTGAGGTTGGAAGAGTGGAGACAGAAGAAATTACCTCACTTACCTAAGGTCCCTCCATTACTGGAAAGTAGTATAAGGGAATCTCCTTGTGATGGTTTGCTCTGTTTAAATCTGCAATTATCCTTCTTTCTTGAACCCAACAATTTAACTTGTTGGTTGGGTTCTCAATTACAATATCTTCAATAAGATGGTTAGCAAGCATCATAAAGAATCTAGCATAATAGACACTTTTACCTCTCTTATTGACCTCTCCTAACTTAAAGCCTAATTCAAACACAACCAAATCACTGAAAATAAAGTACTTATCAGTAACTAGCATGTAAAGAATGTTAAGCATAGAGATGTTTATAGAGTCAAAGTTACTAATTTTACCAGAAAACACCTTAGTTACTACATCACACAGGTAACTCCATTCTTTCCTAAGACCCAATCTTCTAATTTCACTTAATTTAGAAGTAGTGAGTGCATAGCCCATGGAATTAAGCATATTAACAATGTCAGTGTCTGTGTGTGGAGCAGTTACAGTATTATCAGGAATCTTATAGCATGCTTTAACAATATCACTATATATGCAAAACTGCTTACCTTTGAGAGTGAATGTGATGGTCTTGTCCGTCGAGTTGTACATTGCAGTTGTCCATATCTCTTCAACAACCTCACAGTAAATGGTGGGTGATTCCAGCATGGCATAGTTGAGTTTACAGTTCTTCAAAAAATCCATCATTTTGTGATAGTCACCAGACTGTTGAATCTCCTTGTTCACCAAAGCTGAGAAGTTGTTTTTCTCATAGATATAACCGGTTTGAGACATGATTTTCACTACGGGTGCCATTGTTAGAGATTTGGAATTTACAGAGAAAGAGTTTGCTTTTGAGAAAAAAGAAATTAGAGCAATTGATTCTTGAGAATGATAAAAGAAATGAATAAAAGTGAATTTGATTTTATACTATCTCAGATAATAACTGTCAAAAATAATAAAGTAAAATAAAATAACTAGTAAAAATTGCCCAAAATAGCCGTTTAAAAATAAATAAACTGTAAAAATTCTGTCACTTATCCGTCGTGTCATGCTTACAAACTGTAAGTATACTCGATGGATAATGTTCAGAGAATTAACGGCTAGGATTGAGACAATTCGACGGATGAGGATAAATCAGTTATCCGTCGAGTTATAAAATATTCCAGAAAAATAATTGATTTTATTGAAAATCAGTATTCCGACGGATGATCAAACTCGATTGATAATGATCATACGTCAGGATGTAAATTTTGACTTAGCCAAATTTTCATCCAAAACAGAAAAGTCAATCAAATTTCTGGCTGCATAGCAACTTGCAAAATATCTAAACTGATTCAAGAATAATTAAGCATACCTAACTCACTTACCAACCTTAAGAAGGTGGATTCATCCAGTGACTTGGTAAATATATCTGCAAGCTGCTTTTCACTTGGAACAAAATGTAGTTCCACAGTACCATTCATCACATGTTCTCTTATGAAGTGGTACTTGATGTCTATGTGCTTTGTTCTTGAATGCTATACTGGCAGTGATGGCAATTGCACTTGTGTTATCACATAAAATAGAAATCCTATCCACTTGTAGACCATAGTCCAACAATTGGTTTTTCATCCACAAAATATGTGCACAACAACTACCAGCAGCAATATATTCAGCATCAGTTGTAGAAGTAGAAACTGAATTTTGCTTTTTTATGAACCAGGACACAAGCTTGTTTCCTAGAAATTGACAGGTTCCTATTGTACTTTTTTTGTCTATTTTACACCCTGCATAATCTACATCTGAATAACCAATTAGATCAAAACCAGAATCTCTAGGGTACCAAATGCCAAGTTTTGGTGTTCCCTTGAGATATCTGAAAATTCTCTTAATAGCTACCAAGTGAGATTCTCTAGGATCAGCTTGAAATCTAGCACAAAGAAAAGTAGCAAACATTATATCCGGCCTACTAGCTGTTAAGTACAGAAGTGAACCAACCATGCCCCTATAACTTGAAATATCCACAGACTTTTCAGTAGTGTTTAATTCAAGCTTAGTTGCAGTGGCCATGGGAGTTTTTGCAGATGTGCAATCCATTAGATCAAACTTCTTTAAAAGATCATGAATGTATTTAGTTTGACTAATGAAAATTCCATCACTAACTTTCTTAACTTGTAGACCAAGAAAGTAAGTTAGTTCTCCCATCATGCTCATTTCATACTTACTTTGCATCAATTTACAAACTTTTTACAAAGTTTTTCATCTGTAGAGCCAAATATAATATCATCTACATAAATTTGAACAAGTATACTAGAGCCATTAACATTTTCCAAAAGTAACTTTGATAAAGTGTCATACCAGGCTCTAGGTGCTTGTTTCAGTCCATAGAGTGCTTTCAAAAGATAGTAGACATGATTTGGGAAATTTGGATCTTCAAAACCAGGAGGCTGACTGACATAGACTTCCTCCTCCAAATCTCTATTTAGAAAAGCACTTTTGACATCCATTTGATAGACCTTGAAATTGGCATGGGCTGCATAAGCTAAGAAAATTCTGATGGCTTCAAGTCTTGCAACATAAGCAAAAGTTTCATCAAAATCTATTCCTTCTTATTGATAATAGCCATTAGCAACCAATCTAGCTTTGTTCCTGACCACTATGCCATTTTCATCCATCTTGTTTTTGAATACCCATTTGCTGTCAATTGGATTCTTTCCTTTAGGCTTGGGTACCAACTTTCATACTTTATTCCTTTCAAATTGGTTTAGCTTCTCCTGCATAGCTAAAATCCAATTAGGATCCAACAAAGCTTCTTCTACCTTCTTTGGTTCTTCCTTAGATAGGAAGCTGCTATATAGACATTATTCTTGAGTTGCTCTCCTTGTTTGAACTCTAGAAGATACATCACCAATGATGAGCTTAAAGGGGTGATCTTTTGTCCATTTTCTTTGTTGAGGTAGATTAGCTCTAGATGAAGAGGCCTCATTGTTGTCTTGATGTGTAGCTGAGTTTTGATTATTAGAAACTCCCCCTGAGTTTATTGATCTTTGATTTGATAAAGGGGAACTTTCTGTAAGTGATCTATTCTGACTTTCAGCTTCTTTTGATGACCCGACGAATGATGCATCTTGAGTTCCGATGGATGAAGCTGATTGTCTCCCGACGGATGAAGCGTTTTGTAACTCGACAGATGTTGAATTTTGTGCTTCATTAGTAGTAGATTTTTCGGTAATATCCTTTGTCATTGATTCCTGATCACTTTCATCATCACTAACCATCTCTACATTATCAAATTTGAGGCTCTCATGGTAATCTCCATCTTGTAGTCCTTCAATCTTCTAATCATCAAACACAACATGTATTGATTCCATAACAATGTTGTTTTTTAGATTGTAGACTTTATATGCTTTACCAACAGCATATCCAACAAAGTTTCCTTCATCTGCTTTAGCATCAAACTTTCCATTTTGATCAGTTTGATTTCTCAAGATATAACATTTGCAGCCAAAGACATGAAGAAAATTTATAGTTGGCTTCTTGTTCTTGAACAATTGATAGGGTGTCATACATTTTGCTTGATTAAACAAAGAAATATTCTGAGTGTAGCATGCAGTATTTACATCTTCAGCCCAGAAGTATGTTGGTAACTTTGATTCTTCAAGCATTGTCCTTGCAACTTCAATTAGTTATCTGTTCTTTCTTTCCACTACATTTTTTTGTGGAGTTCTTGCTGCTGAAAACTCATGCATAATCCCATTCTCTTCACAAAATGCTCTCATAACAGAATTCTTGAACTCGGTTCCATTGCCACTCCTGATTCTTCTAACTTTAAAATTTGGATGATTGTTGACTTGCCTTATGTGATTGATGATGATTTCACTAGCCTCATCTTTAGACTTCAGGAAATTCCAAGAGAACTTTGAGAAATCATCTATAATTACTAGGAAAAATCTTTTCCTTGAGATGAACAACACATTGACTGGTCCAAACAAATCCATGTGCAGCAATTGCAGAGGTTCTTCAATTGTTGAATCAAGCTTATTCCTGAATGATATTTTAATCTGCTTTCCTTTCTGGCAGACATCACACAGTCCATGCTTAGTAAACTCCACTTGAGGAATACCTCTAACCAGTTCTTTCTTGACAAGCTCATTCATGGTCTTGAAGTTTAGATGGGACAGCTTCTTGTGTCACAGCCAACTTTCATCTTGACTTGCTTTACTGAGAAAACAAGTGACAGATTCTGCATTTGATGAGTTTAAGTCAGCTAGGTACACATTTCCTTTTCTCACTCCAGTGAGAACCAGTTTGTTGCTCCTTTTATTTGTCACGACACAGGCTTCTGAATTGAAGGTTACTGAATTGCCTTTTTCACAAAGCTGGCTGATACTCAACAAATTGTGCTTGAGACCATCCACTAAGGCAACCTCCTCAATGATGACATTATCTTTTGAAATTAAGCCATATCCCACAGTATAACCTTTGTTGTCATCTCCAAAAGTAATACTTGGGCCAGCTCTCTCCTTGAACTCTGTGAGCAGGGTAGAATCTTCAGTCATGTGCCTTGAACAACCACTATCCAGATACCAAAGATTCTTTCCGTTTCCCTGCACACATCAAAGTTTCTTGGGTCCTGCCTTGTTAGCTTTCTTCTTTTGTTTCTTAGGTTTGATCTCATTTGACTTGGGGATATTAGATTCATCGTCATATGAGTTGGACCTTTGAAACCAGTCATTAAAACAGAATTATCATGCACATTTTGATTAACTGGAAAAGGCATGTTGTTTGCAAACATGTTATTCAAGTAAGGCATGCTAAATGGAATTTGAGGCATACTAAATGCAGCATAATAAGGATTAGGTGCAAATGGCATATTAGCAAATTGTTCATTCATATTCTGTGCAGATATAACATTCATAGGCATAGAAGGCATGGCATTCATATTGGGAAAAGATGATGGTACAGATGTAGGAGTAGGCATAGCAAGTTTGTAAACAACATTCACTTTCTTCTCCTTCTTCACTTGACTTAATTCTCCTGAAACAAAGTTTTTGGAAACTGATCCATACTTCTCATTTAAATTGGCAAGTTTGGCTTTACTCACAGGTTTGCTCACAGTCGACGGATGAGGATTTATGTCACTCGACGGATAATCCTTTTGATTATCCGACAGATGACTCTCATCATCCGTCGAGTCCACGTCTGTTAGCAATCCTTTAACCAAATTGGATTCCAGCTTCTCTTTACTCTTTTTCCAGGCTGCATCACAGAAGGACTCGATACCTTGAACTTTAGTGATTTGAGCATGAACATCTCTGGATGATTTCTATGCCTTAATCACCTCATGTTCTCGTTCAAGTTGCTTCTTCAAAATCTCTTCTTTCTTCAAGGACTCAGTTAATTTATCCTTAGCAATCTTACATTCTATTCTCAATTTTTCAAATTCAATAAACTGAGACTCTAGCACATTATTCCTCTCACTTAAAAACAGATTATTTTATTTGATTTTAGCATTTTCCTTAGTGAGGGACTTAAGTGTAACACGAAAATGATATAATTCTGTAGACATGTCATTGATTGCATCATTACACTCAGCTTTAGATAAATGTGCTAGGTTAGTGGTGATTACCTGATTACTTGAAGAACTTGTTTCTTTTTCATCCGACTTAGCCATTAGGGCTAGATTTACATAGCTGACATCTTCATCTTCATCTAGACCATCTGCTGCGCAGTCATTTTCTTGTGTAATAAAATCCCTTTCCTTTTGTTTGAGTAACTCAAAATACTTCTGTTTATAATCCACAGGCTCAAACTTCTTCTTGCTGGAATCTGACTTTCTACACTCACTGGCAAAATGCCCTGTCAAGCCACATTTGAAATATTTGAATTTTGATTTATCCACCATATTTCTATTTGGCTTAGCTGCTCCAAAGTTCTTCTTGAACTTGAGCTTTCCAAATCTTCTGGAAAGAAATGTAAGATGTTCATCAATATCATCCATATCATCTTGGCTCAAAGAGTCTTATTATCAGCTACCAGCCCTTTGCCCTTATTTTCACAGACCTTAGAAGTAGACTCAATAGATTCTACCTTCACTTCTTTCTTTTTCTCCAACTCAGCAACCAGTGCTATGGACCCTCCTTTCTTTCTTCCTTTCTCCATCCTCTCATCTTGCTCTATTTCAAGCTCATAAGTTTTCAGGATGCCATATAGTCTCTCCAAAGTAAACTCCTTGTAATCTTGAGAGTTTCTCAATGAGACTGTCATTGGTTTCCATTCCTTTGGAAGAGATCTAAGGAACTTGAGATTGGAGTCTTTTGTCTGATAGACTCTTCCATGCAACTTCAGAGCATTTAGCAGTTTTTAAAATCTACTAAAAATGTCAGTGAGAGACTCACTATCTTCACAATGAAAGTGCTCATATTGCTGAATTAGCAGCTGCATCTTATTCTCCCTTACTTGCTCAGTACCATCACATATAATCTGAATTGTGTCCCAAACCTCCTTGGTTGTTTTGCAGTTAATGATGTTATCAAACATATCACAATCAACTCCATTAAATAATATATTCATCGCCTTCTTGTTTTTCTTGACTTGCTCAATATCAGGATCTGACCATTCATGCCTAGGCTTGGGAACAGATGGTTCATTTCCTGTTGCATCTCTCATAAGCACATAAAGACCTCTCTCTATGCAATCCACATAAGCCTCATCTTGAGAAAGAAGATGTAGGTGCATCTTCACCTTCTAGTGGTGATAATTGTTTTTGTCCAGAAATGGAATCTTGACTTCAACATCCTTCTTGTTCATCTTGTTGTTTTGTTGTGATCTTTAAACTCTTTGTACTTCAAGAGCTTGCTCTGATACCAATTGTTATTCCCTAACAATATAACAAGAATTACAGAAGGGGGTTGAATGTAATTCTGGCTTCTTTTTGAGATTTATGAAAAATAGTTCTAACTTAATAATATATAAGTGTTTGATTTGCAAAGTGCGGAATGAAAGAATTATATAAATCAAAACACAAGTAATAAAAACACAAGTCTTTAAAATTTTCTAGTGGATTTGAATGTATCCACCAGAGATATAAATATATATCAAGAGAACCTTGTCAAGATTAAATAGATCACAGCTGCTTAACAAGTGAACAACTAAACTTGCAGAGAAATGCTACAGGATACAACTTACAAATGTTTCTCAGAAAATGTGTTTTTCTTAGTCTATAGTTGTTGTTCTACTTGCTACACTTGGTTTATATATCACCAAGTTTACATAGAATAAGACAAGATAATAAAATAAAACCTATTAAGTCTAACTCCATGCTGCTTCACTACTCTATTCCATCACCTTGAAAATCTTCATAACTTGCATGGAAATGGTAATGCTTCTTTGTTCTCATTTTCCTGCTAAACAGGCTGCCACATTCCTTTTGCAAACACTCGATGCATGTGACTGTGTTGTCACTGTCAACAGATATTTGAATTGATCATCCGTCGGGTAGCCTTTTTGATCATCCGTAAGGTAGCTTTGTTGATCATCCGTGGGGTAGCCATTTATCACTTGACTCTATTTCATTTGTGCAGAATTATAAGACATCTTATATTTACATTTAATCAACCTATTCTGTACATCTACTAATAGTCTACATGATTCATAAGCTACTACAGAAACTATACAAAGTTGTTTGCAGAAATGTGCTACATGACTTATTGTTACATAAGCTACTCACCCGATGGATATCAATTAGTCATCCGTCGGAACTATATTGAATCATCCATCGGGACTATAATTGATCATCCGTCGGGTGCTACAAAATACACTAAGTTAAATCTACTAAGGTGTTTCGTTTAGCTTATCATCAAGGACACAACGTATTCCTAACAAGGTCCTCATGTCCCTATGAGAGCTGGTACAGGGAATGAACCATCAGTTCCAAAGCCTAGACTTGATTGGTCTGATCCAAACATTGAGCAAGTCAGGAAAGATAAAAAGGCCATGAATATACTATTTAATGGTGTTAATGGTGATATATTTGACAACATCATAAACTATAAAACATCTAAAAAGGTTTGGGACACAATACAAATTATTTTTGATGGTACTGAGCAAGTTAGGGAGAACAAGATGCAACTCTTAATTCAGCAATATGAGCATTTTCACTGTGAAGAAAGTGAATCACTCACTGATATTTTTAGTAGATTTCAAAAAATACTGAATCCTCTCAAGTTGCATGGAAGGGTCTATCAAACAAAAGACTCAAACCTTAAGTTCCTTAGATCTCTTCCCAAGGAATAGAAGCCAATGACAGTCTCATGAAGAAACTCTCAAGATTACAAGGAGTTCACCTTGGAGAGACTGTATGATATCCTGAAAATCTATGAGCTCAAAATAGAGCAAGATGAAAGGATAGAGAAAGAAAGAAAGAAAGGAGGATCCTGAAAACCTTGCACTTGTTGCTGAGCAAGAGAAGGAAAAGGAGATGAAGGTTGAAGCTATGGAATCTGCATCAAACTCACGGGTTTGTTAGAGCAAGGGTAAAGGGCTGGTAGCTGAAAATGAAGAACAGCTGAGCCAAGATGACATGGATGATATAGATGAGCATCTAGCATTCTTATCCAGGATATTTGCCAAGCTTAAATTTAAGAAGAATTTTGGAGCAGCTAAGCCAAACAGAAACATGGTTGATAAGTCTAAATTCAAGTGTTTCAAATGTGGCTTAGCAGGTCTTTTTTCTAGTGAGTGTAGAAAGTCTAATTCTAGTAAGAAAAAGTTTGAGCCTGTTAACTATAATAAGAAATACTTTGAGTTGCTCAAGCAAAAGGAAAGAGCTTTCATCACACAGGAGAATGATTGGATGAAGATGGAGAAACAAGCTATGTCAACCTAGCCCTAATGGCCAAATCAGATGAAACAGAGACCAGTTCATCAAGAAATCAGGTAATCACAACTACCTAGCACATTTATCTAAAGCTGAGTGTAATGATACAATAAATGACATGTCTACTGAACTATATCACATGCGTGTTACTCTTAAGTCTCTCACCAAAGAAAACAGTAAAATTAAGGAGAACAATGTGTTTTTAAGTGAGAGGAATAATGTGTTAGAGACTCAATTCATTGAGTTTAAAAAATTGAAATTAGAATGCAAGGTTGTTAAGGATGAAATAACATAATCCTTAAAGAAAAAGGAGATTTTAAGAAAGCAACTTCAACGAGAACATGAAGTGATTAAGGCATGGAAATCATCTAGAGATGTCCATGCTCAAATCACTAAAGTTCAAGGTATAGAGTCTTTTTGTGATGCAGCATGGAAAAAGAATAAAGAGAAGCTTGATTCCAACTTAGTTGAAGGACTTTCAACAGATGCGGACTCAACGGATGATGAAAATTATCCGTCGAATATCAAAAGGATTATCCATCGAAAGACAATGAGCCACATCCGTCAAATATCAGTAAGCTAGTTAGCAAAGCTAACCTAGTTAAGTTGAATGATAAATATGGATCAATTTTTAAAAACTTTATTCCAGGAGAATCAAGTCAACTGAGGAAAGAAAAGAGAGTTAATGTTGGGCATCTGTCTATCAACAATTAAATGACAGATTAGAAAAGATTGAGGTTAAAACAGAATCAAAAAGGAAAAACAATAGAAATGGGAAGGTAGGGATTAACAAACATAACAACTTCACACCTGATAAATATGCTCCAAGAAAAATTTATGTTAAGTGTTGTAGTGTTAATTATTTGTCTGTTAATTGTAAACTTGCTATGCCTACTCCCATGTCTGCACCTTCTTCTTTTCCCAACATGACTGCCATGTCTGCAATGCCTATGAATGTTTTCCCTGCACAGAATATGAATGCACAATTTGCTAATATGCCATTTGTACCTAATCCTTATTATGTTGCATTTAATATGCCTCAAATACCATTTAGCATGCCTTACTGGAATAACATGTTTGCAAACAGCATGCCTTTTAATGTAAACCAAAATGTGCATGATAATTCTGCTTCAATGAACAGTTTCAAAGGTCCAACACAAATGACAAAGGATGAATCTGAAATACCTAAGTCAAATGAGGTCAAACCTAAGAAACCAAATAAAAAGGCTAATAAGGCAGGACCCAAGGAAACTTGGGTATCAAAATTAACTTGATTTGATTTTGATGTGTGCAGGGAAATGGAAAGAATCTTTGGTATCTAGATAGTGGTTACTCAAGGCACATGACTGGAGATTCTACCCTGCTCACTGAATTTAAGGAAAGAGCTAGCCCAAGTATCACCTTTGGAGACGACAGCAAGGGATATACTATGGGATATGGCTTGATTTCAAAGGATAGTGTCATCATTGAAGAGGTTTCCCTAGGGGATGGACTCAAGCATAAGCTGTTGAGTATCAGCCAACTTTGTGATAAGGGCAACTCAGTCACCTTCAATTTTGAAGCCTGTGTTGTGACTAACAAAAAGAGCAACAAAGTGGTTCTCACTGGAGTGAGAAAAGGAAATGTGTACCTAGTTGATTTCAACTCATCACATGTAGAATCAATAACTTATCTTCTCAGTAAAGCAAGTCAAGATGAAAGTTGGCTATGGCATAAGAAGCGGTCCCATCTAAACTTCAAGACCATGAATGAGCTAGTCAGGAAAGATTTGGTTAGAGGTATTCCTCAAGTGCAGTTCTCAAATGATGGATTATGTGATGCCCGCCAAAAGGGAAAGCAGATTAAAGCATCATTCTAGAAGAATCTTGATTCAACAATTGAAGAACCTTTGCAACTATTACACATGGATTTGTTTGGACCAGTCAATGTGTTGTCCATCTCTAGGAAAAGATATTGCCTAGTAATTGTAGATGATTTCTCAAAGTTCTCTTGGACATATTTTCTAAAATCTAAAGATGAAGCTAGTGAAATCGTCATCAATCACATAAGGCAAGTCAACAATCATCCTGACCTCAAAGTAAAAAGAATCAGGAGTGACAATAGAACTGAGTTCAAGAATTCTGTGATGAGATCATTTTGTGAAGAGAATGGGATTATGCATGAGTTTTCTGCAGCTAGAACTCCATAACAAAATGGAGTGGTGGAAAGGAAAAATAGATCTCTTATTGAAGCTGCAAGAACAATACTAGAAGAATCAAAGTTACCAATATATTTTTGGGCTGAAGCTGTGAATACTGCATGCTACACTCAGAATATTTCTTTGGTTAATCAAGCAAAATGCATGACACCCTACCAATTATTCAAGAATAGGAAGCCAACTCTAAATTTCTTACATGTCTTTGGCTGTAAATGCTATATCTTAAGGAATCAAACTGATCAACATGGAAAGTTTGATGCCAAAGCAGATGAAAGAATTTTTGTTGGATATGCTGTTGGAAAAGCATATAGAGTCTACAATCTAAGAGCCAAAATTGTTATGGAATCTGTACATGTTGTGTTTGATGATAAAAATATTGAAGGACTGCAAAATGGAGATTTCCATGAAAGCCTTCAATTTGATAATGTTGAGATGGTTTGTGATGAAAGTGATGATGAAAGTGATCAAGAAATAATGGCTAAGGATAATGCAGAAAAGACCATCTCCAATGATGCTCAAAATTCAGCATCTATCGAGTTGCATAATGCATCATTCATCGGTAGACAATTAGCTTCATCCATCGAGATACAAAGTGCATCATCCGTCGGAACAATGAGAGAAGCTGAGAGTCAAAACAGATCACTTACAAAAAGAACTCCTTCTTCAAATCAAAGATTCACAAACTCAGGGGGAGTTTCTTCTAATCAAAACTCAGTCACACATCAATACAATGATGAGTCCTCTACATCTAGAGCTAATCTACCACAACAGAGAAAATGGACTAGAGATCACCCTTTTGAGCTCATTATTGGTGATGCATCTTCTAGAGTTCAAACAAGGAAAGCAACTCAAGAAGAATGTCTATATAGCAACTTTCTTTCTAAGGAAGAATCAAAGAAGGTAGAAGAAGCTCTGTTGGATCCTGATTGGGTTTTAGCTATGCAGGAAAAGCTAAACCAATTTGAAAGGAACAAGGTATGGAAGCCGGTACCCAAGCCTAAAGGAAAGAATCCAATTGACACCATGAGGGTATTCAGAAACAAGATGGATGAAAATGGCATAGTGGTCAGTAAAAAAGCTAGATTGGTTGCTAAGGGCTACTGTCAACAAGAAGGAATAGATTTTGATGAAACTTTTGCTCCTGTTGCAAGATTTGAAGCCATCATAAATTTTTTAGCTTATGCAGCCCATACTAATTTTAAAGTCTATCAAAAGGATGTCAAAAGTTCCTTTCTGAATGGAGATTTGGAGGAGGAAGCCTATGTTAGTCAGCCTCCTGGTTTTGAAGATCCAAATTTTCCAGAATATGTCTACTATCTTTTGAAAGCACTTTATGGATTGAAGCAAGCACCTAGAGCCTGGTATGATACTTTGTCAAAGTTTCTCTTAGAAAATCACTTCACAAGAGGTACTATTGACAAAACTTTATTCTTTAGGAATGTTAATGGCTCTAGTATACTTGTTCAAATTTATGTAGATGATATTATATTTGGCTCTACAGATGAAAAACTTTGCAAAAAGTTTGCCAAATTAATGCAAAGTAAGTATGAAATGAGCATGATGGGAGAACTAACTTACTTTCTTGGTTTACAAGTTAAGCAAGTTAGTGATGGAATATTCATTAGTCAAACCGAATATATTTATGATATGTTAAAGAAGTTTGATCTAATGGATTGTACATCTGTAAAACCTGAAAGGAATATGTCCTAAGTCCAATCATGTATTAGGATTTAGGAATAACTTCCTGTGTAATATGTTTTGATTTCATTGATATTAATAAAAGACTTGTTTTGTTTTTATTACGGGCTTTATCTATTTAAGTGTTTAAATAAGATATACCATAGTTTAGAGTAAAGCTTTTTATGGATTATGATGAGATCATAATAGTGAGACCTAAAAGATGATAACTCTAAACTTAAATAGTTCCTTGTCGTAGGATTACTAACTGGTAATTAATAATCCACAAAGATCGGTACATAGTATGCTTGCTTCATTTTGAAGGATGTCTGTTCTCATAGACATTTGTGTGGTGACACTATAGCTAGTATGTAGGTGCTTATTATAGAATAAGTTCACTGAACATGACTCGCCCAGCTGAACAACTGATGGAGTTCACTCACGTGTCAGCAGTTGTTCACATAGTAATAGTTGTACAAGTATCCTTAGACTTGAGGTCATCATAGTCATCTTGTGTACACTGAACTATGCTTTGGTTTAGTTCTTAGTCTCCAGGGACAATTATTAGGGCTCTACTGGGTATAGGAATTTGTACACGAAAATAGTGTATGATAAATAAAGGATCTACCCCTTCCAGTGAAGGAAGCGAATGTTCAAGGCTGGTCCACTTATGCTAGTTCAGAAATCTCTGGCCAGAGTGAATGAAATTAGAAAGGAGTTTCTAATTTGCATAGAACTAAGCATAGTAAATGGAAAGCAGGTGATTAAATTAGATAGGCTTGACACGAGATCCATGCCTTGTACTTAATCAGGACATTGTAGGGTAGAAGGAGTTTATTGTACGGTAACTATTCACTGGATAGGTTCTTGGTATTCTAAGCAGTGTATTCGTATTATCCGGATAGTCGTGATATGCTGAGAAGTATCCCTCACGATGTAGAATAAATATGATTAATTAATTAATCATATTTAATAAATTAGAGAATTTATATAAATAATGATAAAATAGTTTTATTATTATTTATTTCTACTACCGGCTTAATATTGAACCTACAAGGTCACACCATAAAAAGAGAATGATTTAATGGTGGAGGAATTGATTAATAATGGTTGATAATTATTTATTTATGAAATAAATAATTAATTGGCAAATTTAATAATTGATTAAATGAGATTTAATTGATTATAAATTAATTAAGAAAAGTTCTTAATATTATTAATTAAGAATTTAATTTTTGGAAATTAAACCAGGAGAGAGAATTATTTCTAAAGTGTTTAGAAAAAGGATTAATAATTAAAAGGTGTTTTAATTATTAATGAGAATAATAAATGGGATAATAATAATAATATTTATGAGAAAATTTCAGCTGAAAATTTTGCCTATAAATATACTATTATAAACCCTATTTTCATTCTAACCCCAATTTTTATAAAAACCTAATTCTCTCCACCTCCTCCTCCTTAACGTCATTTTCTTGGTGGATACCGGTGGAGTGCTTCACGTTTGAGGAGCAGCTGCTAAGGATCTCCGATCGTTGCTTTTGGATCGCATATTAAAGGTTAGTAATCGATCCCTATATTTTAATCACGATTTATATGCTTTTATTTGGATTTTATATGTGTAAAAGTATTTTACCATGCCTCCGCTGCAATTAAAATCCAACAATGGTATCAGAGCATAGGTTGTATGCATATAGATCTGTGGTAAAAATTTCAGAATTTTATGTGCTTGTATGAATTAATTGTGATTTTTACAAGTTATATTATGGATTAATTTTGTCTGATGAGAAATCGTTTCTCATAATAATTTTGAATGTTGATCTGGGTTCTACAAGTGTTGTAGATCGTCTGGGTATTTTTTTCATAATTTTATGATGTATAGATTTTTTATTATGAATTTTTGAAGTTGTTGCAATTAAAATTCGTAATTAAATAAGTATATATATATAAATTGTAAGTTTGTATATATATATTTGTTTGATGCTGGAAATCATAAGTGCTGCTGTACATCTGCTGTTGTCTGACTGATTGCACGGAGAAAGAGAAAAGAACAAGGACGGCGGCACGCTGTTCGAGGAAGCTGTCAGGTGCGGCTGCTGCAGGCGCGTGTGGCGCACGCGCGGGGGGGGGGGGGTGTCGCGCATTCCGGGAATGCGTTACACCCTGTGGCGCATTCACGGAATGCGTTACACCTTTTAATTGGTTAAAAGGGTTGTAACGCATCACCGAAATGTGTTACAGGGCTTGTAACGCGTTCCTGTAATGCGTTACAGCCCGACTGTCCACATTAAAATTGATTTTCTGGGAGTTTCGTAACTCCGTTTTAGGCGTGCAATATACCGTTGGATTCGTTTTTCCGAGACGGATCTAATGGAATGATTAAATTTTAGTTTATATAAAATTTTTGAACTGTTTATATTTCCGAAAGTGTTTTAAAGCTGTTTTTAACTGTTTTAACTGCTTTTAAATGCTTCATGTGATACATAGAGATGTATAATGCTTAGACTAATATGCTAGATGATGTAACATGTCTACCTTGATGTTTATTCATGTTTATATATGTGATATATGCTTAGTTTATCATGCGATGATAGATTTAGGTGAACTTAAATGAACATAAGGCGTTTGTTAGACAATCTAGTATAGTGAAATTGTTTCATAATCTTAAGAATAATATTATGAATACAATCATGAGATTATTGTGTTTATGAAACACGTAATTGAATATGAATTTTTGATATGAGAGAAAGGATGATTCTGTCAACAACAGATTTATATCTGTAAGAAAGGGTTATTAAGTGACGCCTCTTGACAATGCTCCACCCGATCTGGGAATCATCTGATTATTGATTATTGATTTGAAATATTTAATTTAAAAGGAAGAATCTCTTTATAATATGATTATGATTGTAACATAATATAATCCCTCTAAAATTAAATAATATCAAGTAGTAATTGGCCAATGATACAACGGGCTTGTGTCGGTCATAGCATTCCAACATGATAGCTTTGATTTCGAAATAAGAAATACTTATCTATTACATATAGATGTGTACATTGAATAAGAATCTAAAGGTCGGTACGTGCCACAGCCGTGGGCCTTTGGGGACTGATTCAACTGTACGGAATGTTGGGTTAGACTTGACTTAGAATATTGAGTTTGTCGTGCCACAGCCGAGACTCAATTATTCAAGAGGCTAAAGTTTGATTAGGGAATAACATAAGATGTAATTGACAAGAGTTGTCTGCCTATTCAACATTACATGGCGGTTCGTGCCACAGCCGGGGTTGTGTAATGGAATGTAGAATCCCTATTCCCACTAGCATTATGAATGCTTAATTTTTCACGTAGGGGGTTGAATAAATTAGATAAACTAGTGGGAGCCACTTATGAATAAAGACCCGATTCATATAGTGTTTTAAAATGAAATCGAATATTTGCTAAGTGTTGTTATGTGTTTATCATTTACAGATTTACAATATACATTATGTCTTCTGCACTATCACTCAGGAGCATACTAGATGCTCACAAGTTGACTGGTCCTAATTATGCTGACTGGCTTCGAAACTTGAGAATTGTTCTCAGATTTGAGAAGCTGGAATACGTGATTGACTCACCTAAGCCTACTGAACCTGCTAGCGATGCGTATAATGATGAACATGTTGTGTATCGTAAGTGGATAGATGATGCAAATATTGCTCAATGCATCATGCTAGCTTCCATGAACATTGAGCTACAGAAGTAACATGAGCATATGGATGCTCACACTATCCTCATGCATCTACAAGAGTTGTATGATGTGGCGGGGAGGACAGCTCGATATGAGATATCGAAGGAGCTGTTCGGTTGTAGGATGTCTGAGGGATCATCTGTGAATGACCATGTACTTAAGATGATCAATTTGATTGAACGTCTTGGACAACTTGGTTTTGCCATGGATGGGGAGCTGAGCCAAGACTTGGTCTTGCAATCGCTTTCGAGTTCGTTCTCGCAGTTTGTTGTGAACTTTCACATGAATAAGTTGGATGTCAGCCTGCCTGAACTCCACAACATGTTGAAGACTGCGGAATCGAATTTTCCCCCTAAGAAGAGTAATGTTCTTCTAATTGGTGAAGGTTCCAATCCTAAGAAAAGGAAGAGGAACCCTTCCAAGAAGAAGAAAGTAGGTGAAGAAAATCCGGTTCCACCAAAAGCTGAAGACCCCAAGAGCAAAGTTGTTTGCTTTCACTGTAACAAGGTGGGGCACTGGAAGAGGAACTGCAAGGTATACGTTGCAGAATTGAAGAAGAAGAAGGGTAGTGAGACTACTGCTTCTGATTCAGGTATGTTCATGATAGAAGTGAATATGTCATTAAATCAAATTTCTACTTGTTGCAGGGACTAAGGAGAAGTAGGACTCTTGAGGAAGAGGAGGTGATTCTACTGATAGGAAATGGAGCAAGAGTTGCTGCTGAAGATGTAGAATCATTTCATTTATATATGCCTATGGGCAAGACTATTGTTTTAAATTGTTATTTTGTTCCCTCGATTGTGAGGAATATTATTTCTATTCCCATGTTAGACTTGGCTGGATTTTCATTTATTATTGAGAATAATGAATGTTCTATTCTTAGAGATAATATTCTTTATGGACGTGGTACTTTGAATAATGGTCTGTATAAATGTGACATAATTTACTTCAGATTGAACAAACTAATAAAAGAAAAGGGATGATGAAAATCTCACTTCAATGTGGCACTGTAGTCTCCATTTAGTAGACATGGAGAGAGGGCTGCAAATTTGCTAGGAATGGTACACACAGATATCTGTGGACCAATGTCTAAGCAAGCCATGGGTGGATTTTCATACTTCATTACTTTCATGGATAATAGATCTAGATTCGGATATGTGTTTGATGAAACACAAGTCTGAAGCCTTTGAAAAGTTCAAAGAGTTTAAGTATGAAGTGGAGAAACAACCAAACATAGTATTATAACTCTTCGATCAGATCGAGGTGGTGAATACTTTAAAGGAGTGTTTCTAGATTATCTCAAAGTAAATGGTATAGTCTCCCAGTGGACTCCTCCAGATTGGTATCTGAAAGGAGAAATCGAACTTTGTTAAACATAGCTCGGTCCATGATGAGCTATGAGAATCTTCCAGTATTCCTATGGGGTTATGCATTGGAAACCTCAGCATACTTACTGAATAAGGTGCCTTCCAAATCTGTTCCTCAAACTCCGTATGAGATATGGAAAGAAAGGAAACCGAGTCTTAAACACGTTAAGATTTGGGGATGTCCAGCTTATGTCAAGTAAGTTGACCCAAATAAGCTGGAATATTGATCCGTAAAATGTAGTTTTGTGGGATATCCTAAAGAGACTTTAGGGTATTACTTTTATACCGATCATCGGGTGTTTGTCTCCAGACATGCTACCTTCTTGGAAAAGGAGTTTATCCTTGAAGGAAACAGTGGGAGCAAAATTGAACTTGATGAAGTTCAAGAAGCACAAACTGCTACGGATCAAGTGGAAACACCTGTTCTGACTGAACAACCTTCTGTGGAACAGCCCATTCGTAGGTCAGGGAGAGTGTCTCGCCAACCTGAGAGGTAATATGGCCTTATTGAGAATGACAATGAGTTGTCGATCATTGATGATGACGACCCTGTGACCTATAATGAGCTATGAGTAGTGTTGACTCAGAGAAATGGCATAGTGCCATGAAATCCGGAATGAAATCTATGTATATGGGATACAAAAGAATGATTAGAGCAGATGGCCAGGTGGAGACCTTTAAGGCCAGGCTTTTGGGAAAAGGATTCAAACAAAGGCAATGGATTGACTTTGATGAAACCTTTTACCTGTAGCCCTGTTAAAATCAGTTCGGATTTTGCTTGCGAATGCTGCTTACTACAACTATGAGATCTGGCAAATAGCCAGATGGTTTTCTTTCCAAGAGAAATGAAAACCTAGTGTGTAAGCTGTTGCGAACCATATGTGGTTTAAAGCAAGCTTCTCGTAGATGGAACATCCGTTTTGATGAGACAATCAAAGAGTTTGATTTTATCAAAAACGTAGATGAACCATGCGTCTACAAAAGGGTTAGTGGGAGCGCGGTAATATTTCTTGTATTGTATTGAAATAGAGTTGACACACATAACAACATAGCAGACCCACTCACAAAGCTACTTTCTGAAAGTCACTTTGATCGTCATAAAGACTAGATGGGTATTAGATACCAGAGTGATTGGCTTTAGTACAAGTGGGAGATTGAAAGGAATATGTCCTAAGTCCAATCATGTATTAGGATTTAGGAATAACTTCCTGTGTAATCTGTTTTGATTTCATTGATATTAATAAAAGACTCGTTTTGTTTTTATTACGGGCTTTATCTATTTAAGTGTTTAAATAAGATATACCATAGTTTAGAGTAAAGCTTTTTATGGATTATGATGAGATCATAATAGTGAGACCTAAAAGATGATAACTCTAAACTTAAATAGTTCCTGGTCGTAGGATTACTAACTGGTAATTAATAATCCGCAAAGATCGGTACATACTATACTTGCTTCAATTTGAAGGATGTCTGTTCTAATAGACATTTGTGTGGTGACACTATAGCTAGTATGTAGGTGCTTATTATAGAATAAGTTCACTGAACATGACTCGCCCAGTGGAACAACTGATGGAGTTCACTCACGTGTCAACAGTTGTTCACATAGTGATAGTTGTACAAGTATCTTTAGACTTGAGGTCATCATAGTCATCTTGTGTACACTGAACTATGCTTTGGTTTAGTTCTTAGTCTCCAGGGACAATTATTAGGGCTCTACTGGGTATAGGAATTTGTACACGAAGATAGTGTATGATCAATAAAGGATCTACCCCTTCCAGTGAAGGAAGCGAATGTTCAAGGCTGATCTACTTATGCTAGTTCAGGAATCTCCGGCCAGAGTGAATGAAATTAGAAAGGAGTTTCTAATTTGCATAGAACTAAGCATAGTAAATGCAAAGCAAGTGATTAAATTAGATAGGCTTGACACGAGATCTATGCCTTGTATTTAATCAGGACATTGTAGGGTAGAAGGAGTTTATTGTACGGTAATTATTCACTGCATAGGTTCTTGGTATTCTAAGCAGTGAATTCGTATTATCCGGATAGTCGCGATATGCTGAGAAGTATCCCTCACTATGTAGAATAAATATGATTAATTGATTAATCATATTTAATAAATTAGAGAATTTATATAAATAATGATAAAATAGTTTTATTATTATTTATTTCTACTACCGGCTTAATATTGAACCTAGAGGGTCACACCATAAAAAGAGAATGATTTAATGGTGGAGTAATTAATTAATAATGGTTGATAATTATTTATTTCAATGAGATTTAATTGATTATAAATTAATTAAGAAAAGTTCTTAATATTATTAATTAAGAATTTAATTTTTGGAAATTAAATCAAGAGAGAGAATTATTTCTAAAGTGTTTAGAAAAAGGATTAATAATTAAAAGGTGTTTTAATTATTAATGAGAATAATAAATGGGATAATAATAATAATATTTATGGAAAAATTTCTGCTGAAAATTTTGCCTATAAATATACTATTATAAACCCTATTTTCATTCTAACCCCAATTTTTATAAAAACCTAATTCTCTCCACCTCCTCCTCCTCCTTAACATCGTTTTCTTGGTGGATACCGGTGGAGTGCTTCACGTTTGAGGAGCAGCTGCTAAGGATCTCTGATCGTTGCTTTTGGATCGCATATTAAAGGTTAGTAATCGATCCCTATGTTTTAATCACGATTTATATGCTTTTATTTGGATTTTATATGTGTAAAAGTGTTTTACCATGCCTCCGCTGTGATTAAAATTTAACAAAATTCCTATTTATATGTGTAGTTGCTGTGCACATATTTTTTGGATGAAAAACCAACTGTTGGACAATGGTCTGCAAGTGGACAGAATTCCTATTTTTTGTGATAACACAAGTGCAATTGCCATCACTGAAAATCCAATACAACATTCAAGAACAAAGCACATAGACATCAAGTACCACTTTATTAGGGAACATGTGCTGAATGGTACTGTGGAACTTCATTTTGTTCCAAGTGAAAAGCAGCTTGCAAATATCTTTACCAAGCCACTTGATGAATCCACCTTTACTAGGTTGGTAAGTGAGTTAGGTATGCTTAATTATTCTTAAATTATTTCTGATAATTTTGCAAGTTGTAATGCAGCCACAAACTTAATTGATTTTTCTGTAATAGATGAAATTTTGGCTAAGTCAAAATTTACATCTTGACGGATGTTCATTATCCATCGAGTTTGATCATTTGTCGAAATAGAATAGCTTGGTAAAAATTAATTACTTTTTGGGATTATTTTATACCCGACATATAATTGCTTTATTCTCAGCCGTCGAATTGTCTACATCTTAGTCGTTAAAAGTACTGAACCTTATCCATCGGATATACTTACAGTCTGTAAGTATATCACGACGGATAATTGTCAGAATTTTGACAGTTTATTTCATTTTTAAATGGCTATTTTGGGCAATTCTCATTGGGTCTTTAATTTTTATCCCATTTTATTTGAGAGTACATAAAAGCCTAACTTCAGTTTATTTTTGCTTTTATCTCTCTCTACTGTAATTAACTGTTCTTTTCTCTCTCAAAGCAAAACCCCGTTCTTTCTGCAATTTCCTTGCTGTAACAATGGCACCAGTAGTAAAAATCATGTCTCAGTCTGGATTCATATATGAGAAGAACAACTTTGTGGCACTAGTGAACAAATAGATTCCAGCATCTGAGGATTATCACAAAATGATGGATTTTGTGAAGGGATGCAAGCTTAGCTATGCCATGCTGGAATCACCCACAATCTACTGTGAAGTTGTGGAAGAGATGTGGACTACTGCTATATACCAGGTAACTAAAAAACCATCACTCTCTCCATTAAAGGTAAAGAACATTGCATTAATAGTGATATTATCAAAGCATGCTTTAAAATTCCTGATAACACTATTACTAAGCCACACACAGATGCTGATATAGTTAATTTGCTTATTTCTATGGGCTATGCACTTCCTGCCACTATGTTAAGTGAAATTAGGAGGCTAGGTCTTAGGAAAGAGTGGAGTTATTTGTGTGATATAGTTACCAAGGTGTTTTCTGGTAAAGTAAGTAACTTTAATTTTGTCAACACTACAATGCTTAACATGCTTTACATGTTTCTTACTGATAAGTACTACAATTTTAGTGATTCCATTATATTTGAGTTAGGATACAAGTTAGGGGAGATTAAAAAGAGATCTAGGAATGTCTATTATGCTTGATTATTTATGATTATTGCTAATCATCTTTGTGAGAACCTTGAGATTGTGAACCCAACCAACAAACTGGATTGTTGGGTTCAAAAAAGGAGAATTATTGCATATTTAAACAGAGCTAATCACCACAAGGATGTGCCTCTTGTTTACTTGTCTATCATGGAAGGTCCGCAGGTAAGTGAGGTAAATACTACTATCTCTACTATCTCTACCTCTCAAATTTCTTTGCCATTGACTATGGCTATGGAATCTGTGGCAGTAACCTAACATATGACTACCCAAGCCACTAAACCTAAATCTTCTAAATCCATGTCAAAGAAACCACACTCTGGTGTCTCTCAAAAGATGCCAGTTTCAAAATCCACCAAAACCAAAGAGGGGAGTGTGAAGGGTGGTAATATAGGTGAGGGCCAGGGTGAAAATAAAAGAAACCCTAAGAATAAGGATGGAGAGGTGAGTGAATCCCAGCCTAGTCACACTACAGTTTCCCAATAAACTGCAGTGATTAATAAGGACAATAGCTCATTGCTAGTTGCATCCTCCCAAAAGGATGTGACTATTAAAAAAAGCTCTCAGCCAAGAGCAAAGGCCAAGAGGGTAAGGGACATAAGCTCACCCCAAACTTATGCCAGAAAGAAGAAATCTAAACATACCGGGGATTCACAGGGATCACACACAGTGCAAACTGCAGCTAAAGACTCAGTCACTGCACCATCTCAAATTCAGTTTGATGTGGCTCCAATAAATGTGGAGTCACAACCAAAATCTTTAATAATAGAAGCACCACACACACAAAAATCTCCCATAAATTCTCTAGATGTGGATATGATCAACACATCAATTCCTGATTCTCCTTCTTTAACTCTGTTGGAGAAGCCAAAATTCAATGCAAGTGAGCATCATTTTTTAGATGATTTGTTGGCTCACTTGCCAATTCTTTCAGGAACTGTTGAAACTTCTGTGCCAAAATTATCATCAATCTGCACAGAGTTCACAATAATTTCCACTCCAAACTCTATCATTTCTTCTATACCGATGGATATTGTTCATCCATCGGTTAGTGATTGTATCCCGATGGATATGCCTAACAGCAGTCATCCGTCGGCTATTCTAACTACTACCCCGACGGATGTTCCTCATCCGTTGGTACTCACTACACAAGCTGAGTTTTCAAAAATTGTTTCAAGTGTAGATGAGTTAGTGATTGTACAATCACTCCTAGGTTTGAGGGAAGGGAGTAAACAGAGTGAGAGGCTGAGTTGCTCTCAGACAAAAGGAGAGGAAATGAGAGAAACAATGCAGACTATTTCCTCCAGTCTGGAAAAAGTGAGTGAGGTGAGTTCCACCTTAGTAGGTGAAGGTGAGGGTGTGAGGGTGGTGAGCCAAGGGGAGCCCTTGATGCAAGAACATAGAGAAATTGAGAGAAAAGCAGGTACAGCTGAATGGGAAAAGCCCATTGTAAGTGAGTTAATGGATGTCAATGAGGCTGGAAAGAAACAACTAATTCAGCAAAAATATCAAGTTGTCTTAGATTATGTTTCTTATGAAGCTGAGGCATTTACTCACCCTGTCTCAACTTATCAAGTTCTAGCTGAGCAGGACAATGTGGCTGCAGAAAGAATGTTAAATCTGGTGCATACAACAGCCTCCATGCAAAGAGCCAAAGATGCCATCTCAGCCATGCCTCCCACAGCTGGTGATGATGTTGATTATGGAACTGGTTGTTCTGAAGAGTTCTTTGGAGATGAAGATGATAATGAAGAAGAGCCAATGGACATAGGGGGATAAGAAGGCCCTAGCTTAAGATCTAGCATGCCATCTTGGGCATTTTCCAAAGATTCTGATGAGCACCATTTCAAGTCAACTCTCTTCCACATCATTCAACAAACACATACAGCTCTTCAAACGACCACATAAATAATTATCAGCCATTATTAATTAATTCCTCCACCATTAAATCATTCTCTTTTATGGTGTGACCCTCTAGGTTCAATATTAAGCCGGTAGTAGAAATAAATAATAATAAAACTATTTTATTATTATTTATATAAATTCTCTAATTCATTAAATATGATTATTTAATTAATCATATTTATTCTACATCGTGAGGGATACTTCTCAGCATATCACGACTATCCGGATAATACGAATTCACTGCTTAGAATACCAAGAACCTATTCAGTGAGTAGTTACCGTACAATCAATTCCTTCTACCCTGCAATGTCATAATTAAATACAAGGCATGGAACTTGTGTCAAGCCTATCTTATTTAATCACTTGCTTTCCCATTCACTATACTTCGTTCTATTTAATGTAAATTAGAAACTCTTTTCTAATTTCATTCACTCTGGCCAGAGATTCCTGAACTAGCATAAGTGGATCAGCATTGAACATTCTCTTCCTTCACTGGAAGGGGTAGATCCTTTATTGATCATACACGATCTTCGTGTACAAATTCCTATCCCAGTAGAGCCCTTATAATTGTCCCTTGAGACTAAGAACTAAACCAAAACATAGTTCAGTGTACACAAGATGACTATGATGACCTCAAGTCTAAGGATACTTGTACAACTATCACTTTGTGAACAACTGCTGACACGTGAGTGAACTCCATCAATTGTTCAGCTGTGTGAGTCATGTTCAGTGAACTTATTCTATAATAAGCACCTACATACTAGCTATAGTGTCACCACACAAATGTCTATGAGAACAGACATCCTTCATAATGAAGCAAGCATAGTATGTACCGATCTTTGCAGATTATTAATTACCAGTTAGTAATCCTACGACCAGAAACTATTTAAGTTTAGAGTTCTCATCTTTTAGGTCTCATTATTATGATCTCATCACAATCCATAAAAAGCTTTACTCTAAACTGTGGTATATCTTATTTAAACATTTAAATAGATAGAGCCCGCAATAAAAACAAAACAAGTCTTATATTATTATCAATGAAATCAAAACAGATTACATAAAAGTTATTCCTAAATCCTCATACATGATTGGACTTAGGACATATATCTTTCATTTACGAACATGAAAAAATATAATGATAATAGATATATAAACTTACATTCCCATTTTGTTATCATATATTTATGGAATATTACTTATTTTTCTCCCCCTGAATTATTGCTGAATCAAATCTAAAATTTGGTGCTTTGAGGATCAAATTTCAAAACTGCTACCAGAAACTGGATCAGCCCTATTATATTCAGACACAGCTTCAGGCTTCTTTTCACAATTGGAAATATCTTCACTATATAAAGATTCTGATCTATTCTTAAGCCTGGGCACAAGATTCCATAAATTTTATCTTCGAACTGATTGAGTTCATCTTGCGTAGCAATCACCCAATCTGGATCTCCAAGAGCGTAACTGCTTTCTTTGGTTCCATTTGTGATAGAAACCCAGAATAGAGGCAATTATTTGCAGCAACTCTTCCAGTCTTTACTCCAGCATTTGGATCTCCAAGTACAAAATACCAAGGACGATTGCTACTCCAAATTTTTTATCTTGATGAATTAGCTCTTGATGAATCAGTATATTCTTCAACTTATGGACTTTGACTAGTGGGTCCTTGTTTTGTTTCTTGTTCTACTCCCCCTGAGTTGTTGCTAACATGATTTATAAAATCTGAAACTTGAGGATTGGTTCCAAAGATGGTATGATTGTGCTTCTGTGAGTTTCCACTATCATCACTTGCATCTGAACCACTTCCACTAGCACCATTGTAAGTCATATGTCATAGACCTATTTGTATATTCGAGGATTCAACTCAACTCAAATAAGAATGTAATAAGTAAATAGTGGATCGACCGTCAGAGAGATCTCGTAAAGTAATATCTGTCAAAGGATTCAGAAACAAGGTTCATCTACATACTTGAGGAGTTAATTCACTGGAAGAAGTTCAAGAAGTTGATCATGCCTCAGTGATATAAATCAAGATCGTGGATTTAATCAAGTGACAGAGATCTCGTCAGAGTATCATTAATTACAAGGATTTAATCTGAAGAAAATCAAAGTGTCAAAGTCAAGACATGAAGAAACGTCACGGAAGTTAGTCACTCATGAACCAGACAGTACATCGAGTGTCAACATTGAAGTGGTGGAATTGATTCATAATTCTCAGTGATTTTCAGAAGATTGTCAGAAGAATGGATGTTGCTCAGGGTTAGTATTAATTTTCTATTAATTAATTAAGTCATATAATTTAATTAAGAAAATAAATTATATCTGCAAAGATTAATTTATTGATTAATTGAATTAATTGATTAATTAATTCAGAATTAATATTAAGGTTTTCAGAATTTTTATTTGGTTAAAATCTGTTTTAATTCTAAAAAGACAACTGATTGTACTAGTATGACAATCGGTATGACAATTGATAGTCATACCGAAAGTCATGTTAATTCAGTTGAGTGTCTTGATAGAATTATTATTTAGATTAAAATCACTTATTAATTCAGCAAGACAATTCATTTGAATTAATATGACAATCGGTATGACAATCAATAGTCATACCGAAAGTCTTGCTAGTTCATTTTGATTGTCTTGCTAGCTCTAAAGATTGTCACACCGAAAGTCTTACTGAGCAAAGGATTGTCATACCAGATCAATTTTCCATTCGGCTGTTTGATAAAAGAAGCAGAAGACCAAGTCATTAAAAAATACACAGAAAACATCCAAGAACAAAAAGAAAGCAGCCGCCTTGAAACATTTTATTCTTCATCTGCAAATCATCAAGATTAAATTCTAGTTTGTTAATGTTAAATTCAACCACTAGAATTATTTATCTTGTTCTTATGTAACAATCTAGCGGATCAAAATTCCTAGAACTTAATCTCAAATCGCGTTTAGGATTTGATTCTAATTATTGCAAAAATAGAAAAAGTTCATGTCGAATTTATTCTAGATTTGTGATAATTGATTTGAGATCAATACCTTGTAATCGATACAGTTGTTGTAACACCTTTCAAGTTTAATAATATTTTTATTTAACTTGAATTTTGTTTCACATTTTTTATTCCGCATTTAATTCGATTATTCGGTGCTGTTTGTATTCAATCCCCCCTTCTACAAACTCATTGGGACCCAACAATTGGTATCAGAGCCTTCTGATTAACGAACAAATCAAGATCCTAGACTTTTGTGATTTTTCAACTCCTTGAATTTTTATTTATCCAAAAATTCATAATGACTTCACATAAAGTTGGAACCGTTAAAATTCCACAATTTGATAAAGAGAATTATATCATGTGGAAGAAGAAGATGCTATTATTTTTACAAGTTGCAAATCCCAAATATTCAAACTTGTTAAAGAAGGGTATAAAAACTCCGATGGTTATTGAACCGGAGGTAATAATAGATGGTGTGGTGACTACTAAAGCTAGAACCTATCCAAAAGAGCCCGAAGATTTTACTCCTGCTGAGAAGGAAGAAGCCTCCTTGGATGCCAGCCTTCAATTAATATTAATTGATTCCCTTGATCCCTTGATGAACAGACATGTGATGAACTGTAAAAATTCTAAACACATGTGGGAAACTATTGAGGTAATTAATGAAGGCACAGAGGAAGTTAGGGAGAACAAGTTGGAAATCCTAACCTCTGAATATGAACATTTCAAATCATATCCAGGAGAAGGAATTACTGAAGTGTTTGAGAGGTACAATGCGTTGATCAACAACCTGAACATCAATAGAAAGTATTATTCAATCAGGGAGGTCAACAAAAAGTTCCTTTTAACACTGCCAACTCATCTTGAACATAGAATCACTGCCATTAGAGAAGCTAGAGATCTGAGTGAGATTTCTTTGGACAGGCTCTATGGAGTGTTAAAAACCTATGAGTTGGAGCAGATTCAACAGAAGGAAGTCTACGGGAAGGATAGAATGGTCAGCACATCTACTGCACTTGTAGCTGAAGGTCAACAACAACAGCAATCTCAACAATTGGAAAGAATGGTACAGTTTTCCAAGGGTGAGGAAAATGAGTTAGTAGCAGAATATGATCCTCCTACTACAAATCAATCAAGTGATGATTTTTACTCCTTGGAAGAGCTGGAGCAATTGGAAGACGAGTCAATGGCCCAAATTGTCAAGAGATTCTCCCATGTCAGATTCAAGAGGAATCCCAAGCTTAAGTACAAGTCCAACTACAACAAATTCCAGAAAGGTGGATCTTCATCCTCTAACACCAGCAGTGGTGGATACAAAACAGGGATGGTTGATCGGAGCACCATTAGATGCTATAACTGCAATGAGTTGGGACACTTTGCCACAGAATGTAGGAAGACAAAGCAAGTAAGAAAGAACTCTGAAAGGGCTTATCTGGCAAAGGGAAGAAGCTGGGATGATACTGATAGTGAAGATGAAGAAGAAGGAAATCTTGCTCTTATGGCTGTTGATGGAAAAGCTTCATCGTCAAGAATAGAGGTAAAATTTTCTGATGCTGAAATGGTTTATCATCTAAGAGGTAACTTAGATTGTGCACGTCGTGATAATGAACTGTTAAGTTTACAGATCACAGACCTTGAGAAAGAGGTCAATGAATTAAGACTTGTGCACATTAATCAAGACAAATTAAAAGAACAGGTATCTTTTCTAGAGAATAGAGTTGACTGTTATAGAAAACTCGAAACTATTCTCAAAGACAAGATCACCGGTCTTGAGACTAAGGTTAGAGCCTACTTCAATTCTTGTTCAAAGGCTAAAGAGTTCTACAGTAAGCAAGCTGTTAATCAAACATCTGGAATAGGTTATGATTACAATGCTGCTATTGGAGAATTAGGCATAAACTCCCCTCCTCATGTCTGTGCTAAAGGGAGGGAAGTACCACATGTGCTTAAGGGTGTTGATGAACCCCTCTATAAAGCATCAATTGCTGAACCATTTGATGCGACCTCTTCTGTTATTCAAGAAGAAATACGTGCTGAGGATCATGCTAATGAGAAGATTGTTTCCAAGTCAAGTGAGTCGAAAGTTCCAGTCAAAGTTGTGAAAGCAACTGAGACTAACTCAGACACACATGAGTTGGATAACAATAATGCCATGTCTACCATGCATAAATTGCCTGCTGTTAATCACTCTCATAAAGCATGTGGTGTTTCTAATTGTATGTCTTGTGCTTTTAATATGATGTATGCTTATTTTAATGGTAAGCATGTGTCTAATGATAAGACTACTCCTCGTCAGCATGTGAATAACAAGAAGCATGATAGGTCTAAGACTGCTAGTCCTTCTAAGGCTAGAAAGGAGACATTTGTGCCTAAGCTTAAACAGAAATTTGTTAAGGCTGTTTACAAGGTCAAATGTTCAGTCATTGAGAAAGTTGAGACAATTAAAATTAAAAATGTTGTTTTGCCTGACAAAGGACAGTTCTACAAGTATGTCGGGCCCAACCAAGTTTGGGTTCCGAAGAAGGTCTAATCCATTTGAAGTGCAGGGCATTAAACAGGTGTAACCGGTAGTGTGGATTCTTGACAGTGGATCATCAAGACATATGACCGGAGATAGAGCCCTGCTATCAAATGTGGATTGAGAAAGCTGGCCCCCTGGTTACCTTTGGAGATAACAGCAAAGGTTTATCTGAGGGAAATGGCTGTTTGCAAGCTGAGAATGTTATCATTGTAATTTTGTATATTGTGCTAGGTTATTATCAGGAAGCAGTATCTAACATATAGCACCAGTGACGAGACTTGAGAATATTACGACATATCAGACACCTGCTGCACATTACACTTGGAATTGTACTCTAGTAAGATGTGTACAAGTGTACTCCTGATTGGTGAGTTAAAAGAGGAAGTCAGTGCACCAAAGTTCATGGACTTTGCAGCTGCAGATCTATTGGACTATGCAATCTCTTCTTCACAATCTCACTTCAGGTTGGTATGAACTAGTATACTGCTCAAGCAATCGTCAAGGACATGGTATGGCACTCTAACTGCAGTTACAGTTTTATATGAATAAGTAGAGTCGTCATATTTATAACTATCTTATCACTAGGCACAATCATATTATTTTATATGTGCAGTGGTATATTGATTATGCAATATAACAATTAGTATCTAAAGTACTTGACAAGTATCGGTCAATGATATCTTGTTAACATTATGTTGCAGATATTTGTAAGCTTTTGACATGAATGAGAATTACTTAGACTTTACCCTAAGTGATCAATGTTTTATCAAAAACTCATTCATATTGAAAAACAAAATCAAACTTCTTTCTACATTAGTGATTTCTTATGTCATGTAAAATCTTTTGAAATCACTATTGTAAATCATTTTCTCTCTATTACCATATGTTCTGTGTTACAGGTTCAGTCTCCAATGACTTTCTTTCATTGACAGTCATGAGGTTGAAAACCCACAACGTCTATCCCAGACTGTAAAGACAAACACAAAAACAGAACCAACCAACACTCTTTTACCACTAAAAGTAGTATGAATGAGCGTGAGGGAGATAGTGCCTAGTGCACCACATAAGGAAGGTTCTGTAGTCAACCCAGTAGCTCTGTCTCCTACATAGATGAGTAGTATTTAAACCGAGACAACTGCTAGCCCCCATACATCTTCTCAAAAAGATGTAATGGTTGAAAAGGCACAAAAACAGTTACTAGATTCATTCTCTCAACAGGGTGAGTCTATTGAATTTTGCCTGTCGGCCAAGGTATCCGATGTAGTGTCACCACTTCAAACATAATCAATTCTTGATGCACAAGGAGAGGTTACACACACAAAGGATGATTTGACGGAAACAAAAGTTTCGACCATTTTAAGGTCAGATTCGATTGTTCAAGGTTCGTTAGTGGACCAATTGCCTTTACAGGTGTTAGGAGAGGATACTGATCCAAAAGCCATATGTCAGTGGTCAGTGTCTACCTCCCCAGGCTTAAATCCCCTGGATGCATCTGCGGATAGTGGATCTGACATAGGTGCAGATTGGCAACTTGTTGACAATGATTCAGATATTACCTGATAAGTCACAAGGAAATGTCTTCACAGACATTAGAAGGGAACTTTGATCTTTATGCTAAATTCGTTGGATCATTGTTTACCTTCCCAGAATTCAAATCTGGAACCCTAAAAGGGAAACTAGCAACTTGTAGATTATGACTCAGATTCATCTGACGAGTTTAACAAGGATGGGGATTTGCGAACTCCCATTGCACCACCTGTGACCTCCTTAAGGATGGCTAAGGTGATTTTCCTTGCAGGTACAGCTGGATTATGGAGCTATGAGAGAAGAGTGATACACTTATGAGAATGAGTATAAACACGAGTGGAGAGAAGAGTGAAACACATGTGAGGTACACTAAAACACAATCACACACTCACAGTGAGGAAGAAAAAGAAACTACCTGTTATTTCTTTTCCAACCAAGTGAAATATGAGAACTCCTTCAGACGACGGCATACATTCCTTCTTTAAGGGGGAGATAGAAGCTTAAGTAATAGTTTGGAGGATTCCTCAACTAAGGGGGAGAAATAGCAGGGAGGAAGAAAAAGATCCTAAAAATGTACACTACACCACACCATTGTTGTTTCTAACTACGGATCCTATTGTACGGGAGAGGTGGTAAACACAAGGTGATTTCCTAGTAAGGGAAGAAGCTGTTAGGGGAGTACCATTGGTTTTTATCTGCGGATCCTATTGTACGGGAGAGGTGGTAAAACGAAGGTGATCTTCTTTAATCAGTTGATTCTCATAGGGGGAGAAGCAAGAGAGATATGTGCTTCTCAACAGGAAATGTGGTTGTACAAAAGAAGATGAAACTACTTGAAGATATGTTCAGTCTAGAGGAACATCTACTTGGAATCTGGAAAATGTTAAATCTAGTCCAGAACTTTTCTACTATTTACTTTGCATGTATATTTATATCTTTTTCTTATTTGTTAGTTGAGTTATCCTCTAGGTATTTGTGTGTTATTTTCTAACAAACAAATAGGGGGAGATTGTAAGTCATATGTCATAGACCTATTTGTATATTCGAGGATTCAACTCAACTCAAATAAGAATGTAATAAGTAAATAGTGGATCGACCGTCAGAGAGATCTCGCAAAGTAATATCTGTCAAAGGATTCAGAAACAAGGTTCATCTACAGACTTGAGGAGTTAATTCACTGGAAGAAGTTCAAGAAGTTGATCATGCCTCAGTGATATAAATCAAGATTGTTAGATATATTTGATAATGTCATGGCTAATATGTTTTATGTTTAGATTTCAGATCTTATTTGAACAGAACAAATCAGTACTTAACTGATCAGTACTTATACTGGAAGTCAGAACTTAAGGTACTGGAAGTCAGAACTTAAGGGATATCAGTACTTATGTTATCAGGAGATAGATATCAGAACTTAAGTGCTGAAGGACGATCAGATAAGGACAGTAGCTGATTAAAGTTAAGAAGATCAAGATAAACATAAGAAGAGATATGCATGAAGAAGGAATTCCGTGAAGAATGGAATACTTGGAATAGAAGATATCTGATTGATATATTTTAGGAAGCAGAATTATATTCCATATCAATTAGCGAATATCTTGTAACTGTGTAGTATATAAACACAGAAATAGAGTTTACACTAGAAGTGTTATCATTATCGAGAATATTATTTATTATAACTCTAGAAGCTCTCGTGATATTTTGTTCATCACTGAGAGATAACAGTTCCAGATTGTAACAGAGTTTATTGTTTAAATAAAGTTTGTTTTCTGTTACATAAGTTCTTGAAGTTTGATTTGATTGTAATAAACACTGTATTCACCCCCTCTACAGTGAAAGTGTGACCTAACAAGTGGTATCAGAGCTATCTGTTAACACACATACAGTTAAAGATCCAAACACAATCATGTCTGACACAGAAACTCCAACTAAGCCTACCAAAACTGAGGAATCATCAAAGATATCAACTCAGAGTCGATATGAGACTATCAGAGTTCCCATATTGAGACCATCTGAATATCCCATATGGAAGGTAAGGATGACCATGTTTCTGGAAGCAACAGATCCAGAATACCTTGATAGAATCAGGGAAGGGCCTCACAAACCTACCAAGCTCGCTGTTGTAGTTGCAGGTGAAGCAGCAATGACCGTACCAAAGGAAAAGACTGATTACACTGCTGAAGATATAGCATCTATTGCTAAGGATGCCAAGGTACGTCACTTATTGCATAGTGCCATTGATAATGTAATGTCAAACAGGGTAATCAACTGCAAGACTGCTAAGGAGATATGGGATGCACTGGAGACAAGGTGTCAAGGAACTGAAACAGTTAAGAAGAACAGGAAGACAATACTCACTCAAGAGTATGAACACTTTGACTCTAGGACTAATGAGTCATTGACTGATGTATATGATAGATTTGTCAAACTCTTGAATGACTTGTCATTAGTAAATAAGGAGTATGATCTTGAAGATACAAACCTCAAATTCCTGTTAGCTCTTCCTGAATGTTGGGATTTGAAGGCAACAACAATAAGAGACAACTACAATCTTGATGAAACAACTCTTGATGAAATCTATGGAATGCTCAAGACCCATGAACTTGAGATGGAACAAAGAAGCAAGAGAAAAGGAGGAAAGTCAAGGACAGTTGCTCTCAAGGTTGAAGAGGAATCCCCCAAACCACCCTCCTCAAAGAAAGATAAGGGTAAAGCTCTTATCATAAAATCTGATACTGAGTCATCAAGTTCTGAGAGTGATGATGACTCAGATTCTGAAAGCTTGCCTGAAACTGATGCTGATGAGGAGATGATGAAGCTGTGTGCTCTTATGGTGAAAGGAATCACAAAGATTGCATACAGGAAGTTCAGGAAGGGAAAGATGTTTTCCAGGAAAGGCATAAGTTCTGATAAGAAGAATTTCAGAAGATCTGAAGGAAAAGGAGGAAAGTCTGACAGAGGAGATTACGCTAATGTTAAATGTTATAATTGTGGTGAGAAAGGCCACATATCTCCTGATTGCAAGAAGACCAAGAATGACAAAGGCAAAGCTCTTGTCACAAAGCAGAAAAGCTGGACAGACACCTCAGACTCTGAAAGTGAGGAGAACTATGCATTGATGGCAAATGCTGATAAATCAAGTTCTGAGAGCAGTTCTGAAGCTGCTGAAACAAAGGGCAACAGGAAAAATATTCTAGTTCTGGACAGTGGATGTTCAGGACATATGACTGGAAATAAGGCCCTGCTATCAGACTTTGTGGAGAAAGCTGGCCCAAGTGTTTCTTATGGAGATGGCAACATTGGAAAAACTTTGGGATATGGCAATATCAATCTTGGGAATGTCATTATTAAAGATGTAGCTCTGGTCTCAGGACTTAAACACAACTTACTGAGTATAAGTCAAATCTGTGACAGAGGTTATCATGTTGATTTCTTTGCAGAACATTATGAAATAGTTAGTAAATCTAAAGGAAAAATTGTTCTGAAGGGATTCAGGCGTGGTAACATTTATGAAGCTAAGCTTTCAACAAGTTCTGATGGTTCTGCAATCTATTTAGTGAGTAGAGCCTCAACTGAAGAAAGCTGGAATTGGCACAAGAAACTCTCTCATTTAAACTTCAACAAGATAAATGAACTGATCAAGAAAGATCTTGTGAGAGGACTGCCAAAATCAGTGTTTGTTCCTGATGGTCTTTGTGACTCATGTCAGAAGGCTAAACAAAGAAAATCTTCGTTCAAGAGCAAGACTGAATCATCAATTCTTGAGCCTTACTATCTACTTCATGTTGATCTATTTGGTCCAGTGAATGTCATGTCTATTGCAAAGAAGAAATATGCGTTGGTCATAGTAGATGAGTTCACCAGATACACATGGGTGTATTTCTTGCACACAAAAAGTGAAACTGCATCTATCCTGATTGATCATGTCAAACATCTGGATAAATTGATCAAAGATTCTGTGAAAATTTTGAGGAGTGATAATGGCACTGAATTCAAGAATTTGAAAATGGAAGAGTTCTGCAAAAATCATGGAATAAAGCAGGAATTTTCTGCTCCTGGAACTCCACAGCAAAATGGAGTTGTTGAAAGGAAGAATAGAACTCTAATTGAAGCTGCACGAACAATGCTTGAAGAAGCAAAGCTTCCAACCTATTTCTGGGCTGAAGCTGTGCAGACTGCTTGTTTTACTCAAAATGCAACACTCATTAACAAGCATGGAAAAACACCATATGAGATGGTGAAGAACAAGAAGCCAAATCTCAAATACTTTCATGTATTTGGATGTAAGTGTTTTGTTCTCAAGACTCATCCTGAACAGCTATCCAAGTTTGATCTAAAAGCTGATGAGGGAATCTTTGTAGGATATCCACTTTCTACAAAAGCCTGCAGAGTCTATAATTTGAGAACAAAAGTGGTCATGGAATCTATCAATGTCTCTTTTGATGACAAGAAGATCACTGGACTTGAAGATTGCATTGATCATAATAAGCTGAGATTTGAAAATGAAGATTCATATTCTGATACCTCAAGTCCTGACAGTCTAAGTCCTGATACTGTAAATTCTGATGGATTAAACTCTGATGTTATTGAAACTGTGGTGACTACGTCAAAGGAAGATGCACCACTGCAGGGGGAGCATACTCAAGATTTTATCACATCTCAAGAAGCATCAGAACATACATCTGGCTCGTCAAATTCTGATTCGTCAAGTTCTGATAAGCCAAGTACTGACAGTGCTGAAAATCTAAATACTGAAGGATCCAACTCAGAGAGCATAGTTTCAGGGGGAGCATCAGAAAATGAAATCGAAGACAGCATGAATTATGGGGGAGCATCCAGTTCTAGAGAAAATCTTCCATCTGCAAGGAAGTGGACAAAATCACATACACCTGATTTAATAATTGGAAATCCTGAGGCAGGTGTCAGAACTAGAACAGGTACTTCGAATGAATGTCTTTACAATTCTTTTCTCTCTCAGACTGAGCCAAAGAAAGTGGAAGAAGCTCTTCAAGATGCTGATTGGGTGCAAGCAATGCAGGAAGAGTTGAATGAATTTGAAAGAAACAAAGTCTGGACCTTAGTGCCAAGACCCAAGAATAGATCGGTTGTTGGTACAAAGTGGGTATTCAGAAACAAAACTGACAGTGATGGCATAATTGTAAGGAACAAGGCAAGGCTGGTTGCAAAAGGATATTCTCAACAGGAGGGAATTGACTATGATGAAACATTTGCTCCAGTTGCTAGGTTAGAAGCCATAAGGATATTCATGGCTTATGCTGCTCACAAAAAGTTTACTGTCTTTCAAATGGATGTGAAAAGTGCTTTTCTCAATGGAGAATTGGAAGAGGAAGTATATGTTGAACAACCTCCAG
Source organism: Apium graveolens (assembly GCF_009905375.1). Lineage (NCBI taxonomy): Eukaryota > Viridiplantae > Streptophyta > Magnoliopsida > Apiales > Apiaceae > Apium > Apium graveolens. Next base: position 201,002,902 of record NC_133649.1, read on the forward strand.
GCTTTGTAGATTCCAAACATCCAGATTATGTCTACAGGCTTGATAAAGCACTTTATGGACTTAAGCAAGCTCCTAGAGCATGGTATGAGACTTTAGCTCAGTTTCTTCTGGAAAGTGGATTCAACAGAGGAACTATTGACAAAACATTGTTCTATCTCAACCATGGCAAGGACTTACTTTTGATCCAGATTTATGTTGATGATATCATTTTTGGGTCTCCAAATGACAAACTTTGCAAAAAGTTTGCCAATCTAATGCAGTCAAGATATCAGATGAGTATGATGGGAGAACTTAGTTATTTTCTGGGCCTTCAAGTCAAGCAGAGTGAAGAAGGAACTTTTATTTGTCAATCTAAGTACACCAGAAACTTGCTGAAAAAATTTGGAATGCAAGACTGTTCAAGTGCATCCACTCCCATGGCCACTGCAACAAAACTGGATAAGGATACTGGTAATTCAGTAGATATTACTGATTACAGAGGTATGATTGGCTCACTTCTCTATCTAACTGCTAGTAGACCAGATATCATGTTTGCTACCTGTCTTTGTGCAAGATTTCAAGCAGATCCAAGAGAACCTCACTTAACAGCTGTAAAAAGAATCTTTAAGTATCTTAAAGGAACAGCTGATCTAGGATTATGGTATCCTAGAGAATCAGATTTTAAATTAATAGGTTACTCAGATGCAGATTTTGCAGGTTGCAAAATTGACAGGAAAAGCACAAGTGGAAGCTGCCAATTTCTTGGAGGCAGATTGGTTTCTTGGTATAGCAAGAAACAAAAGTCAATTTCCACATCAACTGCAGAAGCAGAGTATATTGCTGCAGGAAGCTGCTGTGCACAGATTCTCTGGATGAAGAATCAGTTACTGGATTATGGGTTAACATATTTCAAAATCCCTATTTACTGTGATAATCAAAGTGCTATTGCTATGACAGGTAATCCAGTTCAACACTCTATGACAAAGCACATCAGCATCAGGTACCATTTCATCAGGGAACATGTGGATGAAGGTACAGTGGAATTGCATTTTGTTCCCACAGATCAACAAGTAGCAGATATCTTCACAAAACCACTGTGTGAAGCTACCTTTTCAAAATTGGTAAATGAACTTGGAATGATTTCAGGTTCTTTCTCTAAATCTGCTTAAACTTGTTCTATGTTATCAGACTTTATGATCAGTATTTACAGAATTAATCTCTTTGTATATTCTGTGCATTAATTGATAAATGTCTTCAAGTACTGACTGTTGTCTGATATATGTGTCTAAACTCTGATAAGTGATATGTCTGTTTCAGTAACTCTTCTATCCTATGAGGATAACTGTGCTAGATACTGACCTACTAGTCTTCAATAAACAAATGATCCCATGAAAGAAGTAGTTATTTCTGTGGAAATCTTATGACACAAGCAAATTCTGATAACTGAGCTTAGTTAAGTTTACTTTGTATATCTTATTACTAAGTCACAAATTAGAATAATGCTACTCATCTGTTTAAGTTCTGATTCTAGTAAAACTGCTGAATGTACTAAGTGCTGATAAACCTCACTTATCAAAAGAAGAAGAACAATAATCAAAGAATAATATCAGGTACTCCTTTGAGATCTAGAGTAAAAATGTGAAAGGGACGACCCAAGTGCATTGCTGGTATTAAGTAAATATGCATTAGAAAAGCAAAATATTTTCTTGGTGACTTTTCACACTCTATGATTACTGGAGAAATACTCTGATAATAGCATAAATTCTAATAAACAGTCGTGACTCACTTACACTGAGAAGCCTCTGTAAAATAGAATTTCAAAAGATGCATAAAATTAGCACAAAAACAGTAGAGGTGAACTCATGCATGAACTCATTTATCAGTAGGTTTCAGGATAATGACAGATCTTTAGCAAAATTTTAATTATGACTTATTTCTAAGATGTACTGAAGTAGATCAGACTTTACTCTTTGTCTGTTATTTAGCTTAATGCACACACACATCACTCCATATGAATGATGAAATTTCTGTGGTGGTCTATGTTATTTTAGATAAACAGTCATTGTGTCACTTCTGCACAAATTCTGAGGACAAGTTCTAGTTACACGTTCTGATGATTAATTTCTGACGTTCATAACTAAGAACTTGTATGAGTATTTACTAAGATAGATATTCCTTGTTCGAGTTAAGACATTATGTTCTGATGACTGTTAAGTTCTGGTATAGGTCTAAGTTCTGATTTTTCAGTCTAACCCTTTACTTAACTTATCTGTGAATAAAATTTGGTAACAGTCTCAGATTAATTTCGAAATGTTGAAGTGGAAGATTAATAGTCTATGGTTAAAACATAATGGCACTCGTCCTTGAACAGTTCACTCTTGTTCCATGTGCACATTCCTTTTCCAATGACTGTTATTCTTTTTCAAAGTCTAGGGAGACGAGGTAGATTTAATTCTACCTGTCTGCATTCAATATCTTCGCGTCTCCTGGCATTCTCTTGCCTATATCATCAGCCACTTCACTTTAGCCCTTTCATCAATTTTTCTCACAATCTTAACTTCATATTCTTTTTCAAAACCATCATGGTTCGATACAACATGTTTTTGAATTACCAAAATTTTCATATGGAGCTAAGCTGCGCCGACTGGCAGCAGGAGTGGCATGTAACTGCCATTCCTGAAGAGATATGGGGCTCTGTCCCACAGGCGGTGCTGAACCAACTTCTGTTCTTCGAGATGGACTACCAGCTTCATCTTGATCGATTGGAGGCGGAACGGCGGGAAGCTATCCGTCAGCAAGAGCGAATCATTCGACTCGCCATCTTGTTTGTCGAAGATAGGAAGAGGAAGATGACTTAATCTCGTCTTCTTCCTGTTCTTCTTCATCCTCAGCTTTGTCAGGCTTCTTAGCTAGGACTAAAGCTGTTGACGTTAGGATTAGAAGCTTAGGGAAAATCTTGTATTGATGTAATTTCTATTTCATTTATGTATTGACTTGATATATTAATGAAAACTGTTTTTACTTCAAGATTTTGTCTCTGAGTTATTTTATCTTGTGTTGTTAAATCCTGCTTGATATTCTGATGACCATTTAAATTTTGTCTTAAGTTCTGATTTAAGTTCTGATTCTTTGTCAGCACTTATTCATCGAAATTATCTCGGTCATTTTTAACATGATTCATTTTCAGAATATTAATGTTGCAGTGCAAAATAACCAATCAGTGATAACGGGTTAAAATTTGAATTGGGGGTTCTAGGCTTCTCAAGAGGCTTAGACGTATGACTGTTCCTGCAACTCCCAAGGAATCCAAATCAACAAGGAAGTACAAGAAACAGAGGGCACAGAGGCCAGTTTCAGATGATGAGGAGGAAGCAGCTAAGGAAGGGGATCAGGAATCTCTGATCTCACAAGACAAGGAATTTGCTCCAGTCACTTCTTCTCCATCAACTCCATTTCAGGAACCTGTATCTGACAAGGCTAATTTACCTTCTTTATCTCTTGTTGATCCAGGCACAAGTGCTGAAATTGATATTCAGAACTTGGTTGTGCCTGAAATACTTTTCTTAGAAGCTCCAACAGCAAATAATCCTTCCACAACACCTGTTACTGATGCTGTTCAAACTCCTGAGTTATCACTAACACCTTCTCTGCATCAAGATGATGATCAGATTTTAGGTGAGCATCAGGATATGGCTGTTGATCAGAACTTAGTATCAGATCAGCAATTAGAGGATGTTGAAGCCTCCATTGCTACTCATACAGTTGTCTTATCAGAAGATACTGATTCTTTAAGTTCTGATGCTGCAAATGTTGGAGATACTGGTGAAGCTGCTACAACTGTAGATGCTGATGCAGCAGGTCCTTCAGGACATACTCCTCCACTGACTCTTCCTAAGTCTGAACTGCTAAAGGAGTTTGTTATCAGGGATGCACCAGTACCTTGGAGTGAAACTCCTGCAGGACAGGAGTGGACTAAGGAATGGAACTCAGTTTCATGTGTTCCAAATGCTTTACATCTTGCTGAGCACTTGACTAAAGCTGATGAAATGTTAAATTCTGATGATTTTAAAACCCAGCTTAGAGTCACTGCATTGAGTACTAAACATCTACAAGGTCTTCATTCCAACACTCATGCAGAGCTACACAAGATTCAGGAGAACTTTATTAAACAGGAACAAGTTTGGAAACTTGATAAGAAAAAGTTCTTCCAACCTACCATTGACAGGGTTGCTTATATTGAGAAAACTCAAGAGAAGCAACAAGCTCAGATTGATCAAATTCTGACAAATCAAGCTTCTCAGCAATCGCAACTTACTGAAATCCAGACCTCAGTGGAACTACTTATCTCTCTTTTATTACCTGCTGATGCCAAAAAGGGGGAGAAGGTAATTAAGTCCAAATGCAAAACCAACAAGTCACTGCAAGGACAGGATGATGGAAAAGATGACCAAGGAAACTCTGGAATGGGTAGTGGTCATAGTCAAGGTAGAAGATTTACATCAAGACAAGCTAGTCACAGAACAAGTTCTGATACTGGGAAAAGAATAAGTTCTGCTGCTGGTAAAAGGATAAGTTCTGATGAACTTCTAGATCTTGATGAGGAAATGTCAAGACAGTTATTTCTTCAAGAAAATCCAGGGATGGACTTGGAAAGTTTAAAGGAAGAAGAAGCCAGACTTAAATCAGAGAAAGTCACATCTAAATCTGAAGCTTCTGGTAAAAAGTTACTTCCAAAACCTAAAGGCATTGTGATCAAAGAGAGGATACATACTGAAGAAACTTTGGCTAGATCACAACCACAGATAGATCCAAGATCCAAGGGTAAAGAAAAGGTTGGTGAACCTATCAAGCCTTATGTACCTCCTGAGGAAGAAGAAATTACTGATGGAAAACATAATCTTGCTCTGACTTCAAGAAAAATTCTTAAAACAACCTCTGACATGGCTCAAGTTGTTCAGAGTCAAGAAATTGTAAGTTCTGATATTCAGAAGAAGCAAGTAACCTCTGACAGTGCTCAAGTTAACTTGATATCAGAAGATAAATCTAAAACACTCCTATCAGGATTCACTAAAGCAAAACAGACTCAATCTTTGAAGACTACTTTAAGTGGTTTTGAAGCAAGAGTAGTTACTGGAAAGGAAGCTAGAGATAAAACTGGATTGGGAAGTGCTGATGAAAGAAGAGTACACAACACTACTGATGATCCAACTTCCTTGAGTGAACCAGGTATTGGAGCAACTCCTGAGAGATTGAATCAACTAGAATCTGTACAGATGGTTTACCATACCTACTTGAAAGAATACATCATGTTGTATTTCATGACAGATGGTAGGGTTTATCATATAAGACAAAATGCCATTCCATTGAAGTATTTTGAAGAATTGGAGCATGTATTATTCTTACTTCAAGTGGATGACAGAATAACAGAGACTGCTGCAAACTACTTAAAGGAACAGATTCAGAGACAGAAAAGACTTTATTCTGTTAAGTCTGACAGCAGATATGTTCCAAAGTACAGAAATCACAATGGTGATATTGTTGATATGAAGCCTAATACTGCACAGATCAGAACATATCTTGGTATTAAGGGGCTTGAATTCAATCTAGAGTCTAACAAAGCTTATGTCATAAGACTAGATCGGGAGTTGAGAAAAGCAAAGATTAATGATCTCAGAGCTGCAATATTTCAAACTGGTGAAGATACTGCAGAGCTTAAAGATGTCAAACGGAGAATGATTGATGAACTCAGATATGCTGAGAAATGTTTGTTGAAGAATTATCTCAGAACAACTCCTGACATCAGAGAGATTGGAAAATGATGAAGCCAAGTCGAAGATCTACAACTGCTTAAATTCTGATATTTATACAGGTTGAAGTTGTTATCAGAAGTTGAATTGGTAAAAACTTTAAGGACTGTAAGTTGTAGTTATCTTGTCTATTTCTCATGCATTTGTACTTAATGTTTTTGACATCATCAAATATCTGTTAAACTTGTATATTTTGTTAATTTACAAGTTGGGGGAGATTGTTAGATATATTTGATAATGTCATGGCTAATATGTTTTATGTTTAGATTTCAGATCTTATTTGAACAGAACAAATCAGTACTTAACTGATCAGTACTTATACTGGAAGTCAGAACTTAAGGTACTGGAAGTCAGAACTTAAGGGATATCAGTACTTATGTTATCAGGAGATAGATATCAGAACTTAAGTGCTGAAGGACGATCAGATAAGGACAGTAGCTGATTAAAGTTAAGAAGATCAAGATAAACATAAGAAGAGATATGCATGAAGAAGGAATTCCGTGAAGAATGGAATACTTGGAATAGAAGATATCTGATTGATATATTTTAGGAAGCAGAATTATATTCCATATCAATTAGCGAATATCTTGTAACTGTGTAGTATATAAACACAGAAATAGAGTTTACACTAGAAGTGTTATCATTATCGAGAATATTATTTATTATAACTCTAGAAGCTCTCGTGATATTTTGTTCATCACTGAGAGATAACAGTTCCAGATTGTAACAGAGTTTATTGTTTAAATAAAGTTTGTTTTCTGTTACATAAGTTCTTGAAGTTTGATTTGATTGTAATAAACACTGTATTCACCCCCTCTACAGTGAAAGTGTGACCTAACAAAGATCGTGGATTTAATCAAGTGACAGAGATCTCGTCAGAGTATCATTAATTACAAGGATTTAATCTGAAGAAAATCAAAGTGTCAAAGTCAAGACATGAAGAAACGTCACGGAAGTTAGTCACTCATGAACCAGACAGTACATCGAGTGTCAACATTGAAGTGGTGGAATTGATTCATAATTCTCAGTGATTTTCAGAAGATTGTCAGAAGAATGGATGTTGCTCGGGGTTAGTATTAATTTTCTATTAATTAATTAAGTCATATAATTTAATTAAGAAAATAAATTATATCTGCAAAGATTAATTTATTGATTAATTGAATTAATTGATTAATTAATTCAGAATTAATATTAAGGTTTTCAGAATTTTTATTTGGTTAAAATCTGTTTTAATTCTAAAAAGACAACTGATTGTACTAGTATGACAATCGGTATAACAATTGATAGTCATACCGAAAGTCATGCTAATTCAGTTGAGTGTCTTGATAGAATTATTATTTAGATTAAAATCACTTATTAATTCAGCAAGACAATTCATTTGAATTAATATGACAATCGGTATGACAATCAATAGTCATACCGAAAGTCTTGCTAGTTCATTTTGATTGTCTTGCTAGCTCTAAAGATTGTCACACCGAAAGTCTTACTGAGCAAAGGATTGTCATACCAGATCAATTTTCCATTCGGCTGTTTGATAAAAGAAGCAGAAGACCAAGTCATTAAAAAATACACAGAAAACATCCAAGAACAAAAAGAAAGCAGCCGCCTTGAAACATTTTATTCTTCATCTGCAAATCATCAAGATTAAATTCTAGTTTGTTAATGTTAAATTCAACCACTAGAATTATTTATCTTGTTTTTGTGTAACAATCTAGCGGATCAAAATCCCTAGAACTTAATCTCAAATCGCGTTTAGCATTTGATTCTAATTATTGCAAAAATAGAAAAAGTTCATGTCGAATTTATTCTAGATTTGTGATAATTGATTTGAGATTAATACCTTGTAATCGATACAGTTGTTGTAACACCTTTCAAGTTTAATAATATTTTTATTTAACTTGAATTTTGTTTCATATTTTTTATTCCGCATTTAATTCGATTATTCGGTGCTGTTTGTATTCAACCCCCCCTTCTACAAACTCATTGGGACCCAACAACCATTATTATTTGATCCTTCAAATCTGAATCAGAGTTATCATCATTATCAGGATCATTCCCATTGTTATCACCATCTGGAACAACCTCAGGTTCATCTTCATCATCAAAAAGATCTTCTACATCTAGATTTTTTGAATTGTCTTCCTTATGATTACTTGGGATCTTGTTGTCATCAAATATTAATAATGACAAAAACACAATCTCCTAATCAAACATAATTCACTATTCACTAAGTCTACTACCAAATATGATTTTAATAAGAATTCACTAATTGTTAGACTCTATGGAAATTGAATTATGTTCAACTATGATACGCACCTAATTTTGACCTTAGTGAGTTTTTCAGAAAAACAGTTAAAAAGAATTTACTATGATCTAAATCTCACCACTATCTTGTGATAAAAATATTAACAAAAATTATCAATAAATTTATTCAAGTATGTAGTGCTATACAAGTCACCATTAACTAGTGATATGGATTATCAATAGTTTATGTTGCTACCACACTCATCACAAAACATTGAAACAAAGTATCAGAAGTTTGATGTTGCTAATCTCATCACAAACCACTGAAATAAATTATCAGGGGTGTGATGCTACAAATCTCATCAAAAACTACTGTAAAAGATTCCCAATAGTTCCAATACTTTAAAAATTTAACTTATAGAGCAAATAATAAAGTTGAATTGCATTAAGTTCTATAAAACAAACTATTAAATCGAGAGACAAAATAAATAAATACAACTAATATTCAATAAATATATGCATTTAAATATTGAGGAAATATAATATTTCTGATTTCAAGCCATATCCCGTAGTGATTCCTTTTCTATCATCTCCAAAGGTTACTAACGTGCCAGCTTACTTGTCCACTTCTGATAGCAGGGCTCTATCCTCGAACTCTTGTGATTTAAACATCCATTGTTCAAACTCCACATGGTTCGCTTCACTTTCACTTGTCTTGTTTCTAAGGATCGTGTTTTCGTTGGTACCCAAACTAAGTTGGGTCCTGGGGACTTAGAGAGATTCACATTATGAATTACATGATATGCTACTTTGACATGCTTTTATTTTTCTGTTAGATATATTTGATAATATCATGGCTAATATGATTTATGTTTAGTTTTTTCAGATCTTACTTAACAGGACAAATCAGTACTTAACTGGGAATCAGTACTTATACTGGAAGTCAGGACTTAAGGATATCAGTACTTATATTATCAGGAGATAATCATCGGAAGATGGATATCAGAACTTAAGTGCTGAAGGACGTTCAGATAAGGACAGTAGCTGATTAAAGGAATCAAGATAAACATAAGAAGAGATATACATAAAGAAGGAATTCTATGAAGAATAGAATACTTGGAAGAAAAGATATCTGATTGATATATTTTAGCAAGCAGAATTATATTCCTTATCAATTAGCGATTATCTTGTAACTGTGTAGTATATAAACACAGACATAGGGTTTACACTATAAGTGTTATCATATTCGAGAAGATTATTCATTGTAACCTTAGCAGCTCTCATGATATTTGTTCATCACTGAGAGGTAACAGTTCCATACTGTAACAGAGTTTATTGTTTCAATAAAGTTTGTTTTCTGTTACTTGAAATATTAAAAGTTCGATTTGATTGTATTTTACATTGTATTCACCCCCTCTACAGTGTTGTAAGTCATATGTCATAGCCTATTTGTATATTCGAGGATTCAACTCAACTCAAATAAGAATGTAATAAGTAAATAGTGGATCTACCGTCAAAGAGATCTCGCAAAGTAATATCTGTCAAAGGATTCAGAGACAAGGTTCATCTACAGACTTGAGGAATTAATTCACTGGAAGAAGTTCAAGAAATTGATCATGCCTCAGTGATATAAATCAAGATTGTGGATTTAATCAAGTGACAGAGATCTCGTCAGAGTATCAATTAATTACATGGATTTAATCTGAAGAAAATCAAAGTGTCAAAGTCAAGACATGAAGAAACGTCACGGAAGTTAGTCACTCATGAACCAGACAGTACATCGAGTGTCAACATTGAAGTGGTGGAATTGATTCATATATTTCAATGATTTTCAGAAGATATACAGAAGAATTGATGTTGCTCAAGATTAGTATTAATTCTCTATTAATTAATTAAGTCATATAATTTAATTAAGAAAATAAATTATATCTACAAAAGATTAATTTATTTGATTAATTAAATTAATTGATTAATTAATTCAGAATTAATATTCAGGTTTTTCAAAATTTTTAATTGGTTAAAATCTGTTTTAATTCCAAAAAGACAACTGATTGTATTAGTATGATAATCGGTATGACAATTTAGTATGACAATCGGTATGACAATCAATAGTCATACCGAAAGTCATGCTAATTCAGTTGATTGTCTTACCAGAATTATTATTAGATTAAAATCACTTATTAATTCATCAAAAACAATCTGTTTGAACTACTATGACAATTGGTATGACAATTGATAGTCATACCGAAAGTCTTGCTAGTTCATTCTGATTGTCTTGCTAGCTCTAAAGATAGTCCTACCGATTGTCTTACTGAGCCAAAGGATTGTCATGCCAGCTCTATTTTCATTCAGCTGAATTGATTAAAAGAAGCAGAAGCATTCATTCTTCATTATCCAACAAAAACAGAACCCGAGAACAAAAGAAAAAGAAGTAGAAAAATATTTCATCTCATCTGCAAACTTCAAGATCAATTTCTAGATTGTAAAGTTAAATCCAATCAACTAGAAATCTTTATCTTGTTCTTGTGTAACAATCTAGCGGATCAAAATCCCTAGAACTTAATCTCAAATTGCGTTTAGCATTTGAATCTTTTTATTACAAAAATAGAAAAAGTTCATGTCGAATTTATTCTAGATTTGTGATAATTAATTTGAGATTAATTCCTTGTAATCGATACAGTTGTTGTAACACCTTTCAAGTTTAATAATAATTTTATTTAACTTGAATTTTGTTTCACATTTTTTATTCCGCATTTAATTTGATTATTCGGTACTGTTTGTATTCAACCCCCCCCCCCTTCTACAAACACATTGGGACCTAACAATTGGTATCAGAGCCTTCTGATTAACGAACAAATCAAGATCCTAGACTTTTGTGAGTTTTCAACTCCTTGAATTTTTATTCATTCAAAAATTCATAATGACTTCACAAAAAGTTGGAACCGTTAAAATTCCACAATTTGATAAAGAGAATTATATTATGTGGAAGAAGAAGATGCTTTTATTTTTACAAGTGGCAAATCCCAAATATTCAAACTTGTTAAAGAAGGGGATAAGAACTCCGATGGTTATTGAATCGGAGGTGATAGTAGATGATGTTGTGATCACCAAAGCCAGAACATATCCTAAAGATCCTGAGGATTTTTCTCCTACTGAAAAAGATGAAGCCTCCTTGGATGCCAGCCTTCAATTAATATTAATTGATTCCCTTGATCCCTTGATGAACAGACATGTGATGAACTGTAAAAATTCTAAACACATGTGGGAAACTATTGAGGTGATTAATGAAGGCACAGAGGAAGTTAGGGAGAACAAGTTGGAGATCCTAACCTCTGAGTATGAATATTTTAAATCAAATCCAGGAGAAGGAATTACTGAAGTGTTTGAGAGGTACAATGCGTTGATCAACAACCTGAACATAAATGGGAAATATTATTCAATCAGGGAAGTCAACAAAAAGTTTCTTTTAACACTGCCAACTCATCTTGAACATAGAATCACTGCCATTAGAGAAGCTAGAGATCTGAGTGAGATTTCTTTGGATAGACTCTATGGTGTGTTGAAAACCTATGAGTTGGAGCAGATTCAGCAAAAGGAAGTCTACGGGAAAGATAGAATGGTCAGCACATCTACTGCACTTGTAGCTGAAGGTCAACAATAACAGCAATCTCAACAATTGGAGAGAATGGTACAGTGTTCCAAGGCTGAGGAAAATATGTTAGTAGCAGAATATGATCCTCCTACTACAAATCAATCAAGTGATGATTTTTACTCCTTGGAAGAGCTGGAGCAATTGGAAGACGAGTCAATGGCCCAAATTGTCAAGAGATTCTCCCATGTCAGATTCAAGAGGAATCCCAAGCTTAAGTACAAGTCCAACTACAACAAATTCCAGAAAGGTGGATCTTCATCCTCTAACACCAGCAGTGGTGGATACAAAACAGGGATGGTTGATCGGAGCACCATTAGATGCTATAACTGCAATGAGTTGGGACACTTTGCCATAGAATGTAGGAAGCCAAAGCAAGTAAGAAAGAACTCTGAAAGGGCTTATCTGGAAAAGGGAAGAAGCTGGGATGATACTGACAGTGAAGATGAAGATGAAGGAAATCTTGCTCTTATGGCTATTGATGGAAAAGCTTCATCGTCAAGAATAGAGGTAAAACTTTCTGATGCTGAAATGGTTTATCATCTAAGAGGTAACTTAGATTGTGCACATCGTGATAATGAACTGTTAAGTTTACAGATCACAGACCTTGAGAAAGAGGTCAATGAATTAAGACTTGTGCACATTAATCAAGACAAATTAAAAGAACAAGTATCTTTTCTAGAGAATAGAGTTGACTGTTATAGAAAACTCGAAACTATTCTCAAAGACAAGATCACCGGTCTTGAGACTAAGGTTAGAGCCTACTTCAATTCTTGTTCGAAGGCTAAAGAGTTCTACAGTAAGCAATCTGTTAATCAAACATCTGGAATAGGTTATGATTACAATGTTTCTATTGGAGAATTAGGCATAAACTCCCCTCCTCGTGTCTGTGCTAAAGGGAGGGAAGTACCACATGTGCTTAAGGGTGTTGATGAACCCCTCTATAAACCATCAATTGCTGAACCATTTGATGCGACCTCTTTTGTTATTCAAGAAGAAATACGTGCTGAAGATCTTGCTAATGAGAAGGTTATTTCCAAGTCAAGTGTGTCGAAAGTTCCAGTTAAAGTTGTGAAAGCAACTGAGACTAACTCAGACACACATGAGTTGGATAACAAAAATGCCATGTCTACCATGCATAAATTGCCTGCTGTTAATCACTCTCATAAAGCATGTGGTGTTTCTAATTGTATGTCTTGTGCTTTTAATATGATGTATGCTTATTTTAATGGTAAGCATGTTTCTAATGATAAGACTACTCCTCGTCAGCATGTGAATAACAAGAAGCATGATAGGTCTAAGACTGCCAATCCTTCTAAGGCTAGAAAGGAGACATTTATGCCTAAGCTTAAACAGAAATTTGTTAAGGCTGTTTACAAGGTCAAATGTTCAGTCATTGAGAAAGTTGAGACAATTAAAATTAAAAATGTTGTTTTGCCTGACAAAGGACAATTCTACAAGTATGCCGGGCCCAACCAAGTTTGGGTTTCGAAGAAGGTCTAATCCATTTGTAGTGCAGGGCATTAAACAGGTGTAACCAGTAGTGTGGATTCTTGACAGTGGATCATCAAGACATATGACCGGAGATAGAGCCCTGCTATCAAATGTGGATTGAGAAAGCTGGCCCACTGGTTACCTTTGGAGATAACAGCAAAGGTTTATCCGAGGGATATGACTGTTTGCAAGCTAGTAATGTTATCATTGAACTTGTAAATAGTTTCTATATTTTTGCTATATTTATATAAGTTTTTATTTTTATTTTCTGTAATTGTAAATATTGTATGATATACGAAATTGAATGTTGATATCTTGTTGATAGATATTTGGTATTTAATTCATTGATATTTGTTTTTATTATTATTATTTGTATTGTATTATTTTTTTTATTTTTTTTATTTTAAATATTATGCAACATAACAATTAGTATCTAAAGTACTTGACAAGTATCGGTCAATGATATCTTGTTAACATTATGTTGCAGATATTTGTAAGCTTTTGACATGAATGAGAATTACTTAGACTTTACCCTAAGTGATCAATGTTTTATCAAAAACTCATTCATACTGAAAAACAAAATCAAACTTCTTTCTACATTAGTGATTTCTTATTTCATGTAAAATCTTTTGAAATCACTATTGTAAATACATTTTATCTCTATAGTGCCATATATTCTGTGTTACAGGTTCAGTCTCCAATGACTTTCTTTCATTAACAGTCATGAGGTTGAAAACCCACAACATCTATCCCAGACTGTAAAGACAAACACAAAAACAGAACCAACCAACACTCTCTTACCACTAAATGTAGTATGAATGAGCGTGAGGGAGATAGTGCCTTAGTGCACCACATAAGGAAGGTTCTGTAGTCAACCCAGTAGCTCTGTCTCCTACATAGATGAGTAGTATTTAAACCGAGACAACTGCTAACCCCCATACATCTTCTCAAAAAGATGTAATGGTTGGAAAGGCACATAAACAGTTACTAGATTCATTCTCTCAACAGGGTGCGTCTATTGAAATTTGCCTGTCGGCCAGGGTATCCGATGTAGTGTCACCACCTCAAATATAAACAATTCTTAATGCACAAGGAAAGGTTACACACACAAAGGATGAGTTGACGGAAACAAGAGTTTCGACCATTTTAAGGTCAGATTCGATTGTTCAAGGTTCGTTAATGGACCAATTGCCTTTACAGGTGTTAGGAGAGGATACTGATCCAAAAGCCATATGTCAGTGGTCAGTGTCTACCTCCCCAGGCTTAAATCCCCTGGATGCATCTGCGGATAGTGGATCTGACATAGGTGCAGATCGGCAACTTGTTAACAATGATTCAGATATTACCAGATGAGTCACAAGGAAATGTCTTCACAGACATTAGAAGGGAACCTTGATCTTTATGCTAAATTCTTTGGATCATTGTTTACCTTCCCAGAATTCAAATCTGGAACCCTAAAAGGGAAACTAGCAACTTGTAAATTATGACTCAGATTCATCTGACGAGTTTAACAAGGATGGGGATTTGCGAACTCCCATTGCACCACCTGTGACCTCCTTAAGGATGGCTAAGGTGATTTTCCTTGCAGGTACAGCTAGATTATGGAGCTATGAGAGAAAAGTGATACACTTGTGAGAATGAGTGTAAACACGAGTGGAGAGAAGAGTGAAACACATGTGAGGTACACTAAACAGAATCACACACTCACAGCGAGGAAGAAAGAGAAACTACTTGTTATTTCTTTTCCAACCAAGTGAAATATGAGAACTCCTTCAGACAACGGCATACATTCCTTCTTTAAGGGGGAGATAAAAGCTTAAGAAATAGTTTGGAGGATTCCTCAACTAAGGGGGAGAAATAGCAGGGAGGAAGAAAAAGATCCTACATGTATACTACACCACACCATTGTTGTTTGTAACTACGGATCCTATTGTACGGGAGAGGTGGTAAACACAAGGTGATTTTCTAGTAAAGGAAGAAGCTGTTAGGGGAGTACCATTGGTTTTTATCTGCGGATCCTATTGTACGGGAGAGGTGGTAAATGAAGGTGATCTTCTTTAATCAGTTGATTCTCATAGGGGGAGAAGCAAGAGAGATATGGGCTTCGAAACAGGAAATGTAGTTGTATAAATGAAGATGGAACTACTTGAAGATATGTTCAGTCTAGAGGAACATCTACTTGGAATCTGGAAAATGTTAAATCTAGTCCATAACTTTTCTACTATTTACTTTGCATTTCTTTTTATATCTTTTTCTTATTTGTTAGTTGAGTTATCCTCTAGGTATTTGTGTGTTATTGTCTAACAAACAAATAGGGGGAGATTGTAAGTCATATGTCATAGCCTATTTGTATATTCGAGGATTCAACTCAACTCAAATAAGAATGTAATAAGTAAATAGTGGATCTACCGTCAAAGAGATCTCGCAAAGTAATATCTGTCAAAGGATTCAGAGACAAGGTTCATCTACAGACTTGAGGAATTAATTCACTGGAAGAAGTTCAAGAAATTGATCATGCCTCAGTGATATAAATCAAGATTGTGGATTTAATCAAGTGACAAAGATCTCGTCAGAGTATCAATTAATTACAAGGATTTAATCTGAAGAAAATCAAAGTGTCAAAGTCAAGACATGAAGAAACGTCACGGAAGTTAGTCATTCATGAACCAGACAGTACATCGAGTGTCAACATTGAAGTGGTGGAATTGATTCATATATTTCAATGATTTTCAGAAGATATACAGAAGAATTGATGCTGCTCAAGATTAGTATTAATTCTCTATTAATTAATTAAGTCATATAATTTAATTAAGAAAATAAATTATATCTACAAAAGATTAATTTATTTGATTAATTAAATTAATTGATTAATTAATTCAGAATTAATATTAAGGGTTTTCAAAATTTTTAATTGGTTAAAATCTGTTTTAATTCCAAAAAGACAACTGATTGTATTAGTATGACAATCGGTATGACAATCAATAGTCATACCGAAAGTCGTGCTAATTCAGTTGATTGTCTTACCGGAATTATTATTAGATTAAAATCACTTATTAATTCAGCAAAAACAATCTGTTTGAACTACTATGACAATCGGTATGACAATTGATAGTCATACCGAAAGTCTTGCTAGTTCATTCTGATTGTCTTGCTAGCTCTAAAGATAGTCCTACCGATTGTCTTACTGAGCCAAAGGATTGTCATGCCAGCTCTATTTTCATTCAGCTGAATTGATTAAAAGAAGCAGAAGCATTCATTCTTCATTATCCAACAAAAACAGAACCCGAGAACAAAAGAAAAAGAAGCAGAAAAATATTTCATCTCATCTGCAAACTTCAAGATCAATTTCTAGATTGTAAAGTTAAATCCAATCAACTAGAAATCTTTATCTTGTTCTTGTGTAACAATCTAGCGGATCAAAATCCCTAGAACTTAATCTCAAATTGCGTTTAGCATTTCAATCTTTTTATTACAAAAATAGAAAAAGTTCATGTCGAATTTATTCTAGATTTGTGATAATTAATTTGACATTAATTCCTTGTAATCGATACAGTTGTTGTAACACCTTTCAAGTTTAATAATATTTTTATTTAACTTGAATTTTGTTTCACATATTTTTATTCCACATTTAATTCGATTATTCGGTACTGTATGTATTCAACCCCCCTTCTACAAACACATTGGGACCTAACAAGTGTGTGTGACCTAACAAGTGGTATCAGAGCTTATATGTTAACGCACATACAGTTAAAGATCCAAACACAATCATGTCTGACACAGAAACTCCAACTAAGCCTACCAAAACTGAAGAACCTCCAAAAACACAAATTCATAGTCGGTATGAAACCATCAGAGTTCCCATACTGAGACCATCTGAATATGCCATATGGAAGGTGAGGATGACCATGTTTCTGGAAGCTACAGATCCAGAATATCTTGATAGAATCAAGGAAGGACCTCACAAACCAACCAAGCTCGCTGTTGCAGTTGCAGGTGAAGCAGCAAAGACCGTTCCAAAGGAGAAGAGTGATTATACTGCTGAAGATATCGCATCAATTTCTAAGGATGCTAAGGTACGACACTTACTGCATAGTGCCATTGATAATGTAATGTCAAACATGGTAATTAACTGCAAGACTGCTAAGGAGATATGGGATGCTCTGGAAACAAGGTGTCAGGGAACTGATACAATTAAGAAGAACAGGAAGACAATACTCACTCAAGAGTATGAACACTTTGACTCAAAGGCAAATGAGTCATTGACTGATTTATATGATAGATTTGTCAAACTCTTGAATGATCTGTCACTGGTTAATAAGGAGTATGATCTTGAAGATTCAAACCTTAAATTCCTGTTAGCTTTTCCTGAATGTTGGGATTTGAAGGCAACAACAATAAGAGACAACTACAGTCTTGATGAAACAACTCTTGATAAAATTTATGGAATGCTCAAGACTCATGAACTTGAGATGGAACAAAGAAGCAAGAGGAAAGGAGGAAAGTCAAGGACAGTTGCTCTTAAGGCTGAAGAAGAATCCCCCAAGGCAGCTACCTCAAGGAAAGACAAGGGTAAAGCTCTTTTCACAAAGTCTGATACTGAGTCATCAAATTCTGAAAGTGATGATGACTCAGATTCTGAAAGCTTGCCTGAGACTGATGCTGATGAGGAGATGATGAAGCTGTGTGCTCTTATGGTGAAAGGGATTACAAAGATTGCATACAGGAAGTTCAGGAAGGGAAAGAAGTTTTCTAGGAAAGGCACAAGTTCTGATAAGAAGAATTTCAGAAGATCTGAGGGCAGAGGAGGAAAGTCTGATAGAGGAGATTAAACCAATGTCAAATGCTATAACTATGGTGAGAAAGGCCACATATCTCCTGATTGCAAGAAGGTAAATGGTGACAAAGGCAAGGCTCTTGTCACAAAGCAGAAAAGCTGGACAGACACCTCAGACTCTGAAAGTGAGGAGAACTATGCATTGATGGCAAATGCTGATAAAGAAAGTATTGAGAGCAGTTCTGAAGCTGCTGAAACAAAGGTACCTCAGACTGTTTATGCTTTTCATACTGATGATATTAATGAGTTGAGAAGATATCTTAAAACCATGTTCGTTAGTTATAGAGATCAAACTTTAACATGTGAAATATTAACTTCTGAAAATCTTGCTTTTAAGAAAAGAAATAATTTCTTAGAAAAAGAGTTAGTTATGTTCTATCAAACTCAGAAGGATAGAGATGATGCTCTTTATGTTAGGGATGAAGTGCTAAAAATGAATGAATCTCTAAAAACTGAGTTAGAAAAGGAAAGAGAGATAATCAGGACTTGGACTAACTCTGGCAGAACAACTCAAAATTTGCCAAGTAGTGAAAATTGGAAAGAGGGCTTAGGTTATGGAGAGGATAAGAATGATAAAGGAACTGTAGAAATTAAGCCTGTTGTTAAGCAAAAGCCAAAGTTAAAACCT
The DNA here is from genome assembly GCF_009905375.1 of Apium graveolens. Lineage (NCBI taxonomy): Eukaryota > Viridiplantae > Streptophyta > Magnoliopsida > Apiales > Apiaceae > Apium > Apium graveolens. The sequence continues at coordinate 201,021,537 of NC_133649.1, forward strand.
GTTAAGTTTGTAACTGTAAAGTCTGATAATGTGAAATCAGAAGTTAAAGTGGAATTAACTTCTGACAAACTAAAACAGGAAAAGATAGCTGAAAGAAACGTAGGCTTAATGACTAAGAAGCAGCTTAAGCATAAGCTGAAAGATGTTAAGAATGCAAATAAGGTTAAATCACCTAGGAAAAATAGGAATGGAAAGGAAGGTGTGAATAAAAGCAATGATTATAAACCTGTTCCTGATGCTCCTAGGAAAACGTGTCATAACTGTGGAAGTTCTAACCATCTGGCTTCTTTTTGCAAGAAGAATAAGAACATAAACTCCTTACCTTCAAAATCAGGAGTTAAGAGTCAGTTTGTTAGATATAAACCACAAAATCCTTGTTTTCATTATGGTAGTTTATGGCATTCCATTTATACTTGTAAGGAATATCATAGTTTGTACTATGATTATTACCAAATAAAACCTTCTTTGAAGAAAGTTTCCATTGTTCCTTCTAGTGTAAATTCTGATTCAAAGTCTGATAGTGTAAGTTCTGATAAGAAAAATGTTAACATAAACTCTGATGCTAAATCCGTTGCAATTGTTAACAAACTTAATAAGGACAAAGGATCCAAGCAAGTCTGGGTCCTTAAAACTAATAATTAATGGTCTTTGTGATTGCAGGGCAACAGGAAAAATATCCTAATTTTGGACAGTGGATGTTCAGGACATATGACTGGAAATAAAGCCCTGCTATCAGACTTTGTGGAGAAAGATGACCCAAGTGTTTCTTATGGAGATGGCAACATTGGAAAAATATTGGGATATGGCAATATCAATCTTGGGAATGTCATCATTAAAGAAGTAGCTCTGGTCTCAGGACTTAAACACAATCTGCTGAGTATAAGTCAAATTTGTGACAGAGGTTATCATGTTGATTTCTTTGAAGAACACTGTGAAGTTGTGAGTAAATCTAAAGGCAAGGTTGTTCTGAAAGGATACAGGCGTGGTAACATTTATGAAGCTAAGCTTTCAACAAGTACTGATGGTTCTGCAATCTGTTTGATGAGTAGAGCATCAATTGTAGAAAGCTGGCATTGGCACAAGAAACTCTCTCATTTAAATATCAACAATATAAATGAGCTAGTCAAGAAAGATCTTGTGAGAGGACTTCCAAAGTCAGTATTTGCTCCTGATGGCCTTTGTGATTCTTGTCAGAAGGCCAAACAAAGAAAATCTTCATTCAAGAGCAAAACTGAATCATCAATTCTTGAGCCTTATCATCTATTACATGCTGATCTATTTGGTCCAGTAAATGTCATGTCTATTGCAAAGAAGAAATATGCATTGGTCATAGTGGATGAGTTCACTAGATACACATGGGTGTATTTCTTGCACACAAAAAGTAAAACTGCATCTATCTTGATTGATCATGTCAAACATCGGGATAAATTGGTCAAAGATTCTGTGAAAACAATAAGGAGCGATAATGGCTCTGAGTTCAAGAATTTGATAATGGAAGAGTTCTGTAAAAACCATGGAATTAAGCAGGAATTTTCTGCTCCTGGAACTCCACAGCAAAATGGAGTTGTTGAAAGGAAGAATAGAACTCTCATTGAAGCTGTACGTACAATGCTTGAAGAAGCAAAGCTTCCAACCTATTTCTGGGTTGAAGCTGTGCAGACTGCTTGTTTTACTCAAAATGCAACACTCATTAACAAGCAAGGAAAAACACCATATGAGATGGTGAAGAAAAAGAAGCCAAATCTGAAGTACTTTCATGTATTTGGATGCAAGTGTTTTGTTCTCAAGACTCATCCTGAACAGCTATCCAAGTTTGATCTAAAAGCTGATGAAGGAATATTTGTTGGATATCCACTTTCCACAAAAGCCTTCAGAGTCTATAATTTGAGAACAAAAGTGGTCATGGAATCTATCAATGTCTCTTTTGATGACAAGAAGATTACTGGTCTTAAAGATTTTATTGACCATGATCAGCTGAGATTTGAAAATGAAGACTCAAATTCTGATACTGAAAATCCTGACAGTCTAAGTCCTGATACTGTAAACTCTGATGGATTAAACTCTGATGTTATTGAAACTGTGGTGACTAGCCAAAGGAAGATGCACCTATGCAGGGGGAGCATACTCAAGATCTTACCACATCTCAAGAAGCATCATAACATACATCTGGCTCTTCAAGTTCTGATTCGTCAAGTTCTGATAAGCCAAGTTCTGATAGTGCTGAAAATCTAAATTCTGAAGAATCCAACTCAGAGAGCATAGTTTCAGGGGGAGCATCAGAAAATGAAAATGAAGACAGTATGGATCATGGGGAAGCATCTAGTTCTAGAGAAAAACTTCCATCTGCAAGGAAGTGGACTAAATCACATACACCTGATTTGATAATTGGAAATCCTGATGCAGGTGTCAGAACGAGAACATGTACTTCAAATGAATGTCTTTACAATTCTTTTCTCTCTCAGACTGAGCCAAAGAAAGTGGAAGAAGCTCTTCAAGATGTTGATTGGGTGCAAGCAATGCAGGAAGAGTTAAATGAATTTGAAAGAAACAAAGTCTGGACCCTAGTGCCAAGACCAAAGAATAGATCTATTGTTGGTACAAAGTGGGTATTCAGAAATAAAACTGACAGTGATGGCATAATTATAAGGAATAAGGCAAGGCTGGTTGCAAAAGGATATTCTCAACAGGAGGGAATTGATTATGATGAAACATTTGCACCAGTTGCTAGATTAGAAGCCATAAGGATATTTTTGGCTTATGCTGCTCACAAGAAGTTTACTGTCTTTCAAATGGATGTGAAAAGTGCTTTTCTCAATGGAGAATTGGAAGAGGAAGTATATGTTGAACAACCTCCAGGCTTTGTAGATTCCAAACATCCAGATTACGTCTACAGGCTTGATAAAGCACTTTATGGACTTAAGCAAGCTCCCAGAGCATGGTATGAGACTTTAGCTCAGTTTCTTCTGGAAAGTGGATTCAACAGAGGGACTATAGACAAAACACTGTTCTACCTCAACCATGGAAAGGACTTACTTCTGGTTCAGATTTATGTTGATGATATCATTTTTGGGTCTACAAATGACAGACTTTACAAGAAATTTGCCAAACTGATGCAGTCAAGGTATCAGATGAGTATGATGGGGGAACTTAGCTATTTTCTGGGCCTTCAAGTCAAGCAGAATGAAGAAGGCACTTTTATTTGTCAAACTAAGTACACCAGAAACTTGCTGAAGAAATTTAGAATGCAAGATTGTTCAAGTGCATCCACTCCTATGGCCTTTATAACAAAACTGGACAAGGATACTGGTAAATCAGTAGATATTACTGATTACAGAGGTATGATTGGCTCTCTACTCTATCTAACTGCTAGTAGACCTGATATCATGTATGCTACCTATCTTTGTGCAAGATTTCAAGCAGATCCAAGAGAACCTCACTTAACAGCTGTAAAAAGAATATTCAAGTATCTTAAGGGAACAGCTGATCTAGGATTGTGGTATCCCAGAGAATCAGATTTTAAACTAATAGGTTACTCAGATTCAGATTTTGCAGGTTGCAAAATTGACAGGAAAAGCACAAGTGGAAGCTGCCAATTTCTTGGAGGCAGATTGGTTTCTTGGTTTAGCAAGAAACAGAAGTCAATTTCCACATCAACTGCAGAAGCAGAATATATTGCTGCAGGAAGCTGTTGTGCACAGATTCTTTGGATGAAAAATCAGTTAATGGATTATGGGTTAACATATTTCAAAATCCCTATTATGAGTCAGCACATCGGGTATGCTATTATAAACCAAACTCATTTTGATTTTGCAACTGCTATAATTAGTTTAATTGGGGATAGGATGACAGAGGATAGAAATGTTGTTTACTTTGCTAGATTCTGTCAACTTATATGTACTTTTTGTACTGATGAACCTCAATTAGTCAGTTCCTCAACTCCACCTTTTAAGGTTGCAAAACGTTACTTTAATGATCTGATAAATGCTGACACTAAGAAATTAGTGGTTAGACCTTTATAGATTCCTCAGTCTGTAAAACAGATCTTAGTAAATGCTGATCCTGATACTTATAAATCTGTTTATTCTGATGTCCAACCAACAACAACCATCCAAACACCACAACAACCATCAGCACCTACCACTCATTCTACTCAACCAACCCTCAGGCAATATATCAAATCCTATCTCTCCACTTCACAGACCGTTCAACCCTCATCCTCAGCACCTACTGTGAAGCCTTCATCTTCCAAACCGAAGAGGACAAAGACTGTTCCTCAAACACCTCAAAAGAAAAGGAAGATTGCTTTGAGAGATGAATCTGATACTGAGGAACAGGTTCCTTCTTCAGAACCTATTGTTAAACAAGCTGAGAAAGTGACTTCTCAGAAGGATTCTGTAATTGGGGGATCTAGGCTTCTCAAGAGGCTTAGAAGAATGACAGTTCCTGAAACTCCCAAGGAATCCAAATCTACAAAGAGATACAAGAAACAGAGGGCAAAAATACCTGTTTCAGATGATGAAGCTGTAGCAACTCAGGAAGGGGATCAGGAATCTCTGATCTCACAGGAAAAGGAATTCGTTAAAGTCACTTCTTCTTCATCAACTCCATCTCAGGAAGCTGTTTCTGAAAAGGTCAACACACCATCTGTATCTCCTGTTGATCCAGGCACAAGTGCTGATATTGATGTTCAAAACTTGGTTGTGCCTGAAGTAATTTTCTTAGAAGCTCCAACAGCAACTAATCCTTCAACAACACCTGTTACTGATGCTGTTCAAATTCCAGAGTTATCTACTACACCTTCTCTGCATCTAGATGCTGATGATCAGAATTTAGGTGAGCATCAGGATATGGCTGTTGATCAGAACTTAGAACCAAATCAGCAATTAGAGGATGCTGAAGCCTCCATTGCTACTCACACTGTTGTTTTATCAGAAGATACTGATTCTGTAAGTTCTGATGCTGCAAATGCTGGAGATACTGGTGATGCTGCTCCAAATGCAGATGCTGATGCAGCAGGTCCTTCAGGACATGCTCCTCAACAAACTATTCTTAAGTCTGAACTTGTTAAGAAGTTTGTTACCAGAGAAGCACCAGTGCCTTGGAGTGAAACTCCTGCAGGACAGGAGTGGACTAAGGAATGGAACTCAGTTTCCTGTGTTCCAAATGAAAAGCATCTTGCTGAGCACTTGACTAAAGCTAATGAACTGTTAAATTCTGATGATTTCAAAACCCAGCTTAGAGTCACTGCATTGAGTACTAAACATCTACAAGGTCTTCATTCAACTACTCATGTTGAGCTACACAAGATTCAGGAAGAATTCATCAAACAGGAACAAGTTCAAAAGATTGATAAGAAAAAGTTCTTCCAACCTACCTTTGACAGGATTGCTTATATTGAGAAGACTCAAGAGAAACAACAAGCTCAGATTAATGATATTCTGACAAATCAAGCTTCTCAGCAATCTCAACTTACTGAAATCCAAGCCTCAGTGGAATTGCTTGTCTCTCTTCTACTTCCTGCTGATGCCAAAAAGGGGGAGACAGTAATTAAGTCCAAATGCAAGACTTACAAGACACTGAAAGGGAAGGATAATGAAAAGGATGATCAAGGAAGCTCTGGAATGGGTAAAGGTCATAGTCAAGATAGAGGTTTCACATCAAGAAAAGCTGAAATCACAAGTCACAGGACAAGTTCTGATACTGGGAAAAGAATAAGTTCTGCTACTGGTAAAAGGATAAGTTCTGATGAACTTTTAGATCTTGATGAAGAAATGTCAAGACAGTTATTTCTTCAGGAAAATCCAGGAATGGACTTGGAGAGTTTAATGGAAGAAGAAGCCAGACTTAAATCAGAGAAAGTCACATCTAAATCTGAAGCTTCTGGGTAAAAAGCCACTTCCAAAACTCAAAGGCATTGTGATCAAAGAAAGGACACGTACTGAAGCAACATTGGCTAAATCACAACCGCAGATAGATCCAAGATCCAAGGGTAAAGAAAAGGTTGGTGAACCTATCAAGGTTTATGTGCCTCCTGAGAATGAAGAAATCACTGATGAAAAGGATGATCTTGCTCTGACTTCAAGAAAAGTTCTTAAAACAACCTCTGACATGGCTCAAGTTGTTCAGAGTCAAGAAACTGTAAGTTCTGATATTCAAAAGAAGCAAGTAACCTCTGACACAGCTCAAGTTAACTTGATATCAGAAGATAGACCAAAGACACTCCTACCAGGATTCACTAAAGCAAAACAGACTCAACCTTTGAAGAATTCTGCAAGTGGTTTTGAAGCTAGAGTAGTTACTGGAAAGGAAGCAAGAGATAAAACTGGATTGGGAAGTGCTGATGAAAGAAGAATACAGAACACTACCAATGATCCAACTTCCTTGAGTGAACCAGGTATTGGAGCAACTCCTGAGAGATTAAATCAACTGGAATCTGTACAAATGGTTTACCATACCTACTTGAAAGAATAAATCTTGTTGTACTTCATGATAGATGGTAGGGTTTATCATATAAGGCAAAATGCCATTCCATTGAAGTATTTTGAAGAATTGGAGCATGTACTATTCTTACTTCAAGTGGATGACAGATTGACAGGAACTGCTGCAAACTATTTGAAGGATCAGATTCAGAGACAAAAAAGGCTCTATTCTGTTAAGTCTGACAGCACATATGTTCCAAAGTACAGAGATCACAAGGGTGATATAGTTGAAATGAAGCCCAATTCTACTCAAATTATAACTACCTTTCTAGGGTACAGGGCTGTGGAATTCAATCTTGAGTCTGATAAAGCTTATCTGATCAGACTGGATCAGGATATAAGAAAATCAAAGATTAATAATCTCAGGGCTGCAATCTTTCAAATTGGTGAAGATAATGCAGAGCTTAAAGATGCTAAAAGGAGAATGATTGATGAACTTAGATATGCTGAGAGATGTTTGTTGAAGAACTATCTCGGAACAACTCCTGACATCAGAGAGATCAGAAGATGAAGCCAAGTCAAAGATCTACAACTGCTTAAATTCTGATATTTGTACAGACTGAAGTTGTTATCAGAAATTAAAGATTGGTAAAGCTTTAAGGACTGTAAGTTATAGTTATATAGTCTAATTCTCATGCATTTGTACTTAATGTTTTTGACATCATCAAATATCTGTTAAACTTGTATATTTTGCTAATTTACAAGTTGGGGGAGATTGTTAGATATATTTGATAATGTCATGGCTAATATGATTTATGTTTAGTTTTTTCAGATCTTACTTAACAGGACAAATCAGTACTTAACTGGGAATCAGTACTTAACTGGGAATCAGTACTTATACTGGAAGTCAGGACTTAAGAATATCAGTACTTATATTATCAGGAGATAATCATCAGAAGATGGATATCAGAACTTAAGTGCTGAAGGACGTTCAGATAAGGACAGTAGTTGATTAAAGGAAAGAAGATCAAGATAAACATAAGAAGAGATATACATGAAGAAGGAATTCTATGAAGAATAGAATACTTGGAAGAAAAGATATCTGATTGATATATTTTAGGAAGTAGAATTATATTCCATATCAATTAGCGATTATCTTGTAACTGTGTAGTATATAAACACAGACATAGGGTTTATACTATAAGTGTTATCATATTCGAGAAGATTATTTATTGTAACCTTAGCAGCTCTCGTGATATTTGTTCATCACTGAGAGGTAACAGTTCCATACTGTAACAGAGTTTATTGTTTCAATAAAGTTTTTTTTTCTGTTACTTGAAATATTAAAAGTTCGATTTAATTGTATTTTACACTGTATTCACCCCCTCTACAGTGTGTGTGACCTAACATTTTCATCGACTATCTTCTTCTTCTCCTTAGAAGCCTTAAGAATGCCTTTAGCCTGCCAAGTAGGAGTTTCCTTCCTAACTTTAGGAGGACTGCCAGTCTTTGCCCTAACATGCTTCATAACTCACATTCTTATCATTATGCTTGTAAGTAATGGATGGCAGATGCATCAAGTTAAGATAAGATGATAATGTATAAAAACACATGGCATACATTTTAATTTATGACGTGATGAATGAGAACTAGGCATGGTAGGAATATTATGCTTTTTATGAATTATGGCATTATCTACTTTACTCATGTTACATGCATATGCAAGACGTAAAACAAAATTATACTTAAAGCATAAATTCCTAGAAGAGTTAAGGTTTAGGGGATCTTCATTTTTATTGCCAACTCCTAACTTCCCATTTTTATTCCGTAATGTTTTTCTTTTTATCCTTATGGACATCTCTATCAGCTGATTGAGTTTTAGATTTATCAGTAGAAGTTGACTACTCAGATGACTCTATAGTTAACTCTTCCTTACTTGAGACAGTCCTCAACAAACACCTTATCTTCATTGAAAGAATCAGGAGCAGCTTCTTTGCATAACAAATTATTAACCTTTCCGAGGTCATTGATGCACTGTCAACTTTGGAACCACTGACCTGATTGTCAATAATTTCTTCTGCACTAATTATAGATTTCTGATAATATTTCATTTTAGATTCAAACTCGGGTATCTTACTCCTACGAACATTATTTAATTCCTTAATGGCTTTGACCATGTTCTCCAAGCATTCATTACGTCTCTTTAGATTATCTAGGTATACAGTAATGATGCCTAGTTCTTCATGTCCAGTGAGCAGCAATCTATTCTCAGAATTTATTCTATTAGTTTTCTCCTTAAAACTGGTCATACTAGCATGAAGTTTAAAGAATTCTACTTTTCTATCCTTGTCAAAATATTTTCAATCATACCAGAATAGATTAGTAGTGGTCTCAGAAGATACCTGTGATGAAGTGGTTTCCATTGATGTTGGAACATTGCATTCTTCTTCATCTACATATGTACCATTCCAGCTCTTTTCATCAATGGCCAATTCTTTGTCCTGATGCTTCTTCTGTCCAACTTCATTCTTTCCCAAACAAGCTTCCTTATCCTCCGCTTGTGTGGACTCTTCCAGTTCACTGCTTGAGTGTCCCTTTTCTTCATCATCACATAATTCATGTGTGCTTCCATCAACCAATTGTTCCTTGCATCATTCACTGGATACTAACTCGGTAGGCTCTTTGTCTTCAACATCTTGACTGTTTCTATTAGACGACTTAACCTTATATTTGGAATTTCTTCTAAATTTAATTTCACTATATTTAGAGGCCATCTCAAACGTGATTGAATTTTTTAATTGCTCAAGTTCTTCCAAAGTATAATAATCATCAATAGCTTCTTTATTCCAGTCAGATTTGATCTACTTGTAGAAGATTTTGAAGTTAGTGATCTTTCAATATCTTCATCAGTAATTCTATATTCATCAACTGCATGACATGTTGATTTCTGCATGGTCTTGTTCATGTTGTTCACTATCTCAGACCCATGTTTGACATTTCTTTGCTTTTCCTTAGCTTCATAGGTCTTCAACTTGGCATTAATCTCATCCAATGACACGGTATCGATGTACAGTCCTTCTCTATTGGATTACACTTTATTTTTAATTAGTTGGGTAATGTAAGAATAAACTTTCTCTTTATCTGTTTTTGTGAGTATTTCTTCCCAAGGGTACTCATCTCATCCAAAGTGATCTCTTTCTTCCATAATTTATAGTTGTTTTCACTGACATTACTGAATGAAGAGGCCTTGATTCTACCAACTGTCCAAGTACTCATATTTCATATCTGAAAATTTTCTACAATATAACACATAAAATATGAATACCCAAATAAGTCCAAATCACCAATACCAATCAATCAGCCAATCCACAACAATCAAGAACACTACGACCACAAATCAACCCAAATCAGATCTACACAAACGAAAGCACTCCCAGTCTCAGAAGTAACCAAAGTCAACACAAAACTTGCTAATCTAATGGATCTGATATGTATATCGATCAACAAGCTCTAATACCAATTTTTAGGTCCAAAAGGTACATATTGAGGGGATGAATGTATGTTCTTCATTTTAACTCTAAAATGCAAAGTAAAATGAAACTTTAAAATGAAATAAACAAACACAAGAGATTTTATAGTGTAATTCTTATATTAAGAAATTAAACTGCAAAGAGTTGCTTATACCATTGAATGTAAATTCAAAATTATAAAAGAAAAGAGCCAATACAAATATAAGCTATCAAACTAATGGCTTATTTCGATCACTCTAATAACCTATAGCTCTTATCAAATGATAAATAATACAATCAAAGAAGCTATAAATGATGAGTGTATCAATATGTGTAAGGCTTTAATGGTATGATCGAATTTTGGCATCACTTCTCCTTGTAAAAACATCTTCTGAAGTCTTTAAGCCATTTTTGTATACGTTGAACTGTAGTCTTCCACATCTTCAAGTCTTCAGTCTCATGGTCTTCATAATTAAATCATTTAACACTTAATATTGATTATGAATAGCACTTAATAGTGTTTCTGAGAATAATACTTAGTTTATCTTCACGGATCATTGACGCCTAGTGTAATTGGCCTGGTTCATAGATGATTAGTATCACTCTCAGGCCTTCGTATTATAAATGTACAATCCACTGTTAAGTCTTTTATAATATCAATTCAGCTTTACTTAGAATCCTTTAGGTCTTCACGCTAACCCTAATAACCGCTTCAAATGATTTCAATCTTATTCCTCTATTGCCTGAACATATTAATGAACTACATACGGACCTTTGTTGATGTCTTCTTCAGTGCAGCTACCAAGATCATTATGTATATACCAAATCAACATTATGAACTGATTCTAGTGGAATATAGATTATTTGCAAGTCCATTTGTTCTTTGTTGAGTTATCCAAACCAGTATTATTGAGTTAGACATTCTGCTTAAAACTTGCTTAACAGGTTTTACTAGTAGTTTCAAAAAGTTTATGATTATCTAAAATTGAGTTTATGATTCCCAGAGGTCTGCACATATTGGTTCCCCAAAACAATGGAAGAATAACTTAAAAATGATCCACATCTTTCTGATATATATTGTTTTAATTTTAGTGCAGGCTTAATATGATCGATAGTTAAATATAATGTAGGTGACAATTTGGTTCAACACTTGTATTATTTTTAGCTTTCTTCCTTTCAAAATTCCTTCTTTACTTGATGGTTTTTGTTCCATTGATGTGTATTCAGTAAGTCGATGCAGTTGGTTTAGATCATAGTACTACTGCAATGTAACATATGCTTACAACAAGAGTTGATAGGATAAGTGTTAAAATGGAAGCTTGGATAATTGATATGATCATCTGCACATTCTGGTTCTACTGTAAAGCTTGTCTTTACTGGTCGCACATTCTGCATCTTTTTGTCATCTATTGGTACATCTGTTCATGCTCTCTAAATTTTATTTTTCTTAATGCAGGTTTAATATATAATAGATATTAGAAAATATTGGATAAAAAGATAGATGAAGAAGAATTTGACAACAAATTTTATGAAATATATAAGTTTTTACTGATAATGATTGATGTGTTTATGATTGTATTAGAGGAACTATGATACATCAACCTATTAGTCGTTCTCTAACACGATGACTAATAACAAAGATGGGGGTACATTTTTATAAATAATTTGATGAAAGAAAATCCAGAAAATTTCGCGAATTACATAGAAAGTATTCAAATGTGTTTTTGTTGTGTGTAATTATAATAGAATGAACTTAGTTGGAAGATACTCGATATTTGTCTATTGAAATAATGGTAGCTATATTTTTGGTGATAAGTGAGACACAATGATCTTTAATGAAGTGTACAACAAAATTTTGGTCGTTCACACTTCACTGATAGTAGAAATATCAATTAAGTTTTGAAGGCATTGAATACTGTAGCACCAAAAATGATGGTAAAGAACAACATGGCTTTTCCCCTAAATTTTTGGAACTACAAGATTTTACCCTTATTTTAAGGTAACTTTCTAAATTAAAATTTTAATAATTTTACTATAGGCTAGTTCAATTTTTAATTCTAATGTTATCATTTTATGAATATTATAATTTAGGATTGTGTTTGCGCTTTTGATGGAACCCTTATTACAGCTATGATAAAAGGTTGAGATGTAAGCAGTTACCGTTATCATCATGCAATTAATTCTTAAAATGTTTTGGTTTCTTGCAACTTTGATTTTGAATTCATTTATATGCTTAGTGGGTAGGAAGGTTCAGCATATGACTTAAAACTGTTAAAAGATGTATTATCGAGGAGAAACGGAATGGAAGTTCTTCAACGTAATCTTTATTTTACACTTGTATTTGTTATTTTCCTTGTAGCTAAATTGTTCCCAATTTTTAGCCCCTTTTCATAAAATACGATATCATCCCAAAGATTTTGGTGTCCAAAGTCGTCATCCGAGAAATGAGAATAAGCTATTTAATATCCGTCATTTTTCACTGAGAAATGTGATCAAGAGAATTTTTGGTATCTTCAAATCTCGATTTACAATATTTAAAGTTGTACCTCCATTTTAATTTCAAACACAAAGCAGAGTTGGTATTAGTTTTTTTGTATCGTAGATAACCCATAGCCGCTACCCTTCGGGTGCGCACTGGGTAAACCCTACGGGCTCACGTAATAGCCTGCAAACCACGTGAACCAAGGTAAACCGCATTTAAGCGACAGGCTCTGACTCGGGAGGCATAATCATAAATTCTCCTTCCGTGGGATTCGAACTGTGACCAAGAGGATAGTTATCCCCTCTTTTAACCAACTGAGCCAACCCTTGCGGGCAAGTTGGTATTAGTTTGTGCTAGAATACATAATTTTCTTCGAAATGAATGCCGCTCTAATGAATTTCTAATTGAAGTAATAGATAACCAACCTCCAGACATGCATGGAGGATGATAATCATGAACCAAATATCTTATGCCAACAACATCAAAGGACTAAATCAAATACTTGGAGAGCTAGCATTGCTAATTATATGTGAGATGATAGGCCTCGTAATGCGGTTAATGAAGATGGTGAAGACCAATATAATGAGAGAGAGGAACATTAAGGATAATGAGTGATGAATACTTAATTTTTGGCCAGTTGATGTGTTGGACTTGTTATTTGAATATTGTTATTGATTTAATTTATTACATTATTATTAGTTTATATACAATATTTTGAAATAAAAAAGATATTAGTAAGTTAATCCAATTACAGTCCACCAAATTCTTAATAAATCAATCAAATAAAATTCATCAAAATCTGTATAAAATTAAAAATTCAAGATCCAAGTCTTTGTGAAATTTAAACAATCCATGAATTTATAAGATCCATTGGTTATTTATCAGTCCATTAAAATCTAAAATGAATACACTCTTTAACCATAACTCTACCTCTTCCTGTTCTAGTTTATGGATTATATATATTAATGACTGAGGTTGATAAATGTCGTAAAACTTCGCCTACTACTTTGAAACACATAATTTATTATATATAGCTATGATCTTACTGCAATGAGAACCCCCATGATGGTGATATATGAGATTTAATCTCCATCATACAAATTTAAATATATTTTTAATGTAAATATCATCATCTCCAACCATCACCTCCTCTATCATCTTTGTAATCCATCCACTCACCAACACCTCCAACAACCAGTGACCATCATTTCCGACCACCACCACCTCCGGCGGCCACCAGAAAATCGCAACTGTTTAACAAAAATCACCAACGTCAAAATACGAAATCACCCCCGAAATCACAAAAATCGCCATATCCAGCTTCGTTCATGCAATCCATGTTCCTGCATTTGGAAATGGAGAGACAATTAACCATATACTCAGACTAAATTATCCACGTACAAAGAAAATAAGGAAGGGATGTGTATAGTTGTCCTGGACCGAATGAACGACTCTACATTTTGAGACAATTTTGAAAAAATACCAAGGATCGATTTCTGTAGGATTTTCTAGGGCATGAAGATTCCCGAAGGAAGTTCTCACCTTAGAACACCTCATATACCATCTTTAAATACTAAGAAGCCCCCAGAAAAGAGAACGCTACCCAGAAAACTAAGGCAAAAATTCAACAATCCCTAAAACAACCCGGGGAAAAGAAAAATACACAGAAGACAGTCTTTGTTAGATATATTTGTGATGTCATGTCTAATGATGATTTGTGTTTAGTTTTCAGATCTTATTTAACAGGACAAATCAGTACTTAACTGGAAATCAGTACTTATACTGAAGTCAGGACTTAAGATATCAGAACTTAAGTTGTCAGAACTTAAGTTATCAGGAGATAATATCAGGACTTAAGGAGACTTTCAGATAAGGAAGGCGGCTGATTGAAAGGAAAGAAGATCAAGACAAACGCAAGAAGAGATATGCATGAAGAAGGAATTCTATGAAGAATAGAATACTTGGAAGAAAAGATAACTGATTGATATATTTTAGGAAGCAGAATTATATTCAATATCAATTCGAAGATTATCTTGTAACTGTGTAGTATATAAACACGGACATAGGGTTTACACTATATGTGTTATCTTAATCAAAATTATTATTCATTGTAACCCTAGCAGCTCTCGTGATAATTTGTTCATCACTGAGAGAGGACAGTTCCATATTGTAACAGAGTTTATTGTGTTGAATAAAATCTGTGTTATGTTACTTGTGTTCTTTAATTCGATTTGATTGTAGTGTTTGTGTTGAATAAAATCTGTGTTCTGTTACTTGTGTTCTTTAATTCGATTTGATTGTAGTAAACACTGTATTCAACCCCCTTCTACAGTGTGTGTGACCTAACAAGTGGTATCAGAGCAATCTGTTAACACACAAACAGTTTAAGATCCAAAATCAATCATGTCTGAAGAAACACAAACTGCAACCAAGCCCTCCAAAACTGAAGAACCTCCAAAGACTCAAATCCATAATCGATATGAGACTATTAGGGTTCCCATACTGAAACCATCTGAATATCCCATATGGAAGGTGAGGATGTCTATATTTCTAGAAGCTACAGATCCAGAATACCTTGACAGAATCAATCAAGGACCACATAAGCCAACCAAGCTCTCTGTTTTAGTTGCAGATCAGCCAGCACAGACAGTACCAAAGGAAAAAAGTGAATATACAGCTGAAGATATCTCATCTATTGCTAAGGATGCAAAGTACGACATTTGCTGCATAGTGTCATTGATAATGTCATGTCAAACAGGGTAATCAACTGCAAGACTGCAAAGGAGATATGGGATGCCTTGGAAACAAGATGTCAGGGAACTGATTCAATTAAGAAGAACATGAGGACTATACTCACTCAAGAGTATGAGCACTTTGACTCAAAACCTGATGAGTTATTAACTGGATTATATGACAGATTTGTCAAACTCTTGAATGATCTGTCACTGGTGGACAAGGAATATGAACTTGAAGATTCAAATCTTAAATTCCTGTTAGCTCTTCCTGAAAGTTGGGATTTGAAGGCCACCACTATAAGAGAAAACTATGTTCTTGATGTAACAACTCTTGATAAAATTTATGGGATGCTCAAGACTCATGAGCTTGAGATGGAACAAAGAAGCAAGAGGAATGGAAGAAAGTCAAGGACAGTTGCTCTTAAGGCTGAGGAGGATGTCCCCAAAGTAGCTGCCTCAAGAAAAGGCAAGGGAAAAGCTCTCATCACAAAGTTTGATACTGAGTCATCAAGTTCTGATAGTGATGATGACTCAGAAACTGAAAGCTTACCTGAGATGGATCCTGATGAAGAGATGATGAAGCTTTGTGCTCTTATGGTGAAAGGAATCACAAGGATTGCATACAGGAAATTCAGAAAGGGAAATAAATTTTCCAAGAAAGGTGAAAGTTCTGATAAGAAGGGTTTCAGAAAATCTGAAGGCAAAGGAGAAAAGTCTGACAGAGGAGATTACTCAAATGTCAAATGCTACAACTGAGGTGAGAAAGGCCATATATCTCCTGATTGCAAGAAAGTGAAGAGTGACAAAGGTAAGGCACTTGTCACAAAGAAGAAAAGCTGGACAGACACTTCAGATTCTGAAAGTGAGGTAAATTATGCCTTAATGGCAAATGCTGCTGAGTTAAAGGTACCTCAAACTACTTATGCCTTTCATACTGATGATATTACTAAGTTGAGAAGATATCTTAAAACCATGTTCATTAGTTATAGAGATCAAACTTTCCCATGTGAAAGATTAACTTCTGAAAATCTTGCTTATAGAAAGAGGAATGATTATTTAGAAAAAGAGTTAGTCATGTTCCATCAAACTCAGAAAGATAGAGATGATGCCTTTTATGTTAGGGATGAAGTACTTAAAATGAATGAATCTCTAAAAACTGAGTTAGAAAAGGAAAGAGAGATTATCAGGACTTGGACTAACTCTGGTAGAACAACTCAGAATTTGTTAAGTAGTGGAAACTGAAAAGAGGGTTTAGGTTATGGAGATGATAAGAATGATAAAGGAACTGTGGAAATTGAGCCTATAGTTGTTAAACAAAAGCCAAAGGTAAATCATGTTAAGTTTGTAGCTGTAAAGTCTGATATTGATAAATCAGAAGTTAAAGAGAATTTAACTTCTGACAAACCAAAATAGGATAAGCCAACTGAAGTTAACATAGGCTTAATGACTAAGAAGCAGCTTAAGCATAAGCTGAAAGATGTTAAGAATGTAAACAAGGTACAGCCACCTAGGAAAAATAGGAATGGAAAGGAAGGTGTGAATAAAAGCAATGATTATAAGCCTGTTCCTAATGCCCCTAGAAAGAAATGCTATAACTGTGGAAATTCTAACCATCTGGCTTCTTTTTGCAGGAAGAATAAGAACATAAACTCCTTACCTTCAAAGTCAGGAGTTAAGAGTCAGTCTGTTAGATATAGGCCATAAAATCCTTGTTTTCATTGTGGTAGTTTGTGGCATTCCATTTATATTTGTAAGGAATATCATAGTTTGTACTACGATTATTATCAAATAAAACCTTCTTTAAAGAAAGTTAGCATTATTCCTTCTAGTGTAACTTCTATTGCAAAGTCTGATATTGCAAATTTTGATAAGAAAACTGTTAACATAAATTCTGATGCTAAATCCGCTGCAAACGTTAACAAACTTAATAAGGCCAATGGATCCAAGCAAGTCTGGGTCCTTAAAACTAATCATTAGCGGTCTTTGTGATTGCAGGGCAACAGGAAAAACATCCTAGTTCTGGACAGTGGATGTTCATGACATATGATTGGAAATAAAGCCCTGCTATCAGACTTTGTGGAGAAAGTTGGCCCAGGTGTTTCTTATGGAGATGGCAACATGGAAAAAACTCTGGGATATGGCAATATCAATCTTGGGAATGTCATCATTGAAAAAGTAGCACTTGTCTCAGGACTTAAACACAATTTTCTGAGTGTTAGTCAAATCTGTGACAGAGGTTATCATGTGGATTTCTTTGAAGAACACTGTGAAGTTGTTAGCAAATCTAATCTGTGACAGAGGACTGCCAAAATCAGTATTTGCTCTTGATGGCCTTTGTGATTCATGTCAGAAGGCAAAACAAAGAAAATCTTCATTCAAGAGCAAGACTGAATCTTCAATTCTTGAGCCTTATCACCTACTACATATTGATCTATTTGGTTCAGTGAATGTCATGTCTATTACAAAGAAGAAATATGATATGGTCATAGTGGATGAGTTCACCAGATACACATGGGTGTATTTCTTGCACACAAAAAGTGAAACTGCATCTATCTTGATTGATTATATCAAACAACTGGATAAATTGGTCAAAGCCTCTGTGAAAATCATAAGAAGTGATAATGGCACTGAGTTCAAGAATTTGATTATGGAAGAGTTCTGCAAAGACCATGGAATCAAGCAGGAATTCTCTGCTCCTGAAACTCCACAGCAAAATGGAGTTGTTGAAAGAAAGAATGGAACTCTTATTGAAGCTGCACGAACTATGCTTGATGAAGCAAAGTTACCAACCTATTTTTGGGCTGAAGCTGTGCAGACTGCTTGTTTTACTCAGAATGCAACACTTATAACAAGCATGGAAAGACACCATATGAGATAGTGAAGAAAAAGAAGTCAAATCTGAAGTATTTTCATGTATTTGGATGCAAGTGTTTTGTTCTTAAGACTCATCCTGAACAACTATCCAAATTTGATCTAAAAGCTAATGAAGGAATTTTTATTGGATATCCATTTTCCACAAAAGCCTTCAGAGTCTACAATTTAAGAACAAGGGTTGTCATAGAATCTATCAATGTCTCTTTTGATGATAAGAAGATTACCGGACTTGAAGATTTCAATGATCATGATCAGCTGAGATTTGAAAATGAAGTTTTAAATTCTGATTCTGTAAATCCTGACAGTCTAAATCCTGATACTGCAAACTCTGATGGATTAAACTCTGATGTTATTAAAACTGTGGTGACTACGCCAAAGCAAGATGCATCTGTGCAGGGGGAGCATATTGAAGATCCAACCGCATCTCAAGAAGCATCAGAATCTACAACAGGCTCTTCAAGTTCTGATTCATCAAGTTCTGATGGACCAAGTTCCGATAATTCTGGAAACTCATGTTCTGATATTTCTGGAAACTCAAATTCTGAAGGATCAAACTCAGAGAGCATAATTTTAGGGGGAGCATCATAAAATGTTGATGGAGACGGCATGGATTATGGGGGAGTATCCAGTTCTAGATATAGCCTTCCATCTGCAAGGAAGTGGACTAAAGCACATACACCTGACTTAATTATTGGAAATCCTGATGCAGGTGTCAGAACTAGAAAAGCTATATCAAATGAATGTCTCTATCATTCTTTTCTTTCTCAGACTGAACCAAAGAAAGTGGAAGAAGCTCTTCAAGATGCTGATTGGGTGCAAGCATTGCAAGAAGAGTTATATGAATTTGAAAGAAATAAAGTCTGGACACTAGTGCCAAGACCAAAGAACAGGTCTGTTGTTGGTACAAAGTGGGTGTTCAGAAACAAAACTGACAGTGATGGCATAATTACAAGGAATAAAGCAAGGCTGGTTGCAAAAGGATACTCTCAACAGGAGGGAATTGATTATGATGAAACATTTGCACCAGTTGCTAGATTGGAGGCCATAAGAATATTTTTGGCTTATGCTGCTCACAAGAAGTTTATAGTCTTTCAAATGGATGTAAAAAGTGCTTTTCTTAACGGAAAATTAGAAGAAAAAGTATATGTTGAACAACCTCCAGGTTTTGTAGATTCAAAATTTCCTCATCATGTCTACAGACTTGATAAAATACTTTATGGCCTTAAGCAAGCTCCAAGAGCATGGTATGAGACTTTAGCTCAGTTTCTTCTGGAAAGTGGATTTAATAGAGGAACCATTGACAAAACTTTATTCTACCTCAATCATGGAAAGGACTTACTTGTGGTGCAGATATATATTGATGATATCATTTTTAGTTCTACAAATGACAGACTTTGTAAGAAGTTTGCCAAGCTGATGCAGTCAAGATATCAAATGAGTATGATGGGAGAACTTAGTTATTTTCTGGGCCTTCAAGTCAAGCAGAATGAAGAAGGAACTTTTATTTGTCAATCTAAGTATACCAGAAATTTGTTGAAAAAGTTTGGAATGCAAGATTGTTCAAATGCATCCACTCATATGGTCACTGCAACAAAATTGGATAAGGATACTGGTATATCAGTAGATATTACTGATTATAGAGGTATAATTAGCTCATTACTCTATCTAACTGCAAGTAGACCTGATATCATGTATGCTACCTGTCTTTGTGCAAGGTTTCAAGCAGATCCAAGAGAACCTCACTTAACAGCTGTGAAAAGAATTTTCAAGTACCTTAAGGGTACAGCTGATCTGGGATTGTGGTATCCTAGAGAATCAGACTTTAAGCTAATAGGTTACTCAGATGCAGATTTTACAGGATGCAAAATTGACAGGAAAAGCACAAGCGGAAGCTGCCAATTACTTGGAGGCAGATTGGTTTCTTGGTTTAGCAAGAAACAAAAGTCAATTTCCACATTAACTGCAGAAGCAAAATACATTGCTGCAGGAAGCTGTTGTGCACAGATTTTTTGGATGAAGAATCAGTTACTGGACAATGGGTTAACATATTCTAAAATCCCTATTTACTGTGATAATCAAAGTGCTATTGCTATGACAGGTAATCCAGTTCAACACTCAATGACAAAGCACATCAGCATTAGGTACCACTTCATAAGGGAACATGTGGATGAAGGTACAGTGGAATTGCATTTTGTTCCAACAGATCAACAACTAGCAGATATCTTCAAAAAACCACTGTGTGAAGCTACTTTTACAAGATTGGTAAATGAACTTGGAATGGTTTCAGGTTCTTTCTCTAAATATACCTAGTTTATGTTCTTATACATCAGACTTTATGATCAGTATTTACAGATATTACTATCTTTGTGTATTCTGTGCTTAAATTGAAATTTGCTTAAGTGCTGATTGTTGTCTGATGTGAATTTCTAAACTCTGATAGCGATATGAACGTTTCTGTGACTATTCAATCCAATAAGGATAACTGTGCTAGATGTTGACCTAGTAGTCTTTAAATATACTAAAGTCCCATGTTTGAAGTTATTGTTTATGTGGAAATCTTTTTACACAAGCAAATTATGATATTGAGCTTAGTTATGTTTACTTTGTGTATCTTATTACTAAGTCAAAAACTAGAATGGTACTTCTTATCTGTTAAGTTCTGATGTTAGTAAATCTTATGGATGTACTAAGTGCTGATAAGCCTCACTTATCAAAAGAAAAGGAAAAAGAAAAGAAATAAGTGGCAGGTACTCCTTTGAGATCTAGAGTAAAAATAGGGAAGGGAAGACCCAAGTGCATTGCTGGTATTAAGTAATATGCATTAATAAAGCACAATAAAATTTTCTTGGTGACTTTTCACATTCTCTGATTATTGGAGAAATACTCTGATAACAGCATAAATTCTGATAAGCAGTCGTGACTCACTTACACTGAGAAGCCACTGTAAAATGGAATTTCAAAAGATGCATAAAATGAGCACAAAACAATTGAGATGGACTCATGCATGAAATCATTTTATAGTAGACTTCAGAATAATGACATATTTGAGCAAAGTTCTTAGTTATGCCTTATTTCTAAGATGTACTGAAGTGAATCAGACTTTACTCTTTGTCTGATATTTAGCTTAATGCACACACATACACTCCATATGAATGATGAAAATTACTGTGGTGATAAATGTTGTTTTAGATGAACAGTTTAAGTGTCAGTTGTATAAATTCTGAGGACAAGTTCTGATGGAAGTTTTGATGCTTAAGTTCTGATGTACCCATATCAGTATTTGTGTGAAGAATTACAGGAATAAACATTCACTTTTCGAGTAAAGGAGCCATATTCTGATGACTTTTAAATTATGATAATAATCAAGTTCTGATGCTGACGTGGCAGTATTTATTTACTTGATTTATTTTTTAGTCATACTTGAACGGTCATATTTTTACAGAATATTGGTTTATGTGAGATAAAGCAGTCATAATCATTTGTTTAGTGGGAACATTTTTTTTTTCAAAAACTGAACGTGCAATGTAATTATTACTTATTTACCGTGCCCATTAACTTTTGCCTTAACTGCTGCATGCCTGACAGGTGTCAAGGTCTGTTCCACTTCTTATTAACTGCTGTCACGTGGGGTGTCAAAGTACAAGAGATAAAATATTTTCAAATCTTTTATTTTCATTTTTATTCTACTCTCTTTCTTTTCTTATTCTCTTTCACATTTTCTGACGGTTTCCTTTACAGATATTTTCTCAAACACCTTACAGGCACTCTAACTTCTCATTTATTTCTGATGGCACCCAAGGATTTAATTGTTGATGGAGCTAAGTTTGTACCAAATAACTATGTTGCAATCTTGAACAAGGCTGAAGCTCCATCAGATTTGCACTTTGTGTAAGATTTCTTAGCAAATAGTGAGATTGGGTATGCTTTGACCCAACCTCAAACTATTTCAAGCCAACAAGTACTGGCGTTTTGGCGGACTGGGCTTTTTGATGATGGTGGTGCTACTGGTACTCCAAGCATTGTTTTCACATTAGGAGATGTTGAGCATGTGGTTACTCCTGGAGCAGTTCGTAAAGCTCTCAACTTACCTGAAGGTTGCACATTCTCAACAGTGGAGGATCATGTCTTACAGCAGCTTATGGCCAGTCTGGGCTATGAGAAAAGTTTGGGAAAGCTTGGACAACTGAAAAGATCCAATATCAGGAAGGAATGGAGCTTTTTCTTTGATTGTATCACTAAGGCATTCACCAATAAATACTCTAACTTTGATGTTATTCCCATCATGAGTCAGCAAATCGGGTATGCTCTTATTCATCAAACTCACTTTAATTTTGCAAGTGATGTGCTAGGTTTCATAGGGGATAGGATAACAGAGGATAGGAATGTAGTATACTTTGCTAGATTCTGTCAGCTTATATATACTTTTTGTTCTGCTGATGAACCCCAACCTACCATTGATTTAATTCCACCTTTTAAGCTTGCAAACAGGGCTTTTAATGATTTGTTAAATGTTGACATTAAAAAACAAGTACAGAGACCCTTATAGATTCCTCAGTTAGTAAAACAGATCCTGGTAAATGCCAATCCATAAACCTACACATCTGTTTACCCTGATGTTCATCCCACCAACACATCACAGTCAACTCAACAGCCATCAGAACCTACCATCTCTCACCATCCTCAAACTTCTCAACCTCAACCTACTCAACCCTCCATCGGGACATTTTTCAAACCAACACAGTCAACTCAATCTCAACCTTCAGCACCTACAGTGAAGCCTTCATCTTCCAAACCAAAGAGGACAAAGACGGTGCCTCAGTCTCAACAGAAGAAAAGGAGAATTATTCTGAGAGATGAATCAGATACTGAGGAACAGGTTCCTATTTCAGAACCTGTTATAGTAGAAGCTGAGAAGGTCTCTTCTCAGAAAGATACTGTAACTAGGAGTTCTAGGCCTCTCAAAAGGCTTAGAAAGATAAATCCTGATGATAAAACTCCTACAGTGTCTCCACCCTTGAAGAAAATGAAAAAGCAAAGAGCTCACAGGGACACAGTTGAGTCAGATTCAGAAGATAAGGAAGCAGCTAAGGAAGGGGGTCAGGAATCTCTGATCCCAACTAGAATCAATTGTTATTGAATCACTTCCTTCTGCACAACCAGAAACTGCTCAAGACAGAGTGCCTACACCTCCTGTGTTACCTATAATTGAACAAGTACACACTACAGATCCAGGTACAAGTGATGAAATTGACATTCACAACTTGAATGTGCCTGAGATTCTATACTTGGAAGCTCCACCAACTCAACTCACTCCACCAACAACACCAATTTTGGATACTGATTTCAATGCCAATATTCCATCAACACCAATTCTGGATCTAGATGCTGAAGATCAGATTTTAGGTGAGCATCAAAATGTGGATGTTGATCAGAACTTAGCTGCAGATCAGAAATTAGAGGATGATGTTGAAGCCTCTATAGCCTCACATACTGTTATTTTATCAGAGGATCCTGATACTGCAGGATCTACAAGTTCTAATGCTGCCAATGAGGATATTACTGGTGAAGTTGCTGCCAATTTAGATGCTGATGCAGCTGGTCCATCAAGACATGCACCTCAACAAACAGTTAATAAAGATGATCTAATCAAGAAGTTTGTTAGAGAGGAAGCACCAGTACCTTGGAGTGAAACTCCTAGAGGAAAGGAGTGGACTAAGGAATGGAACACAGTTAGTTTTGTTCCTACTGAAAAGATTCTTAATGAGCATCTGGCAAAAGCTGATGAAATGCTGATAAATGATGATTTCAAGGCACAGCTGAGAGTTACTACATTGAGTACTAGGAACCTTCAAGGTCAACACTCAACAACTCATGTCAAGGTGAATAAAATTCAAGAAACCTTGATTCAGCAAGATATGAATGTGAAACTTGAAAAGAACATATTTTTGAAGCCTGCCTTTGACAGAATTACCTACATTGAGAAAACTCATGAGAAGCAACAAACTTAGATTGATGAAATTCTAAAGAATCAAGCTTCTCAGCAAACTCAACTCAATGAGATCCAATCCTCAGTAGAATTGCTTGTCTCTCTTCTTTTACCTACTGATGCCAAAAAGAGGGAGAAAGTGATTAAGTCCAAATACAAATCTATTCAGACACTAAAGAGAAAGGATGATGGAAATGATGACCAGGGAAACTCTGATAAGGGTAGGGGTCAAGGTCAAGGCAAAGGATTTTCATCAAGTAAAGCTAGAATTACAAGTCAAGGAACAAGTTCTGATACTGGGAGAAGAATAAGTTTTGATACTGGTAAAAGGATAAGTTCTGGTGAACATCTGGAACTTGATGAAGAAATTTCAAAGAAATTATTTCTTAAAGAAAATCCAGGAATGGACTTTGAGAGTTTAAAGGAAGAAGAAGCAAGACTCAAAGCAGAAAGTGTCAAGACAAAATCTAAAGCTTCTGTTGTTGAAAAGAAACTTCCAAAGCTTAAGGGTATTGTGATAAAGGAAAGAACAAATTCTGAGGCAACCAAAGTTAAATCACAACTGGAAGTAGATCCAAGGTCCAAGGGCAAAGAAAAAGTTGATGAACCTGTAAGGGTTCATATGCCATTCATGGATGAAGAAATAACTGATGAAGAAGATGCTAGTCTTACTCTGATGAAAAAGAAGATTTCTCAAACAACCCCTGACATGGCTCATGTTGTTCAGAGTCAAGATGTAGTAAGTTCTGATATGACAGTGAAGCAAGCAACCTCTGAAATAGCTCAAGTTGACTTGATATCAGAAGTTAAGGAAAAGGAAACCTCTGACATTGCTCATGTTAAACCTTCAAAGATACTCCTACCAGGATTCACCAAAGCTAAACAGACTCAACTTTTGAAGACTGCAACAAGTGGTTTTGAAGCAAGAGTTATTACAGGAAAGGAAGCAAGAGATAAATCTGGATTGGGTAGTTCTGATGAAAGAAGAGTACACAACACTACCAATGATCCAACTTCCATAAGTGAACCAGGAGTAGGAGCAACTCCTGAAAGATTGGATCAACTTGAATCTGTATAAATGGTTTACCATTCTGTTTTGAAAGAGCACATCATGTTATATTTTATGATAGATGGTAGGGTATTCCAGATCAGGAAGAATGCTATTCCACTCAAGTATTTTGAAGAACTGGAACATGTTCTATTTTTACTTCAAGTGAAAAATAGATCTACAAATGGTGCTGCAGATTATTTAAAATCGAATATTCAAAGACAAAATAGGCTTTACTCTGTAAAGTCTGACAGCCCATACTTTCCCAAGTACAGAGATCACAAAGGTGATATTGTTAAAATGAAGCCTAACACTGCTAAGATCATAACTACTTTTCTGGGTTATAAGGCTGTGGAATTCAATCTAGAGTCTGACAAAGCATATATGATCAGACTTGATTAGGACATAAGAAAAGCTAAAATAAATGATCTCAGGGCTGCTATTTTTCAAACTGGTGAAGATACAGCTGAATTGAAAAATGCTAAAAGGAGGATGGTTAATGAACTTGAATATGCTGAGAGATGTCTTTTGAAGAATTATCTCAGAACAACTCCTGACATTATAGAGATCAGAAATTGAAGCCAAGTCGAAGATCTACAACTGCTTAAATTCTAAAGTGTATACAGACTGAAGCTGATATCAAACCTTGAGGATGGTAAAGCTATAAGGACTGTAAGTTGTAGTTATCTAGTCAAATTCTCATGCATTTGTACTTAATATTTTTGACATCATCAAATATCTGTTAAACTTGTATATTATGCTAATTTACAAGTTGGGGGAGATTGTTAGATATATTTGTGATGTCATGTTTAATGATGATTTGTGTTTAGTTTTCAGATCTTATTTAACAGGACAAATCAGTGTTTAACTGGAAATCAGTACTTATACTGAAGTCAAGACTTAATATATCAGAACTTAAGTTGTCAGAACTTAAGTTATTAGGAGATATTTATCAGGAGATAATATCAGGACTTAAGGAGACTTTCAGATAAGGAAGGCGGCTGATTGAAAGGAAAGAAGATAAAGACAAACGCAAGAAGATATATGCATGAAGAAAGAATTCTATGAAGAATAGAATACTTGGAAGAAAAGATAACTGATTGATATATTTTATGAAGCAGGATTATATTCAATATCAATTAGAAGATTATCTTGTAACTGTGTAGTATATAAACACAGACGTAGGGTTTACACTATATGTGTTATCTTAATCGAAATTATTATTCATTGTAACCCTAGCAGCTCTCGTGATAATTTGTTCATCACTGAGAGAGGACAGTTCCATATTGTAATAAAGTTTATTGTGTTGAATAAAATCTGTGTTTTGTTACTTGTGTTCTTTAATTCGATTTGATTGTAGTAAACACTGTATTCAACTCCCTTCTACAGTGTGTGTAACCTAACAGTCTTCAAGAAACCCCATGTCGCAAAAAGAAACAAAAGAAACTACCAAAAATGAAAAATACATGCACTCATGAATCTCTATCCTAAAAGAGCAAAGGAACTTGCTGATTTGAAGATGACGAGTGACGAAAATAAGGTATTCTGGAAATGTAGAGTTGACGTTGCCCGTCTTATGAAAGTTTTGATTTTCTGATAAATGTTGAAAAAGACAAGAGATAGTGTTTTGTGTTTATCAGTTAGTAAAAATGAAAATGTAATGGGTTGGTTATGAGCACTTATATAATCGCCCAAAAATGACAGTTGAGTGCCAAAAAACCGTCCCAAGCATTTCGAAATAGACGGCTGAGATGGGACTCCATTGGAATTCAATGGCCAAGATGGGGATGTGCATGTAGAGAAGGGGACATCTGTCATAAACGATGGTTCCCACCTCCCTAACTGACTGTTGCATGCCTTGACACTCCATGTTAACTCAGCCGAACATGACAGCACAACGGAGGACCTTAAGGTTTCTACCAGAAAATGGGCCGCTCATATTATCTATCGTCCACACCTGGACCCGACCGAAAGACATGGACATATTAGTAATAATAGCCTATTAGAGCCTGATTAGGTCGCTAGGCCCCAATGCCGAAGACCTACTTGGCTGGTATCGGCCGGCCATTGAATAAGATCTAAGAATAAGGAAACGTTCCCCCCTTTTAATCTCCAACGCTCGTCCGTCTTTTCAACATAACAGACGAATATTAAATGCAGTGATTTGATTACAAATATAGCACCTGAAACAAGAGTTAACAAATATTATTCTACACACTCATACACGTAATTCAATGCTATTGTATTCTCAAACCCATTATAATCAGATTAATTTATTCTCACACCAGAGGTGACAATCCCTCACATTCTCTTTCTTGTAAGTCGAACGAAGGAGGTTCTTATCCATTGAAAAACTGATGGTAACACACACCATGGTACTTATTCGGTCCCAGAATACTAGTCTATTTTTAGAAAAATATTTTTCCATAATATATGTCCATTTTCAACTTTCAAAGCAATTATGTGAATTTTTCCTAAATTATCTTTTCTAAAAATTATATAATAATTAATGAGGTGTGTATGAGTCTAAAGTAATTTATTATTTTATAAACCAATAAATTTATAATGCGTATAAGTGAAAAAAGATTATCAAATTAATTAGGGACGGACCGAGCTGGGGCTGTGGTAGGCTCCAACTCGGGTGACCCCTCCGGTGTGTTCAAAGTTACTGCTAAAATGTTGTCGTAAATGAGAAATAGCCCGGTCATTTATTAACTCAGCTCAAGATTTCACCTTAATCTCTAGTTCTCCATGTCAAAATCTGCAGACCAGTAATGTCATTAATGCATTTAAATAAAGTCCTTTTATTTTTTTAAAATTTTTATACTTACATGGATGTCATATGTAATTTTTGTACAACACGAGATAATTAATGGATTTAACATTTTTCTAAAGTTTAGTGTTTAAATTTAAATACCTCAACTAGATGGAGATTAGAAATAAATTTAATAGTCTGAATATAATTTTTTTTAAAATATTAAAATAATTATTTTTAAATCATTATGTCCCATACTCCCATGTATCTTTCGCTTCATCTTATTTTAGTCTTTTAGTTTATATATTGCAAATTTACTTTAGTTCATAATTATTAATTTTATTATAATTTTAGTATTATTATTTGTTTCTAATTATTATAATTGACACGAGATTGTATATGTTTGCTTTGGTGATTTATTATGTTTTTGGTTTAATTTTAAAACATATGACCTTCAAATAATTAGAATTATATATATTTTTCAATGTTTTTTAAGGTGTAGAGTTGCAACCTTCATAAATAAATAAATATATATTTTTATCATTAAATATGGAAAATTATCTTATTAAATGTGAAAATAGTATTTATTAAAAAAATAATTTTTTATATTTATTTGTACATATAAATTCATTACAATTTACACGTCAAGGAATAAAATATTTGGAATATTTAATTCTATAATATTTTAGCACGGGGGACTTGCAGCTTGTCCGCCCCTGAAATTAATGGCTTATGTTTGTACTAAGTAAGTACTAACACTTAACAAGTAACCAGACAACCAATACCGGAAAGGAACGTTGATAGAGAAAATTCATATGACTTTTACCCAGTTGCCAGCACCAACAAGTAGGTATATTACTAGGTAGTGGAGGGTGAAGTTGGAGTAAATTCATCACAGCCTCTAGAGTATACCTTTTCTTTTGAAAGATACGGAGTGAAGGCTCATTTGAGACCCATGAATGGGATGGAATGAACCGAACGAGACATGATAGAATGTTTAGGACTGTTTGATTGTAACATAAAACTTCTGGACGACTCAAAATTTACCTGGACGGGTGGGCTACAAAAACTTGGCCGAACGGTTTATGAAACTCAAAGTTGCAATAACTCTAGCTCTTTGCCCTTTTTCATTAGTACTATTTATTATTCGGTCAAATTAATTTTTAATTATGCAGCAAAAACAATGTTTTAGTAAATTCGACTAATTCATTAGTACTTATATTGTATTATATGATAGGGTTACGAGCTTTCAAATTTCAGTTTGTAATTTTATTTATATAATATCAACGTGTTACATACTTATATAGTAATATTAATAAAATAATATTTTCCAAATAACCTTTCAAATTACATTATATTTTAAAAAATATTTTATATAACTTCCGATAATTTTTTTTATAAATATTATAATTATCTTATACATATTAGTCATTCAGATTTATCAAACAATTTTACAAATATTTATTCGAGTGATTCAGAAATTGACTAATCCAGAAATTTTATTCATTCAAAAATATGATTCAGATTTAACAAATGAAGCCTCGGTCTTTTGTATTTCACATATTTTTTCTTCAAATTTGAATAAATATGTTTCTAACTTAAGAAAAAACACATTTTTTTAATAATCGTCTACAAATTTGAGTGCATGGGGACTTATACGAATTGGAATTAAATTACTAGCTCGTCTTAAGCTTTTGCTAAGAGCAGTTTCTAAATGTTTATTTATTATACTCAACTAGCATAACCGCGCAGACTGTTTTCAGCAATATCAGAATTTGTTGTATAAAATTTTAGAATTTTGTGAGGATTGTGATGTAATAACCCAAATTTTTGGGATTTTATAAAATATTCGATGAATAGTAACCCTGACGATCAGGGAAAACGTTTTAGCACACACTATGTTATGCATGGAAAATTTAGTTTCCAAGTCTATATTGTGAATATACGTACCAAATGAGTGTATGTAAAAGTCATGAGTTTTCGAATAAAACCAACTTTGTAAAATGACCTTATCCTATGAACCATCAAGGATCAGAGAATCACGTTACAATCACAAATCTAGAATTCCAAAAATTAAAACTCATGTATAAGATCACAACGCATAAAGGACTTGTAAGAAAAGAATTTACCCCGCAAACCGCTTACGAAGATTTATCACGATAACGAATAAGCGAGCAAGTGAATACGTAAGCGAATAAATAAACATATAAAGTCCATGCAACTTCCCATGCAATCCATGTAAACTTGTAGTATGAAATGCAACCAAGGACTGGTAATCAAATAGTGATCATCCAACGAGCATAGTATCCTAGTGGGATGAATAGTAAACAAGCATGTAGATGTAGTACTTGGCTAGGATTCTAGATTTGACAAAGGACCATGATAGTAGATATCATCAAATATATGCATATCTAAGATTATATTCAACAAATAAACCAACACTTATCCAAGAAGCAACCAAGCAAGCAACAAAAATTCTCTCCCCTCCCACCAATAGCTCCATTCGGCTATTTCAAGAAAGCCAAAGAACCAAAATCAAATCATCAACTTCTAGCCATGGATAAATTCTACAATTAATTCCTAAGCTTCCTAATCATAAAACTAAGATAATATAAATCTTTCGTTGCATTTATTAAAGGTTTTGTGGTTAAATAAAATGGTGAAAGTGATGATAAATAGTGTCAAATAGTGACTTTTCTTGATTTCTTAATTTTCTTAGAAAGATCTAGGTTTCTTGAGCACACCAAAGCCTCACAAAGCATCATCCATCAATAAGAGATTCTCTCAAGATACCAAGAAAGGTATAAACCTTCATCCAAACTTTGTTTAAGCTTTAAGTTTCAAGAAAAGTAAGGATCTTGGATGTAAACCTAGTTTTGATGGTTGTTTTGTGATTTCTTGAATATTAGTTAGTTAGATGCTAAGGTTGATGTTATGGACTCAATAACTTGATGTTATTGAGAAGATTAAGTAGTTAAATATTGGTATGATGATATTTGGTTAGTAATTAGTGGTTTAGAGCGAAAACAAAACTCAGATCTTAAGCGTAACGATGATAAAACGGTAGAATCATAACATAACATTTTCTGCAGAAATACAGAAAGTGTATTATGTGTTTTCTTGAAAAATAATGTGACGACCTCAATCTCCCTGCTACCTGCTCTGACATCTGGAAACCTATGACACAGTAGGGACTGCCAGGAACACTCATGCGAGCTGAACACCTAAGTCTGTCCATCTTCTTTTTCAACTGCCATGGTTAGAGCAAAGCAAATATAAATGAGCACAAAAGCTCAACAAGTAACTACATAGCAGTGCTATAAAGCAATAATAATAACAATAGAAAAATCTGAGGCATTCTACTTTTAAATCTCTAGGTGGCAGATTCCTATCTTTGGCTATACAAAGGTTATGAAGAAAGGTTTGGGCTTTCAAGAATCAAGGATCAAGATAGGGTGAAAGTCGACATTCATCGCAATTCAATAGCAGAAATCATATCAGAAAAGCATAATAATATCATGGAACAGATATATGGTATCCAGTCATCATTATTCAAGTCAAAACTTTTTAACCAAATCATTGCTCAAAATCATTTTATGACGCTATGGATTACAGCCGGTGATCAGCCACGAAGTAATCCTGAACCGCGATGGGTTCTCAAATATAATGGGATCCTTAGGAAACATTTAAGCCTATCAATTGGTGTGAAAGGGACTTGCGTCTGAGTCCAATCCACTAAATCAAGAAAACATTATTTTGTTAAAGAGCAATTATCTTCTATAAAACCGATGTTAGGGAGAAAATACAAGGATTCTAAACAATAGAATTTAAATTATCAGTCGAGGATTGGAGTAATGGGACTTTTATCAGAAATTGAATTATTTTCTCACAAGCAGGATCATCAAAGATGAGTACCAATGATTTAACAACTAAGGAAGAAAGTATTGAAAAAGAGTTATAACGATAATCAACAAAGGTAGGAATGTCTGATATCAAGTGTAGTACATGGCGTACATCCAATTACAAAGTTTGGATATGGAAATAAAATATAGTTATTAAACAAAGGTAGTTCAAGGAATTCGAAATGGTCAATATAGGGAATTATTGAAGCAATACTAGAAATCAAGTTCAAGGTATATAAAGGAATTAATTAACAAGGCAAAGGTATTCAAGTTAATGAAGAATTCAGGTTAATCAAAACATTTCGCAAGGAAATTCATAAAGGTTCTCTTAAGGTTTATGAGATCATAGGGTGACAAAGGAAATAGGAAATGTAATAGGGTATGAATCAATCAAATTGTTATAAACGGGGCGAACAGGATTCAACAACAAGTTATCACAAGAATCAATATTAGGGTTTCTCAGAAATTAATTGTTAGATAAATTTGTGATGTCATGTCTAATCTGATTTGTTTAGTTTCAGAACTTATTATCAGGACTTAACTGGAAATCAGAACTTACTAAAGACAGGAAGTTATCAGAACTTAAGCCATCAGGACTTACATCAGTACTTAAGTGCGGATACACTTCAGGGAAGAAAAGCGGCTGATTTACAGGAGAAGATCTGAATTAAACAAGTAAAGATATGCATGAAGAATTGGACAGCTATAGGAATGCAGTAGATAATCTCTGATTGATGTATTCTAGGAAACAAAATCATTATCATATCAATTAGGAGATATCTTGTAACTATGTAGTATATAAACACAGATTAGGGTTTACACTATAAATATTATCATTCACGAGAATATTATTCATTATAACCTAAGCAGCTCTTAGTGATATCATACATCACTGAGAGAGTAGATTAAACCTATTGTAACAGAGTTTGATATATTGAATAAACTTGTTTTCTATTACATACTTGTGTTTATAATCGAATTAATTATAGATATTATATTCAACCCCCTTCTATAGTATCATTGAGGCCTAAAAAGTGGTATCAGAGCCAATCTGTTAAGCTTACAAACAGTTAAGATCCAAATAAACAATCAATCATGTCTGATCTATCAAAAATACAAGACCCTCAAGAACCTGCAAAGGTTCAACCCATTCAAAACACCAGTAGATATGAAACCATCAGGGTTTCTTTGCTCAGGGTGTCTGAGTACCCTGTATGGAGTGTGAAGATGGCCATGTTTCTGGAAGCTACAGATCCAGAATATTTAGACAGAATTTATGATGGTCCACACAAGCCCACAAAGCTTTCTGTTGCAGTTGGGAATGAGCCACAGAGGATGATTCCCAAAGAAAAGAGAAAATTCACCACTGAAGACATCTCTTCACTAGGAAAGGATGCAAAAGTAAGACACTTGCTTCATAGTGCACTTGAAAATATCATGTCAAACAGGGTGATTAGATGCAAGACTGCAAAAGAAATCTGGGGTGCATTAGAAGTGAGATGTCAAGGAACCAATGCCATCAAAAAGAACAGGAAGACAATATTCACATAGGAGTATGAGCACTTTGACTCAAAATCTGATGAGTCACTAACTGATACATATGACAGATTCACAAAGCTGTTGAATGATCTGTCACTAGTGGATAAGGAATATGATCCATAAGATTCAAATCTGAACTTCCTACTAGCTCTTCCTGAAAAGTAGGATTTGAAAGCTACTACAATAAGAGACAATTATGAACTTGCTGATATGTCTCTTGATGAAATCTATGGGATGCTCAAGACCCATGAACTTGAGATGGAGCAAAGAAAGAAGAGGCATGGAGGGAAGCCTAAGAAAGTTGCTTTAAAAGCTGAAGAAAAGCCAATTGTCTCTAGGAAGGCAAAAGGAAAGGCTCTCATCATACAGTCTGATTCAGAGTTATCAGATTCTGAGATGATGATTCAGAACCTGAAAATTTATCTGAAGTGGGTGTTGATGCAGAGATGATGCAGAGATGATGCAACTGAAAGGGTAGGAAGTTTTCCAGGAAAGGTGGAAGTTCTGACAAGAAAGGTTTCAGAAAGACTGAAGGCAAAGGAGGAAAGTCTGACAGAGGAGACAACTCAAATGTCAAATGCTACAATTGTGGTGAAAGAGGCCACATCTCTCCTGATTGCTAGAAAGGAAAAGGTGATAAAAGCTAGACACTTATCACAAAGAAGAAAAACTGGGCAGACACTTCAGAATCTGAAGAAGATGTAAACTATGTCTTAATGGCAAATGCTGATAGCAGTTCTGATGCTGATGAACTAAAGGTACCTCTATTAACTCTTGCTTTTGATACAGAAGATATTACTGAGTTGAGATTATTTCTGAAAAACATTTATATGGGCTATAGAGATCAGACTTTAGAGAATGAATGATTAAAATCTGAAAATCCAAAGTACAAAAACAGAAATAGCTATCTTGAAGAAGAGTTAGTCAAGATGAACACTATTCAGACAAAGAGAGATAATGTTGTGTATGTTAAGAATGAATTGCTTAAACAAAATGATTATCTAAAAACTGAATTAGAAAAAGAAAGAGAAATCATCAGGACTTGGACTAACTCAGTCAAAACAACTAAGAATATTCTAAGTAGTGGAAACTGGGAAGAGGGGTTAGGTTATAAAAATGGTGAAAGTGAGAAAGAGACTTTGCCAATTAAGCCAATTGCTATCAAACAGACTAAAAAGCCAAAGGTAAATCCTGTTAAATTTATTGCAAAAACTGTTGTGTCTGATTCTAAAGAGATGAAAGACTCTAAAACAGAATTCAAAGAAAAGTCAACTTTTGACAAATTAAAACTGGATAAACCAGCTTTGTTAAACATTGGCTTAATGACAAAGAAGTAGCTTAAGTATAAGTTGAAAGAGATTAAAAATGTGAACAAGGTAAAGGAAGCTAGGAAAAATAGGAATGGAAAGGAAGGTGTAAATAAAAGTAATAATTATATGCCTATTCCTAATGCTCCTAGAAAGAAATGCTATAATTATGGAAATTCTACCCATCTTGCTTCTTTTTGAAGGAAAAATAAAGATATAAACTATAACGACTCATATATTTCTGTAATATTTAAATATGTAATTATTACGTAGATTATTAATAAAGGAGTTTGTATTACTTATGGTCTCTGTGTTTATTTATTATTGTTTATATGCGATTGTTGGATTGCGTGGTGTGTTTTTATGATTAACTGTTGCACAATGTTATTTTTGTTTCACTTTTAAAAAGTGATTTTATGGCAATCCTATTTTCAAAATTATTTAGGTTATCTCTAAAATTGTTTTTATGATTTTATAATCTTACTAATTATTTTTGGGATCTTATAAAATTTACAAATCAATATTATGTTAATTATTTATTTTTAAATGATTTTCTGAATTCATTTAACTGTAAAATCCATATTTAATTCTAGGATTCTTCAAAAAATTATGAAACTCATATTTTATTACGTTTACAACATTCTGAGAATTTTAAAATTATTTGGTAATTTTCAGGAGTAATCTTACTCGCGCGTTGTTTCGGTTATTCGATTAATACGGGTATAAGTTGTGTTTGTAAAATGCTTTAAAAATTATGAAAATTTTATTTTAGTAACTTCAGATTATTTGTGATATTTTGAGATTATTTTGGAATTTTTCCGATAAACTTTAGTGCGTAGCCAATACGTAATTTTAACAGGAAATGATAAAAACATTAGGCAAATAAATAAATAAATAACGGGACACGTGGCATATACACGACACGTGTCCAGGCCTTCTTCTTTTCTTTCTTTCCCTGTATTTCCCTTCCCAAACGAACCCTGCTCTGTCTCTCTCCTTTCGAATCTCTATCGTCTCTCCTCTCTCCCTCTTTCACTCAAATCTCTCGGTTCTTTTTGATTTATTCTCATTTAATTCTTGGTAATTTCCTTTCCACTTCATTCTCCTGTTTCGCTGCTGTTTCTTTCTTGATTCGCCACCGTTACCTCCGGTTACC
The DNA here is from genome assembly GCF_009905375.1 of Apium graveolens. NCBI lineage: Eukaryota > Viridiplantae > Streptophyta > Magnoliopsida > Apiales > Apiaceae > Apium > Apium graveolens. The sequence goes on from NC_133649.1 coordinate 201,057,249, forward strand.
GCGGTGTGGTTGTGTTCGATATATATATATACAGATATGTATACATACAGGTGTATATGTGTGTGTCTGTGTGTATGTGTATGTAGTGTGTGTGGGTGTGTGAGTTGTGCTCTGCGTGTGTGTGTTTGCGGCGGCGACGGCCGCGTGGCGCCGTGTTTCTGCTGCTATCTCACCGGTTGTTGGTTTGGATTGGTTCTGTTACAGCTGGGCCTCTATTTTGGGCTTGGCTGTTAGGTTTGTGTTGGGCCTTTGTTTGGGCCTTGTTCGTGCAGTTGGACTTGGTTATAACAGTTTTTAATTTAAATTCCCTTTTTCTTTTTTGCAGGGAATTATTGACTAAAATCTGTGATATTAAATTATTATTTCAGTGAGTGATAATTTTAGTCGGTGAAATTTATTCGGACACCCGTATATTTTCGGGCACCAATGAATTTTGCCGCCGCGCGCGATGAATTATTTTACGAGCGCACGGTGGACAGTGATGACTCTAATCTGAGTCCTAAATATTTTAAAATATAAAATACCTTGTATTAATTATTTTCGAGACTAAAAATTTAGTTGTGTGATGATTCAAATTGGTTTTGTTGGGAATTGGCGTCGATTGATGTTTCGACGGGTAGGCCTATAAACAGAGGGGTCGCTGTCCAAATTTTTCTAAAAATTACCTTAAATTACGAATCGAGTGTATATATCTCGTTTAATACAAATTGACCCCTGATTTTTATGTGCAATATTATTGCGTATATATTAATATTATTATTATTATGCATACGAGTCGGGAATTATATCGTTGGATAATTAGTTAGTGAGGAAAAGTCAAGCATAATCGGTCGTTTAACCTAGGTTGTTTCAATTTTGTAGGTTCGAGTCGAAGGACCCAGTAGTGGAAGTCAATTAGAGTCAAGCCAGTGTTAGTACAAAGCTTCGCAAGGCAAGTACCCCTGAACTAATCTTTTACAGTTTAGTATATATGAATAGTTGTTGATTTAAATTAAGTACTGGAACAGAACGGTTTAAGTTACGTATTCCCCGTATTTAAATATGTTTTATTAACTGATGTTTTGGGGAAAAAGTAACTTCTCAAAATGCCTATCTCTATATTGTAATTAAATTAAAAAGAAATTTTTAGAATGTGTGCTGTAATCGTTTAAAAAGAGATAGTTGTAAATGGTTTTGTAAACGGGATAAAAAAAATGAACGAATCAGATATTGGATGGTCAGTGGCGTAAGAGGCCCGTTATTAGGTAACGGCCCAGCAAGTGGTTGCGTAAGAGGCTAAATCGGATGTGCGCCACTTAGTCCAACATGACAGAGACCTAGCTAGTCTCTGAGTTCCGGAACAAATTTGTGGTGGAATAGACTGATCAGTTGTCCCTAGAATTCATCCACATTTATATCTGACTTTGGTTTAGTGGTTCCCGTAATGGAACAAATAGTTTATGGTCCCCGTAACGGGACAGATGATTTATGGGTCCAACAATAGATAGTGGTTTTGGAAAGGAAATCGCATGCTAAAATTGAACTCTGGTATTTTGACACAGCACACTACAGATTATATTATTTTGCAGAGCATGCTAATTTTGATATCCAGTTTATACCTTTTTTACGGATTTTTCGTAAACTAGTTTGATATATGTTCCTATACTATTTTTATACATCCTGTTTACTGGTTATTCATATAGAGGTACTGTTGAGCAATGGATTGCTCACCCTTGCAGCTTATTTTGTATTTATTTATTGCAGATGTCTGGAAGACCAGGTCAGCGTAGAGTGTCATCCCCCTCCGGTCCCGGCTCCTCTGAGGTAGTTTGTATCAGACCCTGAGGTCTGCTGAGTTGTTGTAATAAGTGAGGATTTCTGAATTTGAATAAAATTAGTGTTGCTTTGTAACCTAAATAATACTTGAACCTGCATCGGCTCCTGGTTTGGGGTCGTGTGTTATAATAAAGTTTGTTTAGTAAGTCATGTTGTAGTTTATCATCTTTTTGGTGACATCAGCCCCTGACCCCGGGGTTGAGGCCGTCACAGTTGGTATCGGAGCCACAGGTTTAAGTCCCTAATTTAGGTTAAGAGTTAAGTCAGTAAGGTGTAGGAAGTATGTCCTATAGTGTGAGTCAGCAACTCATGTCGAGGAGCAACCTTAAGTGTCAGTCGAGGGTTTCGACGGCGTTACCCTGGCATCTATTAATATTTTAATAGACTTGCCTTAACCTTGTTATGTCTTCCTTGTATATTGATATGGTTGACAGTGGCCCATAGTGATCTCCAGTTCTCCTTCTCGGGGGAATCCGTCAGATTCAGATGATTCAGACTCTGAGCGGACTTTGGATGTTGTAGCTGAGGAGACTCCCATCCTCCTCCACCTGTTCCTCCAGTTGCACCAGGAGGTGTGTTAGGACCTAGTGCCCGTCCTCGAAGGGTATGAAGGTCAGTATCGGCTGTTAGGGATTTCTCTTCAGGATGTGGTCCCAGTTCCTCCACCTCGAGACCACCCGTTCCTCCATCTGTTCTTTCAGGTGCATCCTCCCCGATCCCTTACCATGTTCACCGAGCGGTGAACTAGTCTTTGATCAGAGAGCAGAGCCCAGGGTTAGCAGCTCAGCTTGACCAGATTCCGATCAGGCCTTTCCAGGGCATCCCTGCCCCTTCACCAGATGTGTAGGAGAGAGTGTGATCCTTGACTCAGGCTGCTGTAGAGAGAGACCGGACCATTGATCGTTTCATTAGCTCTGAGTTTAGAGCTGTTCAGTACCAGGATCTCGTGAACTGGTTGGTATTTGAGTTAGGATCCATTGGTGGTAGTGGCAGTGGCTAGATCAGAGTTGCTGCAGTGAGATGCAGAGCTCGGAGTTAGTTATAGGAGTTATTTGGATGTTTTTCCTATGTATGTTTATTATGTACTGTAGCTTGTATTAGGCGGGGCTGCTATGACAGCCAATTTTGTTGTGTACTTAGTATATTATGAGTGTTGTACTGTAGTTGTTAGATGGATTTGTATTGTTGTTGGTTTTATTTTATTGCACTTTTGTTATTGCTGTTACTGTTATTGTTGTATTTGTTGCTGGATTTGTTGAATTTAGTTATGCATCATGGGTGGACCCCAAATAAACAAGAAAGGGAATATTTAATTATGACCGCATTCTCCTGATGCATAAAGCTGTTGCTACCCGGGGGCACAATTTTCATATAAAACCTTTTTGTCGTGTTTCAGGAGAATGCCTCCCAAGAAAAATTTCCCGTCCAATTCCTCCAGCAGGAACTCTGAAGGGGGCCCAGTCATGGATGGATTACTAGATTTGCTGCGCCAACAGTCTAATCAGATGGCTCAGCAGCAAGAACAATTCCAGCAGCAGCAACATCAATTCCTGCAACAGCAGCAACAACAACAACAACAACAATTTATACAACAACAACACCAGCAAATCCAACAACAACTGCAGCTCCAACAACAACCCCGGCCAAGAGAGTTGAACCAGACTGTTAGCTTCAAGTCTTTCCAGTCAGTTAAACCCCCAGAGTTTAAGGGCGAGGTAGATCCGGTTGCTGCTAGAATTTGGCTTTAAAAAATGGAGGAAGCCTTCACCCTTATTCAGGTCAGTGATGATTCTAAGTCGGATTATGCCAGTTACTTTCTTAAAGGTGAAGCAAGTTTTTGGTGGGAATCTGCGCGTGCCATGGAAGGAGAAGGCCCTATTCCTTGGGCCAGATTTACGGAGTTGTTTCTAGAGAAGTATTTTCCGAATTGTTTACAGAGTCAGTTGGAAGTAGAGTTTTTGGAATTGAAGCAAGGAGAAAAGAGTGTGGCTGAGTATGAGGCCAAGTTTACGGAGTTGGCCCGACTAGCCCCTGGATATGTGAACACTGAGATTCAGAAAGCTAGGAGATTTCAGCAAGGACTAAAGCCGGAAGTTCGTAGTGGAGTGGTGGCCTTACAGCTTAAGACGTATACCTCTGTAGTTCAAGCTGCCCTGGTGATTGAGAGTGATCAGAAGTTGGCCTCCAAGGAAAGGAGTGATCGGAAGAGAAAGTTTGAAGGTGGTGTAGGTAATGTAGACCAGGAGGAGTCTAGTCAGAAGTTCCCAAGGAAGTTTGGCCGGAATAGGAATAAGAGATTTAGAAGGCAAGGCATGGCTCAGACGAGTTCCGGTGTCACCTCAGTTGCCTCTGCCCCAGTCCACTTAACCAGGCCAGTTGTGGATTGTAAGTTATATGGTAAAAAGCATAGTGGTCAGTGCCGGAAGGATGTCCAGTGTTTTAAATGTGATAAAAAGGGTCATTATGCGTCAGAGTGTAACACAGGAAACATCGGAATCACCTACTTTAAGTGTGGTAAGTTTGGGCACATCTCCAGAAATTGCAAGACGGCTACTTAAGGCAGTGTAGGAGGGAATGAATCTCAAGGACCAGCAACTAGCACAGCAAGAGCCAGAACCTTTAAAATGACCAAGAGATCTAATGCTCAAGATTCAGATGTGGTTGCAGGTACGCTTTTTCTAAATTCCGTGCCTGTTAAAGTTTTATTTGATTCGGGAGCGTCTAAGTCTTTCATATCTAAAGAATGTGTAAGTAAAATGGATTTGATGTTGAAGGATCTAAATGAGCCCTTGTCTATAGAAGTAGCTAATTAGGATAAAGTTTCAGTAAACCAGTTTTGTCCTAGATGTCAAATAGAAATTTGTGGGCATTTCTTTTCAGTGGATTTAATACCCTTTCAGTTAGGAGAGTTTGATGTAATTCTAGGAATGGATTGGTTGTCTCAGCATAAGGCAAATATTGATTGTAAGAAAAAGAAAGTTTTGTTATATTCAGAAGACAATAAAAGGATAGTTTATCAAGGACAGAAGCAGGACAAGAAATTTCTTTCTAATTGGAAGCAAAGAGGTTATTGAGACAAGGATGTGAAGCATATTTAGCCCATGTTGTGGACACTGAGAAGAAGGTACCCGGATTGGAGGAAATTCCAGTAGTTAGTGAATTTTCAGATGTGTTTCCAGATGAGTTACCAGGATTACCACCAGATCGGGAGATTGAGTTTTCTATTAATTTAATTCCGGGAGCAGAACCAGTTTCAAAGGCACCTTACCGTATGGCCCCAGTAGAAATGAAAGAGCTAGCTAAACAACTTCAGGAACTTTTAGATAAAGGGGTAATTAGACCAAGTGTATCCCCGTGGGGCGTGCCAGTGTTGTTTGTGAAAAAGAAGGATGGAAGCATGAGATTGTGTATTGACTATCGAGAATTGAATAAGTTAACCATCAAGAATAAGTATCCCCTACCCAGGATTGATGATTTGTTTGATCAATTGAAGGGAGCATGTTGTTTTTCCAAGATCGACTTAAGATCGGGCTATCATCAGTTGAAGATAATTCCTGAAGATATACCGAAGACTGCCTTTCGAACCAGGTATGGCCATTACGAGTTTCTAGTGATGTCATTCGGATTGACTATGCGCTAGCAGCTTTTATGGATTTAATGAACCGGGTGTATAAGGAGTATCTGGATAAGTTTGTTATTATATTTATTGATGACATCCTCATCTACTCAAAGACCAAAGATGACCATGCCGAACATCTAAGGATTGCATTACAAAGGTTGAGAGAAAAACAATTATACGCTAAGTTCTCAAAATGTGAATTTTGGTTGGAGGAAGTCCAGTTTTTAGGTCATATAGTTGGTAAGGATGGTATTAAGGTAGACCCTGCGAAGATTGAAGCGGTATCCAGATGGGAGCAACCGAAGACCCCGACAGAAATTAGAAGCTTTCTTGGATTAGCAGGCTATTACCGAAGATTTGTGAAGGACTTTTCCAAGATTGCAACCCCGTTGACCAAGCTGACCCGGAAGAATGAGAGATTTTTTTGGATGGAGAAATGTGAAGAAAGCTTCCAAGAGCTAAAGAAAAGACTAGTGACAGCACCAGTGTTAGCATTACCAGATGAAACAGGGAATTTCGTAATTTACAGTGATGCTTCTCTCAAAGGATTAGGTTGTGTGTTAATGCAACATGATAAGGTTATTGCGTATGCATCTAGACAGTTAAAGCCTCATGAGCAGAAATATCAAGTTCATGATCTTGAGTTGGCAGCTATAGTGTTTGCTTTGAAGTTATGGCGTCATTACTTGTACGGAGAGAAATGTGATATCTATATGGATCATAAAAGCTTAAAGTATATATTCACCCAAAAGGATTTAAACATGAGACAAATGAGATGGTTAGAATTGATTAAGGACTATGATTGTTCGATTAATTATCACTCAGGTAAGGCCAATGTGGTGGCTGATGCCTTAAGTAGAAAAGAGAAATTAAATATGGCCCGTATCGCTGATGAATTAGCCCGAGATTTAGAAAAGATGGAAATTGAAGTTCGAGTATCAAGTGAAGGTCGTGAACAACTATACGAGATTACTTTCCAGCCAACGTTAATGGAAAAGATTAAAAGGTGTCAAGAAGGAGTTATGGAACAAGAATTAGAAGATCTGACAAGAGAAGAATTATGTACTCAAAAGGATAACCACGGTTTATTTAGGTTTTCCTCTCACATTTGGATTCCTAATGTAGCAGAACTGAAGAATGAAATATTGCACGAAGCACCCAATTCTAGGTTTTCTATTCACCCTGGTAGCACGAAGATGTACCAAGATTTAAAGAAGCACTTCTGGTGGCCAGGAATGAAAAAGGAGATTGCGGATTGGGTTAGTAAGTGTCACGTGTGTCAGATGGTAAAAGCCGAGCATCAAAGGCCCAGTGGATTGTTGCAGCCTCTGGAGATTCCACAATGGAAATGGGAAGAGATTGCATGGATTTCGTGGTGGGTTTGCCGAAGACAAGATCGAATCACGATGCCATTTGGGTGATCATCGATAGATTGACCAAATCAGCGCATTTCCTTCCGATTAATGAAAGGTATTCTCTGGAAAAGCTAGTTAAAATATATTTAGATGAGATAGTTACCAAGCATGGGGTACCTGTGTCTATAGTATCAGATCGAGATCCAAGATTTAACTCGAGGTTTTGGACAAAGTTTCAAGAGTGTTTAGGAACTAAGTTAAATATGAGCACTGCTTATCATCCTCAAACTGATGGCCAAAGTGAGAGAACGATTCAGACGATCGAAGATATGTTAAGAGTATGTGCTTTTGATTTCAAGGGAAATTGGGATGATCATTTACCGTTAATAGAATTTTCTTATAATAACAGCTACTTCCAGCATTGGAATGCCACCCTACGAAGCCTTATATGGACGAAAGTGTAGATCACCTCTGTATTGGGATGAGGTAGGAGAAAAGAAGGTGTTAGGACCTAAATTAGTATAGCAGACGAAAGAAGCAGTGGTGTTAATTCGAAAAAGATTGGAAGCCGCTCAGGATAGACAGAAAAAGAATGCAGATTTACATCGAAAGGACATAAGTTTTGAAATAGGATCATTGGTATTACTAAAAGTTTCGCCATGGAAGGGATTGGTTCGATTCGGTCAGAAAGGTAAACTGAGTCTGAGATATATAGGACCATTCGAAGTTTTGAAACAAATAGGAAAAGTTGCATACGAGATAGCTCTACCCCCGCAGTGGCAGCATATTCATAATGTATTTCATGTGTCCATGTTGAAGCCGTACATCCCTGCCTCGAATCAAGTAATTGAATATGAACCGATCGAGCTTCAATCAGATTTATCCTATGTGGAACAGCCAATCCAGATATTAGATCGTAAGGAGCGAGTACTTAGGAATAAATATATCCCTATAGTTAAAGTACTTTGGAGAAACCCTCGGGTAGAAGAGTCTACCTGGGAATTAGAATCAGATATGCTTGACAAATATCCTCACTTATATAATTAGTTAAGATTCTGAGGACAGGATCTTTTTAAGGGGGAAGGATATAACGACTCGTATATTTCTGTAATATTTAAATATATAATTATTGCGTAGATAATTAATAAAGGAGTTTGTATTACTTATGGTCTCTGTGTTTATTTATTATTATTTATATGTGATTGTTGGATTGCGTGGTGTGTTTTTATGATTAACAGTTGCACAATGTTATTTTTGTTTCACTTTTAAAAAGTGATTTTATGACAATCCTATTTTCAAAATTATTTGGGTTGTCTCTAAAATTGTTTTTATGATTTTATAATCTTACTAATTATTTTTGGGATTTTATAAAATTTACAAATCAATATTCTGTTAATTATTTATTTTTAAATGATTTTCTGAATTCATTTAACTGTAAAATCCATATTTAATTCTAGGATTCTTCAAAAAATTATGAAACTCATATTTTATTACATTTACAATATTCTGAGAATTTTAAAATTATTTGGTAATTTTCAGGAGTAATCTTACTCGCGCGTTGTTTCGGTTATTCGATTAATACGGGTATAAGTTGTGTTTGTAAAATGCTTTAAAAATTATGAAAATTTTATTTTAGTAACTTCAAATTATTTGTGATATTTTGAGATTATTTTGGAATTTTTCCGATAAACTTTAGTGCGCAGCCGATACGTAATTTTAACAAGAAATGATAAAAGCATTAGGCAAATAAATAAATAAAAAAAGCCGGGACACGTGGCATATACACCACACGTGTCCAGGCCTTATTCTTTTCTTTCTTTCCCTGTATTTCCCTTCCCAAACGAGCCCTGTTTTGTCTCTCTCCTTTCGAATCTCTCTCGTCTCTCCTCTCTCCCTCTTTCACTCAAATCTCTCGATTCTTTTCGATTTATTCTCGTTTAATTCTTGGTAATTGCCTTGCCACTTCATTCTCCTGTTTCGCTGCTATTTCTCTCTTGATTCGCCACCGTTACCACCGGTTTCCGGCGTGGTGACGGCGGTGTGGTTGTGTTTGATATATATATACAGATATGTATACATACAGGTGTATATGTGTGTGTCTGTGTATGTATGTGTGTGTAGTGTGTATGGGTGTGTGAGTTGTGCTCTGTGTGTGTGTGTGTGTGTGTGTTTGCGGCGGCGACGGCCGCGTGGCGCCGTGTTTCTGCTGCTGTCTCGCCGGTTGTTGGTTTGGGTTGGTTCTGTTACAGCTGGTTCTGTTAACAAGGCCAAAGGATCCAAGCAAGTCTGGGTCCTTAAAACTAATCAATAGTGGTCTTTGTGATTGCAGGGCAATAGGAAAAACATCCTGGTTCTGGACAGTGGATGTTCAGGACATATGACTGGAAATAAAGCCCTGCTATCAGACTTTGTGGAGAAAGCTGGCCCAGGAGTTTCTTATGGAGATGGCAATATGGGAAAGACTCTGGGATATGGCAATATCAATCTTGGGAATGTCATAATTGAAACAGTAGCTCTTGTCTCAGGACTTAAACACAATCTGCTAAGTGTGAGTCAAATCTGTGACAGAGGTTATCATGTGGATTTCTTTGAAGAATACTGTGAAGTTGTAAGTAATTCTACAGGCAAAGTGGTTCTGAAAGGTTACAGACATGATAACATATATGAAGCCAGACTTTCAACAAATTCTGATGGTTCTGCAATCTGTCTGTTAAGCAGAGCATCAATTGAAGAAAGCTGGAATTGGCACAAGAGACTCTCTCATTTAAATTTCAACAACATAAATGAGCTAGTAAAGAAAGATCTTGAGAGAGGACTGCCAAAATCAATATTTTCTCCTGATGGTCTTTGTGACTCATGTCAAAAGGTAAAACAAAGAAAATCTTCATTTAAGTGCAAAACTGTTGGTGAGACTACGTAGCTGTATGAACAATTGCGTGATAAGTCAACACAATAACAACACTAGAACAGGACAGGTTAATAATACTACGTCTACACAAGAAATAAGGAAGAATGAAGACAAGGAAAATACAAAGAATCAGAAGATTAGAAGAAAGCCTGAAGTCTGTCTACAGGTCACTGAAAGAAGTTCATTAATATGATCATGCCTCAGTGAATAACAAAGGTTAAAGACTTTCAAGGTTTCAGAAATGTTGAAGATTCTGTATACAAGTGCTACCGGAAGATTTCAGTGTATTGGCATTGATTGAAGATAGACAGTGTTCGAAGCATAGGAATCTGAAAAATTGAAGATAGGGTATAGATAAAGGTTAATGAAGACGTTGTCTAGAGTACCAGAAAGGATTCCAGTGAAAGTACATTTGTTTATTGACAGCCAGTGTTCGAAGCAATAAAGTTGAGGCAAGCTTAACAATGTAATCAAGGCTATAATACGAAGACCTGAATCGGGGTTAGTCATCTGTGAACCAGACCAGTTGCACCAGGCATTAATAGCTCGTGAAAGGAATCTGGGTATTATTTATAGAAGAATTGTTAAGTTGAGGAACGTACTTGGATTGAACGTTTATCTGTTAAAGTACGAGAAGAGGTGCGCAGGTTATACAGCTCAACAGCTCAGGGGACTGGCGAAGCTCAAAGTTTAATTGTTAAATTAAATAAATTATTTAATGGACTTTAATATAATTTATTTAATAAACTTAAAATGATTTATCTTATAAACTTTAGATAAGTTTATTTTATAAATCTAAATTAGTTTATTTATATAAGTTATATTTAAGTTAATTTTATAAATTAATCAATTACAATTTAAACTTAAAAAGAAAAAGAAAACAAAAAAAAAAAGAAAAGAGAAAAAGAAACAAAAGAAACAAAAGAAACAAAAAAAGGGAAAAAGAAAACAAAAGAAAAAAGAAAGAAAAAGAAAAAGAAAAAGAAAATACAAAAAGAAAATCAAAAATAAAATAAAAGAAGAAAAAGAAAAAGGAAGTAATAAAAGGAATAGTAAACAAACGTGTACAAGTTGTTTGTTGTTTTTGTTAAGTTCTGATTAAGTACCAAAGTATGTACTTGTAATAAACTAGTTGTCGCCACAGGCAAAACTACTCCCTCCCCTACTTGTCGCCACAGAGGAATGCAGTAAAATGTACTAAGGCAAGATCCTCCTGCACTCCTTGTCACCACACAGCTTGTCGCCACAGAAAAGAATATTCCTGTCACCACAGAAGCTCTCATCCTCAGCCACACAATTTTATTGTGTATAAAGTCTACACTTGCAGCAGATCAAAAAAAGAGAACTGTTTATCTTCTTCTCCAACAAAAAGAGAGCTGATAAAATAAGAAGTGGAGATTTACAGAGGAGTTCAAGCTACTTGAATATCCGTTTAACTTCTCACCAGAGTAACGTTATAATGCCCGATTTAACTCTTGTATATTCTTAGGGGCATTATAATCGTTACCCGGTAATTAAATCCTAGTACAAACAAAGCTAGATTATTGTATAGAATTTGATTTGTAAATCTTTGTAGTAGCTAGGAACTTTATTGTTCTTAGATTGTAGCCGGTTAATTTATTTACCGGAGTGTAGCAACACCCTCGAGGATTTATATACCAATATATATTTCCCCGAATATCTTGTGTTCCTCGTTTTTATCATTCCAAACACTATTCCTCTCAAGAACACGAAACCACTAACCGAGCACTAAATATTTTATCCGCTAAAGATTCGAAAGAATTTTTAATTTAGTGATTATCGTATTCAACCCCCCCTTCTACGATAATTCGGGACCTAACAATTGGTATCAGAGCTGACTGATTGATACAAAAATCAGGATTCTTAAATAAATCTATTTTATTAATTTTTCATTTATATAAATTTATTTGTAAATTTGATTTAGCAAATTTATTTTATAAATTTAATTTAAATAAGTTTAGTATATAAACTTAATTTAAATAAATTTATGTTATAAATTTAACTAAATTAACTTATTATTTAAATTATAGTAAATAAAAATTTCTAATTTAAATTATTTTTCTTCCGATTTTTTTTCTTTCCTAGCTGCCAATTGTTCAGCCATTTAGGTGCCATATTCAGTACCATTCATTTACTTGCCAAATCTAAGGAATCAAATAAGTAAGTCTGGTTATTCACGTTTTTGGCAGCTAAATTAAATAAGAAAAAAATGGGATAATCACTTTGGCAGCCCAGGAAAACACGCGCAGAAAAAGAATTGGCAACCAAGAGTATAAAAACCAGACTCAAGACTGTGACAGATGAAGTTCACGCGCGGCAAATGGCAGCGCACGCGCGGAACCAAGCACTGAGGTTCTTCCTGTTTACAGTTGTATCTCACGCGCAAGAAATCAGGTGCTAACAGAGGGTGTGATCGCCACAGGGGGTGTTAAAAGGGGATAAAGGCGGCACAAGTACTAGTTTTGGGTTGCCATACAATTTGTCGCCACACAAAAAAAAACGGCACACTAGTAGTATATGTAGTCGCCACATAAGTTTTATAGAGGAACAGTCGCCATAGAACACTTAACTAATTTTTGTTACCTTAAATAATTATTTCTGATTTATTTATTTTTTTCATAAAATTTAAAATTCTTAAATTTAAATTTTTCTTAAATAATAATTTACATTTTATTTAATTTTTTAAGAAAATTCGAAATTCTTAAAAATTAGATTTTATGTAAATATTTATATTTGATTAATTTATTTTTTTAAGAAAATTAAAAATATTGGAAATTTAAATTTTTCTTAAATATTAAATTAAGGGCACTCAAGGATTGGTAGAATCAGGATTCCTCCGGGCTTTTAAAGTGGATTTTAATCTTTCGAAGAAAACAATATTACTCCAATGAAATTGATTTCAAGACCTACAGACGAAAATTGTGGAACATCCTCAAAGGCTTACTCCATAGGATACCACTGGGTTTTCAGATGCAGGGAATGAATGAAATTTCTACGGGTACAGTTTTTCTCGGAGATTTTAAGACAACTCTATTATTCTAGATTATACAGTCACACAGTGGTTTGTACCAATGCTATATTTATCCGGGAATCAATGAGATCAAACATGCAGGAATTGTGGAGGTCAGAGAGAATAGCGGGGACAACCAAACATCTCAGTTACAGGCAGTAAAGTTAGAACCTTGGGACAGAATGTAAGAGTTATTGATAGCTGAATCTGAAGAAGCTCATGTAGAAGTACTTGAGGGACTGGACGTCAGGGCAGTGTTTCACATGTCAGGGAAGTTTGGTCGTATCAGATTCACAAGGAATACATAAGCTATATCCAAGGATCAAGCCTATCTATTCAAAAGCAGAGATTCTTACAGATTCAGTTCAAGGGGTAATTACAGACTGAGAATGGGATATAAACAAGATTTGATAACTACAGGTTTGACAAGCAATATGTGCAAGTAACTATCAGGGGTTGTACTACAACAGAACAAGAAGCTTGACAAACAAGGATGAGAGGGATTCAGTTGAAGAGTTGAGACAAAGGTGGAATGTTTTCTTAGGGAAGCAGCCAGTCAAAACTTATAGTGCACGGAAAAGAGTTGGGATGGATCAGATGACGAGAATCATGAATATCTTGCTTTCATAGCAATCTCTGAAGATGGTCCAACTCACATATCTCAGGTTTCAAATTCTTGAACCTTTGTAATATTTTGCTCTCAATATTCAATGCATGATAAGATCATAGTGTTTAAATGTTTAACACTCGCACAAGCATGGTAGCATCACACATAGATAATGCTGAACTAGTTCACTAGATTATTCTCTGGTAACTAGGATTGATGTTTAACTTGTGCATGTTACTTTAGATGATCTTAAATATATATTTGAATATTTGTTGAACATGAATAATTGCTTTAGTGAGGTATATATATTTTTTTCAGCATATAAGACCTTTGTTTATGCTTACGCTCTATATCCTATTACAATGTGAGTTATCCATTTAATCTGAACTATTTGTTAAGATGTGTTAGTTTATAATTGGATTGAGATAGCTAGATGAGATTTATCAATAGGATTGGACTAGATAGAATTAGTGATTTATTTGTTAATTCTGTTTGTTTCATATCATACATGTCTTGTTTAATTCTTATGCATCTGTTTGTTTCATATCATACATGTCTTGTTTAATTCTTATGCATAATGTTTCTGAATGAATTCCATGTATTCCCAATACAATGCTTGCTTATCTTTATGCCATGAATGCATCTCTTAGTACTTGCATTAATTGTAGAAAAGGCATGTTTAGGATTACAATAGGGCAAAGACTGCTAGTCCTCTTTATGTAAGGTTGGAACCATTTTCCCCTATCCTAAAGACAAATCTGTCAAGGGTATTAAAATGGAGATAATGGTCAGTCAAAGATAAGAATTAGCATGATAAGGTTGCAGTTATTGTTATGTCTGTTTATAATAATATCTCTAATCCATCTGGACCCAAACTGATAAGTTGGGTACCAAAAACTGTTAATCAATTTGTGAGTGTAGGACGTAACAGTTTATTTGATTCATATGTATTCTTGGTATTTGATACTCAAGGCATGTGATCAAAGAAAGAGCCTCACAATCAAATGTGATTAACAAAAGCTATTCCGTCAATAATCTTTGGAGATGACAGCAAAGGTTTTAATTACGGGACAAGCTATGTAAAAAAAGGGATGTCATCATGGATTCAACAATTGCTATCATGATAACAACTAATCATTGGAGTCACTGATAACAATTAAAGCAACTTCTTGCTGGAGAATCAAGGCACAAATCCTCTTATCAGGCATTTCTGCATCAAAGGACCAAATGTTAATTCAATGAAGGATTAGTGTCTCATCTGAAGCAGGAAGATTGAGAAGCTTGCTCCGGTTAAGAGTAAGGAAAGGATATGCTCGTGGATAGACTCTCAAGAAAGGTGAAGTCAATGGTTTCTACTATAAAGCTTCATTTGACAAAAGTTTAGCTATGGCATTAGAAGCTCTCACCCTTGAACATCAACTCAAGGAACTCTTTTGTGAAAAGGGTTTAGTGAGAGGACTGCCTCATCCGAAATTCAGAAGATGATAAATGCGAGGCATGTCAGAAAGAGAAGTCAAAGACAACATCACATCAAAGTAAAGATATACCTTAGTGATGGTGCTTGACTACTCTTATGAAACAAAGTTGTTGTTCGTGCGTTCTCAAGACAAGACATCACATATGGTGATTGATCATATAAGAAGATAAACTGGAAGCAACTATAGAGACATATTCAGCACTGGGAGCTCCGTGTCAGAATGGAGTGGTACAAAGGAAGAACTAGAACTTGATTAAAGCTACAAGGGAAATATCAATCTAATCAAGACTTTCTAAATACCAAAGGGCTGGAGCAGTCAAAACAGTTTGTAACACGTAAGATCAAGCCTTGATCTGGATGTATACATGAAGACCACTAATGAGTTAATGGCCAACCGTAGCAAATACTGGATAACCTCAAAGTGTTTGGAGAGAATGTTCTATAGTTCGAATATTTTCCATGGCTACTCAGTGGAGTTTACAACCTACAGGGCATTTGTGGTTGATCAACGGAAGATGATTGAAATGTCTAAGTTCACAGTTCAACAACTCCATGCTCCAAGCTATTAAAGGAGAAATTAATGGTATTGATGATTCATATCCAAGCAGTGGAATGGCAGGATAACACAACTCATTATTTCAATGAAGCCAGTCAGCAAGGGTAAGGATTTTCACCCAGCAACAGCTTAGGGGGAGTAATAGAAGGATCAACTAGTCAGACACAACACCACATTGAAAATCAATAGGACACTAAAAGAACATATCTGCTGAAACAAATGGTTTGATATTTATATTATTCCCAGAGTCTAGTTCTTAAGTGATCCAGATGGTGGAGTAATGATTAGCAGGGCTACTGAGTGCGAATGATTATTTCTTTAGTTTTCTATCTGAAGAAGAAACTAAGAAAGTTACAGAAGCTTTGATAGATCTGGATTGATTGGGTGATTACAAAACAAGATGAATTCAATCAGTCAGTAAGCAGATTATAGGGAAGCTGGTATCCAAACCAAATGACAGTATTGTAATTGGTACAAGGATAACCAGAATTCAAACTGGATGACAATGGCATTGTTATGAGGGACAAGGCCAAACTGGATGCTAGGTTATTATCAAGAAGCGGTATCTAATAGATAGCACCAGTGACAAAACTTGAGGATAATATGACATATCAGGCACCTGATGCACATTCTACCTGGAATTATACTCTGGTAAGTGTGTACAAGTGCACTTCTGGTTGGTAAGTCAAAAGAGGAAGTCAATGCACCACAGTTCATGGACTTTACAGTAGCAGATCAATTGGACTCTGTATATCTCTTCTTCACAAGCTCACTTCAGGTTGGTATGAACTAGTATACTACTCAAGCAATCATCAAGGACATGGTATGGCACTCTAACTGAAGTTATAATTTAATATGAACTAGTAGAGTCGTCATATTAATAACTCTCTTATCACTAGGCACAAACATAATGTTATATATGTGCTCTGATATAATGATAATGTTATATGTTGGTCTACTAACAAAAACTTGTGCAAGATTATTTGCTAAGTAATTGCAGAGTAGGTATGGAGGAGCATGTTGGAAAGGTTACAATTCTTTTTGGAAATACTTCAAGCAAGTCATTAGGATAATTCTTTTAGGAGCTCAAGCAAGCCAAAAGAACAATTCTTTTAGGAGCACAAGTAAACCAAAAGGATGATGGCAATACAAGTAAGTTAAGGATCTTTTGAAGATACAAAATTTGGAAGATTCTGAACATGCCAAGACTACTTACCAACAGGAACCACTAAAGCTTGATCAGTGCAACTCAGGTATAATGACAAGCTATAGAGGTATAACGAGCTCACTCTTTTACTCAAAATGCTAATAGACAACATGTAATGTTCTCAAGATGCCAAAGTGCAAGGTTCTAAGTAGATCCTAGAGAATCCAATCTTATAGCTATTAACAATATTATTAGATATCTTAAGGGACTATCAACTCTTGGAGTAAAGTACCCTAAAGATATTGTGCTTAACATGTTTGGCTATATAGATATAGATTACGCAGGTTGTAAGAAAGACAGGAGAAGCATCTCTGAAGCTGTCAACTTAAGTGACAGGAGAAGCATCTCAGGTAGCTGTCAACTTCGTGGACGAAGATTGATTTCTTGTTATGATAAGTAACAATCTCAAATCCAACAACACTGTGGAACACTCTATGACAAGACAACTTCACATCAGGTATCATTACTTTAGAGAGCATGTCTTTTAGTTAAAGAGTCACTTGCAGAAATATTTATTAAATCACTTGATAGAGTTAATTGTTCAAGACTGGTTTATAAGTGTGGGATATCATTCATTGCATATTAGTTGGAAATCACATCTGTAAGGAATTCTTAATATAAGTTCACAAGTATTAAATCTTCAATATTTAAAGGACTTGTGAATTTATCAGTAATCTAGTACCTCGTACTTAGTGCTACTATCTTGATTATCATGATTACAATGTCATATACATTTGTGGTAGTTAAGTATTATAGCATTAAGTTTGAATATTATTTTAATTAATTTAAATTATGACTGTAGACAATTCCATTCCATATCAGTCTCATAATTTGAATTGTATTAAAATAATATGCAACATAGTTATTTGTATCAAGTATGAATAATTATGATACTTCTAGTATTAGTGATATTATTTAGAATTTTTGTTCTAAGTAATCAATGCTTATTTCTAAAATCACTGATATTGAAAGTTGAAGTATTTTCTAAGTTATGTGTATAAAACTCTCAATATTTTATATGCTTAGAAAGTATTTCTAAATTACTAATCATCCAGAAAGTGATTGCCATGTATATAAGTCATATATCTTATTGGTGATTATTCAAGGATAATTATGAAAATATTTAAGTGCTAGTATCTAACTCATAGATATTTAGTATTTATTTATTTAATATTTATTTTGGGTTGTTTGGATTATGGAATTTGAAGCAATTCAATGATGTTATTTGCTCCATAATTCAAACTAACTTAAAATAAATAAGCAGCATGATTGATTATAACTAAATTTGTCAATTGATATTTAGTATATTAATTGTAACTTGTTTGTTATAAGTTAATTATGAGATTTTTGTTTTAAGTGAATTTAGCAATGCTTATATCACAAGAATTCACTGAAATCAGAATATGATTGTAGCATGATTAGTTGTGTTTAATTTCTTGACTTATATCAGTTAATGATATTTAGTTAAGAGTTTAACTATGAACTAATTGTGAAATATTAGTATTTATGACATTACTTAGAACTCCTCTAAGTAATCAATGTTTATCCTCAGTCACTTATACTAATATAAAAAGTGTAAAAATATCTCTTGAAGTACAACTATGGTCAATGAAGATTTTGCTTTATTAGAAGTAACCATATGTTGTTCACCTAGAATAATTTTTATACTTATTTGCAAATTCCTAAACACTTTGATAATAGATGCAATACTCAATGGATCAAAGTATATGGAACTTAGAATATTTTTCTAAGATTGCAAACAAGCCAATGTTGGTTAATGTTGCTTTATTTATCGAACCAATATTTATTTAATTCATTAATATCTTATTTTAATATTTAAAATAGGATGCAACATAATTATTGGTATCGAAAGTACTTGACAAGTATCAGACAATGATATATTGTTAATATTTTGTTGCAGATAATTGTGAGATTTTAAGTTCTAGTGGATTTATATGAGTTGCTACATCTAAAAGATTCACTATAATTTGAAATTAGCAGCATAGTCAGTCTTATTAAGATTATTTATCAATAAACAATTTTGTTGATTATAATCTTATAAAGATAGATTATGGAGCTTTTGATATGAATGAGAATTGCTTAGACTTTACCCTAAGTGATCAATGCTTTTACAAAAACTCATTCATATTGAAAGACAAAATCTTTCTTTCTCTTCTTAATACTGCTAGGTCATCAGTCTGTGTCTTATCAAATCATTTATCTTTTTAGGCATAAAAACAGACTTGTGCACTCGAACGGTTTTAGGAGAAAATCAAACTTCTTTCTATAATGGTGATTGTTTGTTTCATTAAAATCTTTTGAAATCACTATTGTACATCATTTCTCTAAAGATTAAATGCATAATTTTCATTAATTATAGATCTTAAGTGCATTGTATCTCTACATTGCCATATGTTCTGTGATACAGGTTCAGCCTCCAATGGCATTCTTTCATTGATAGTCATGAGGTTGAAAACCCAGAACTTCTATCCCAGACTATAAAGATAAACACAGAAACGGAACCACCCAACACTCTCTTACCCCTAAAATGAAGTATGAATGAGCGTGAGGGAGAAAGTGCCTTAGTGCACCACATAAGGAAGGTTCTGAAGTCAACCCAGCAGGTCTATCTCCTACAAAGATGAGTACTATTTAAACCGAGACAACTGCTAGCCCCCATACATCTTCTCAAAAAGATGTAATGGCTGAAAAGGCATAAAAACAGTTACTAGATTCATCCTCTCAACAGGGTGCGTCTATTGAAATTCGCCTGTCGGCCAGGGTATTCGATGTAGTGTCACCACCTCAAATATAAACAATTTTTGATGCACAAGGAAAGGTTACACACACAAAGGATGAGTTGACGGAAAAAAGAGTTTCGACCATTTTACGGTCAGATTCGATTGTTCAAAGGTTCTTTAATGGACCAATTGCCTTTGCAGGTGTTAAGAGAGGATACTGATCCAATAGCCATATGTCAGTGGTCAGTGTCTACCTCCCCAGGACTAATAAACCTGGATGCATCTGCGGATAGTGGATCTGACATAGGTGCAGATCGGCAACTTGTTGACAATGATTCAGATATTACCTGATGAGTCACAAGGAAATATCTTCACAGACATTAGAAGGGAACTTTGATCTTTATGCTAAATTCTTTGGATCATTGTTTACCTTCCCAGAGTTCAAATCTGGAACCCTAAAAGGGAAACTAGCAACTTGTAGATTATGACTCAGATTCATCTGACAAGTCTAACAAGGATGGGGATTTGCGTACTCCCATTGCACCACCTGTGACCTCCTTAAGGATGGCTAAGGTGATTTTCCTTCCAGGTACAACTGGATTTTGGAGCTATGAGAGGAGTGATACACTTGTGAGAATGAGTGTAAACACGAGTGGAGAGAAGAGTGAAACACTTGTGAGGTAAACGAAACAGAATCACACACTCATAGTGAGGAAGAAAGGCAAACACCATATCCCATTCCCTATCCATAAACATGGTTCTTGATACTTCGGGTCTCGATTCTATTTATGATTGGAACTTAAATCTTAGGAACCTAACATTTACAGAATGGATTAGAATACTTCAGGACCTTTGGGAGCTCACAATTGGTAACACTTGGTGATCTCACATTTGGGAGGTATAAGGAGTTGGGAAGATTGGTGAACATGATGATCAACAGTGAAGTCATTCTTACAGCATTTAAAGGGACATGGTTGATCAGAATCTGACTTGTTATTTCTTTTCCAACCAAGTAACATATGAGAACTCCTTCAGACAACAGCATACATTCCTTCTCTAAGGGGGAGATAAAAGTTTATATAATAGTTTGGAGGATTCCTCAACTAAGGGGGAGAAATAGCAGGGAGAAGGAAAAAGGTAAAGCATATGTACACTACACCACACCATTGTTGTTTGTAACTATGGATCATATTGTACGGGACAGGTGGTAAACACAAGGTGATTTCCTAGTAATCAGAAGAAGTGGTTTGGTTCATCACTATTCTTCATAAGGGGAGAAGTTGTTTTCCAAAAGGGGAATACCATTAGTTCTTATCTGCGGATCCTATTGTACGGGAGAGGTGGTAGACGAAGGTGATCTCCTTTAAGTAGTTGATTCTCATAGGGGGAGAAGCAAGAGAGATATGCGATTCTCAACAGGAAATGTGGTTATACAAAAGAAGCTGCTGATGATTACTTTAAGACTGAGAAGTATTATCTGGCAGAGAGTTAAAGAACCAAGGAAATGAAGATGAAACTACTTGAAGATCAGTTCAGTGCTAGAGGAACAAGCATCTTTCATTTCAGTTACTCAAGAAATCTGGAAATGCAGTATTTGATTCAGAAAACCAGTAGCATTATTTACAAGTCCTGGTACATTACTTTTTCTAGTTGTTAGTTGAGTTATCCTATCTATTTAATTTGTTTGTTATGTTTGACAATCAAATAGGGGGAGATTGTTGGTGAGACTGCGTAGCTGTATGAACAGTTACATGATAACTCAACACAATAACAACACTAGAACAGGACAGGTTAATAATACTACGTCTACACAAGAAATCAGGAAGAATGAAGACAAGGCAAATACAAAGAATCAGAAGATTAGAAGAAAGTCTGAAGTCTGTCTACAGGTCACTGAAAGAAGTTCATTAATATGATCATGCCTCAGTGAAGAACAAAGGTTAAAGACTTTCAGGGTTTCAGAAATGTTGAAGATTCAGTATACAAGTACTACCAGAAGATTTCAGTGTATTGGTATTGATTAAAGATAGACAGTGTTCGAAGCATAGGAATCTGAAGAATTGAAGACAGGGTATAGACAGAGGTTAATGAAGATGTTGTGTAAAGTACCAGAAAGGATTCCAATGAAAGTACATTTGTTTATTGACAGTCAGTGTTCGAAGCAATAAAGTTGAGGCAAGCTTAACAATGTAATCAAGGCTATAATACGAAGACCTGAATCGGGGTAGTCGTCTGTGAACTAGACCAGTTGCACCAGGCGTCAACAGCTCGTGAAAGGAATCTGGGTATTATTTATAGAGAATTGTTAAGTTGAGGAACGTACTTGGATTGAACGTTTATCTGTTAAAGTACGAGAAGAGGTGCGCAGGGTATACAGCTCAACAGCTCAGGGGACTGGCGAAACTCAAAGTTTAATTGTTAAATTAAATAAATTATTTAATGGACTTTAATATAATTTATTTAATAAACTTAAAATGATTTATCTTATAAACTTTAGATAAGTTTATTTTATAAATCTAAATTAGTTTATTTATATAAGTTATATTTAAGTTAATTTTATAAATTAATTAATTACAATTTAAACTTAAAAAGAAAAAGAAAACAAAAAAAAGAAAAAAAGAAAAAAAAAAGAAAAAAAAGGAAAAAGAAAACAAAAGAAAAAAAAGAAAAAAAAGAAAAAGAAAGAAAAAGAAAAAGAAGATACAAAAAGAAAATCACAAAAAAAATAAAAGAAGAAAAAGAAAAAGGAAGTAATAAAAGGAATAGTAAAAAACGTGTACAAGTCGTTTGTTGTTTTTGTTAAGTTCTGATTAAGTACCAAAGTATGTACTTGTAATAAACTAGTTGTCGCCACAGGCAAAACTACTCCCTCCCCTACTTGTCGCCACAGAGGAATGCAGTAAAATGTACTAAGGCAAGATCCTCCTGCACTCCTTGTCACCACACAGCTTGTCGCCACAGAAAAGAATATTCCTGTCACCACAGAAGCTCTCATCCTCAGCCACACAATTTTATTGTGTATAAAGTCTACACTTGCAGCAGATCAAAAAAAGAGAACTGTTTATCTTCTTCTCCAACAAAAAGAGAGCTGATAAAATAAGAAGCGGAGATTTACAGAGGAGTTCAAGCTACTTGAATATTCGTTTAACTTCTCACCGGAGTAACGTTATAATGCCCGATTTAACTCTTGTATATTCTTAGGGGCATTATAATCGTTACCCGGTAATTAAATCCTAGTACAAACAAAGCTAGATTATTGTATAGGATTTGATTTGTAAATCTTTGTAGTAGCTAGGAACTTTATTGTTCTTAGATTGTAGCCGGTTAATTTATTTACCGGAGTGTAGCAACACCCTCGAGGATTTATATACGAATATATATTTCCCCGAATATCTTGTGTTCCTCATTTTTATCATTCCAAACATTATTCCTTTCAAGAACACGAAACCACTAACCGAGCACTAAATATTTTATCTGCTAAAGATTCGAAAGAATTTTTAATTTAGTGATTATCGTATTCCACCCCCCCCCCCCTTCTACGATAATTCGGGACCTAACAAAAACCGAATCCTCAATTCTTGAGCCTTATCACTTACTGCATGTTGTTCTATTTGGTCCAGTCAATGTCATGTCTATTGCAAAGAAGAAATATGCTATGGTTATAGTGGATGAGTTCACAAGATACACTTGGGTGTATTTCTTGCACAAGAAGAATGAAACTGCATATATTCTAGCTGATCATGTCAGACAGCTGGATAAGTTGGTCAAAGATTCTGTTAAAATTATAAGAAGTGATAATGGCACTGAGTTTAAGAATTCAATCATGGAAGAGTTCTGCAAAGAGCAAGGAATAAAGCAGGAATTTTCTGTACCTGGAGCTCCACAGCAGAATGGAGTTGTAGAAAGAAAGAACAGGACTTTTATTGAAGCTGCACGAACTATGCTTGATAAAGCAAAGCTACCAACCTATTTTTGGGCTGAAGTGCAGACTGCTTGTTTTACACAGAATGCTACACTCATAAACAAGCATGGAAAAACACCATATGAGATGGTGAAGAAAAAGAAGCCAAATTTGAAATATTTTCATGTATTTGGATGCAAGTGTTTTGTTCTTAAGACTCATCCTGAACAATTGTCAAAATTTGATCTAAAAGCTGATGAAGGAATTTGTGTTAGATATCCACTTTCCACAAAAGCCTTCAAAGTCTATAATTTAAGAACAAGGGTTTTCATGGAATCTATCAATGTATCTTTTGATGATAAAAAGATTACTGGACTTGAAGATTTTAATGATCATGATCAGCTGAGATTTGAAAATGAAGATGTAAATTCTGATTCTGTAAATTCTGATGACCTAAATCCTGATCCTGTAAGTTCTGACGGGTTAAATTCTAATGTCATTGAAACTGTGGTAACGGATCCAAAGGAAAATGCACCTGTTCAGGGGGAGCAAGCTGATGATCATACCATATCTCAGGACTCTCAAGAAGCATCAGAACCAGTCACTGGCTCTTTAAGTTCTGATTCATCAAGTTCTGATGAGCCAAATTCTAACAAATCTGGAAACTCTAATTCTTCAATTCCTGAAAGATCCAACTAAAATTCTGGAATCTCAGAG
Organism: Apium graveolens; assembly: GCF_009905375.1. Classification (NCBI taxonomy): domain Eukaryota; kingdom Viridiplantae; phylum Streptophyta; class Magnoliopsida; order Apiales; family Apiaceae; genus Apium; species Apium graveolens. The sequence continues at coordinate 201,081,183 of NC_133649.1, forward strand.
AGTATAACTTCAGGGGGAACATCAGAAAATGCTGATGGAGACAGCATGGATCATGGGGGAGGATCCAATTCTAGAGATCAACTTCCATCTGTAAGGAAGTGGACTAAATCACACACACCTGACTTAATAATTGGAGATCCTGAAGCAGGTGTCAGAACTAGAACAGCAACAACAAATGAATGTCTCTATCATTCCTTTCTATCTTAGACTGAACCAAAGAAAGTGGAAGAAGCTCTTCAAGATGCTGATTGGGTGCAAGCAATGCAGGAAGAGTTAAATGAATTTGAAAGAAATTAAGTCTGGACCCTAGTACCAAGACCAAAGAACAGGTCCATTGTTGGCACAAAATGGGTGTTCAGAAACAAAACTGACAGTGATGGCATAATAACAAGGAATATATGTGGATTTCACAGAGGCACAATTGACAAGACTTTATTCTACCTCAACCATGGAAAGGACTTAATTTTGGTACAGATATATGTTAATGATATTATCTTTGGCTCTACAAATACAAAACTTTGTGAAAGATTTTCCAAGTTAATGCAGTCAAGATATCAAATGAGTATGATGGGAGAGTTGAGTTATTTTCTGGGACTTCAAGTCAAACAAAATGAAGAAGGTACTTTTATCAGTCAATCCAAGTACACCAGAAATCTACTCAAGAAATTTGGAATGCAAGACAGTTCTACTGCATCAATTCTCATGGCCACTGCCATCAAGTTAGATAAAGATACTGGAGCATCAGTAGATATTACTAACTACAGAGGTATGATTGGCTCTTTACTCTATTTAACTACAAGTAGACCAGATATCATGTATGCTACCTGTCTTTGTGCAAGATTTCAGGTTGATCCAAGAGAACCTCATCTAATAGTTGTGAAAAGAATTTTCAAGTACCTCAAGGGTATAGCTGACTAGGATTGTGGTATCCTAGGGAATCAGATTTTAAGCTAATAGGTTACTCAGATGCAGATTTTGCAGGATGCAAAATAGACAGGAAAAGCACTAGTGGAAGCTGCCAATTTCTTGGAGGCAGATTGGTTTCTTGGTTTAGCAAGAAACAGAAATCAATTTCCACATCAACTGTAGAAGGAGAATATATTGCTGCAAGAAGCTGTTGTGCACAGATTCTTTGGATGAAGAATCATTTACTGGACTATGGGTTAGAATTTTCTAAAATACCTATTTACTGTGATAATCAAAGTGCTATTGTTATGATAGGAAATCCAGTTCAACACTCAATGACAAAGCACATCAGCATTAGGTACCATTTCATAAGGGAACATGTGATGGAAGGTACGGTGGAATTGCATTTTGTTCCAACAGATCAACAACTAGCAGATATCTTCACAAAACCACTATGTGAAGCTACTTTTACAAGACTGGTAAATAAACTTGGAATGGTTTCAGGTTCTTTCTCAAAATTTGTTTAGTTTTTGTTCTCATACATCATACTTTATGATCAGTGTTTACAGGTTTTCCTATCTCAATGTAATATGTGCTTAAATTATAACATATTAAACACTACTTATTATCTGATATGATTCTATAAACTCTGAAAGTGTTTTGAATATTCTGTGACTATTCAATCCAATGAGGATTATCTTGTTTGATGCTGACTTAGTAATCTTTAACAAACTATGTATCCCATGTTTGAATTAGTTATTAATGTGGAAATCAATAACACAAGCAAATTATGATTTTGATTTTAGTCAAATTTACTTCCTGTATCTTATTACTAAGTCACAAGCTAGATTCTTGCTTCTTATCTGTCAAATTCTGATATCAGTAAATCTTAAGGATGAATTACATGCTTGATAAGCCTCACTTATCTGAAAATAAAAAATATAAAAAAAAAATTGAAATCAGGTACTCCTTTGAGACCTAGAGTAATTTATGTGAAAGGGAAGATCCAAGTGCATTGCTGGTATTAAGTTATATGCATTAGAAAAGCAAATTAATTTTTCTTGGTGACTTTTCACATTCTCTGATTACTAGAGAAATATTCTGATAACAGCATAAATTCTGATGGCAGTTGTAACTCATTTACACTAAGAAGCCCTTGTCAAAAGAATTTCAAAAGATGCATAAAATAAGCACAAACAGTTGAGGTGGATTCTTGCATAACTTTATTCTACAGTAGACTTCACAATTCAAGAAAAATTTTAAGCATTTTTCTTAGTTATGCCTTATTTCTAAGATATACTGAAGTTTATCAGACTTTAATCATTATCTGATCATTTGCACATACACACACTATCACTCCATATGAATGATGAAAATTACTGTGGTGATTAAGTTATTTCTGATAAACAGTTAAGTATTATTTGCATAAATTCTGAGAACAAGTTCTGATTATGTTCTGATGATTAAACTCTGAAGAAACCAGTCAGTATTTGTGTGAAGAAACACAGAAACAGTCATTTACCTTTTTGAGTACAGAATCCATGTTCTGATGACCGTTAAATTCTGATAATAGTCAAGTTCTAATGCAAACTCTGATGCTTACGTGTCACATTTTAATTGGTTGATTTATTATTAGTTTTTACTATAACGGTCATTTTTTCAGAAAATAATTAAGTGAGATAAAAACAGTGATAATCATTTGGTTAATGGGTTGTATGTTTGTTTTGGTAACCGCATGTGAGCAATAATTACTGCACGTTTACCGTGCCCACTAATAATGTTTTGACTGTTTACATGCTGCCAGGTGTAAAATGTATGTTCTGCTTCACAAATATAGTCGTTGTCACGTGGAGAGTATAAATACTAGAGTTAAAAGATTTTACAATCTTTTACCTACTTTTACTCTTTTTTAATCTCTCTTATTCTCTCTCACTCTCTATTATTCACTGAAGCTATTTTCTCACAGGCATTTTATCAAACACTCTATACACACACAACTTTTCACTTAATTTTCACAGAAATGGCACCTAAGGATCTTATCTATGATGGAGCCAAGTTTGTCCCCAAAAACTATATCGCTATTCTCAACAAGGACGAGGCTTCTTTAGAACTTCACTTCATTCATGATTTTCTCGCTCAAACTGAAATTGCATATGCTCTGACCCAACCACAGGCTCTCTCAGGAAAGCAAATTATGGAGTTTTGAAGGTCTGGAGTCTATGATAATGGTGGTGAAAGTGGGTCCCCAAGCATCATTTTTACAATAGGGGAAGATGAGCACTTTGTAACCTTGTCAATTGTTCGACAAGCATTGCATCTGCCAGAAAACTGTACTTACAATTCACAAGTTGGGGAGTCAGTTCTTCAAAACATGATGGAAAATCTTGGCTATGAGAAGTCTTTATCCAAACTGGGACAACTGAAGAGGCCCTACATCATGAGGGAGTGGAGCTTCTTTTTCGATTATATTACCAAAGCCTTTGCCAACAAATGCTCCAATTTTGATGATATTCCAATCATGAGTCAGCAAATCGGGTATGCTCTTCTTGATCAAACTCATTTTGATTATGCTAGTGCTATGCTAAGGTTTATAGATGATAGGATGAAAGAAGATATCAACATAGTATATTTTTCTAGATTCTGTCAACTTATATATAGTTTCTGTTTTCCTGATGCACCTCAAACCTTTAGTGAGTTAATTGAACCCTTTAAACTTCACAAAAGGGCTTTCACAGACTTATTATCTGCTGATTATAAGAAGGATATACTAAGACCCCTCCAAATTCCCAAATCTGTCAAATAATTCTTAGTAAATTCTGATCCTCACACATACACAACCATATATCCTGGTGTTGTACCTACACAACCTACTACTTCTCAACCTCCACCAACCCAGCCTTCCAATACTCAACCAGGACAATCCTCTCAACCACAACAATCAGCACCTACTATCAGAACCTCACCTCTCAAGTCCAAATCTAAACCACACTCTGGTACATCTAAATAAGTGCCAGTTGTGAAATCAACTACACCATCTAGGCCCAAAACCAAAAGAACTATCTTTGTGCCGAAATCTTCACCAAGGAGAAGAAGAAAGTTGATTCTGAGAGATAAATCTGATGAGGATGAACAAGTCCAGGTTTCTACATCAGAACCTGTGATATTAGAAGCTGAAGAGTCAACTCTTCAGAAGGAGAAAGCAGCTGAAGCTTCTGGCATTCAGAAAAAAAAAGGTCTTCACATTCTGATACAGATCATGTCACCCCTCTATCTAGAAAATCAAAATTGAGGAAGACAAGAGCAGGTGTGCATCTTGCACAAATTCAATCAGAATATGCTGAAGATGCTGAGGAAGGGGATCAGGAATCTCTGATATCATCAGAACCTATAGTGATTGAAGCCCTGCCAGCACCTGAAGAAGTTCTGATTCAGGAATCTGAAATTCCTGAAGTCCAAATATCAGAACCTGTACAAGAATCTGTGATTTCTCCACTTCACTCTCCAATCAAAGCTACAGATGATGTTGAAGATTCAGAGTTAAGTCATGAAATTGACATTCAAAGGTTGAATATTCCAATTATTTTATATCTGGAAGCACCACCAGCAAAAGAGTCAACTCCACATGTTTCTCCAATACTAAATGTTGAAATTCCTACTACACCAATTCTGGATTTGGAACCTGAAGATCAAAATTTGGAAACAGATGAAGTTGCTCCAGAATCTCTTTCAGTTATACACACTCTGGTGTTATCAGAAGATGATGAGATTTTATCAAATTCTGGAGACAGTGCTCCAGCAAATGCTCTAATCAATGCTCCAATTCTTGGCAAGGAGGCACTGTTTAAATTTGATGAAGAAGATGTTCATGTTCCTTGGGAGTACACCCACAGAGGAGTTGAATGGACAAAGAAGTTGAATGAACCTGACTCCATTCCCAGCCCAACTATTCTGAGAGATCATGTTGCAAAAGCTGATGAGTTGCTGATAAATTCTGACTTCAAAACATAACTTAAAGTCACTGCTCTCAGTACTAAAACTCTTCAAGGTCTACACTCCAAGACTCATGCAAAGGTTGATAAACTTCAGGAAACAGCTGATAAGCTAGACATGGTGCTCAAACTAGACAAGAAGAGGTTTATCAGACCAATTCAAGAAAAAATGGATGCTATTGAGCTTGTTCAAGACAAGCAGCAGGCCCAACTGGATGATGTCTTACAAAATCAAGCTGCTCAACAGACTCAGTTAAATGAGATCCAATCTTCAGTGGAACTCCTTCTTTCTCTACTCCTGACAGATGATGCCAAAAAGGGGGAGAAGGTAGTTAAGTCCAAATGCTCAATTAGCAAGGCACTGAAGAAAAAGGATAATTCTGAAGATGACCAGGGAAACCCTAGCAAGGGCAAAGGTCAAAGTCAAGGAAAGCAAGTTAGCAGAATTCCTATTCAGAAAGTACCTGATAGTAAGATTTCTGATAAATCTACTATTTAGAGGAGTGATAAGGAAGGAACGAAGACTTCAGCTACAGATCAAACTTTGCTGCTCACAAGTTCTGAAATTGAAGATCAAGTTTTGACAGCAAGTTCTGATAATCAAATTCTGATGACAAAGTCTGATGTTCTCATTCAAGGTGGAAGTCAAGACTCGAAGAAATTCATGCAAACCTTAAAGTTCAGGGGAAAGAAGGCAACCTTCTTTTACAAGGATCCTAAGATTCAAGCCTTAGATGAGGAACTTGCAAATAGACTGTTCCTTAAGGATAATCCAGGAGTGGATATAGAGGAACTTAGAGAAGAAGAAGCAAGATTTAATGCTAAAAAGTCAAAACTACATCCTAAAGCTTCTAATGCAAAGAAGCCTCCCAAACCTAAGGAGAAAGGTATAGTAATAAGAGAAAGATCTGCCACAGAGATTCCTAGATTAAGTACTAGATCTCAAACTACTACTGATCCCAAAGACACGGGAAAAGCAAAAGTTGGGGAGACAGTCAAGAAACAGAAGATGAGGATTCCTCAAATTCTGATGGATCCTGTGTGCAAGATGGTTCAAGTCTATGATGATACTGCTGCTGAAGATGAAACAGTTAAAACTCTGAAGAGAAAGAGGATGACAAAAGAATCTAAGACAACCTCTGAAATAGCTCAAGTTATTCAGGGTGAAGATATTTCAGAACAGCAAGCTATAGATGAAACTGCAATTCTTTAAGACATCAACCTCTGACACTGCTCAAGTTGTCATAGACAGCTTAACACTTGATCAGAAAAAGAAGCTGCTATGGAACAAAGCTACTCCAGTGGAACCTAAGACCACTCTAATGCTGATCAGCTTATTTATTTTGGGTTTAGACCTAAACAAGCTAAAGACAAGTCTGGATTAGGTTCTAACAAAGAAAAGAGACAAACAAGAGTAGAAGTTACTCTCAGAGATCCTTTCATTTTGACAGATAAACCATATGAAGAAGTCAAACAAAAGCACATTGACAAGTGTTGTCTGCTCAAATTGTCATGGATACTCATGATAAATCAGAAGTTAAAGAAAAATTAATTATGTTTCTCAATGATGGCAGAACTTACAGACTAGCAGATTCTGATGTGCTAAAGAAGTATGTCAAAGAGTTTCAACATATTCACTACCTTCTGGAAGTAAAATCTGATGTTACAAGAAGATGGTCAGATTACATTTTGAAGGTTATAAGAGATCTTCTCAGAATTTCTGGTGCAAAAACTTCTGAATACATTCCAAAAATCACTGAAGATGATGGAAGGGAAGTTTCTATGAAGAAGAAGTCTGCCAAGATTGAAGTAATTCTGAAAGGAAAGTGTTTATGCTACAATGAAGACTCTTCATATCCCAGAGTTATCAGACTTGGAGATGGGCTTGAAAGAACATCAATTCCTGCACTCGGAGGAGTCATTTATCAGATTGGTGATAATGAAGATGAAGAACTGATGCAAGTCAAAGCACAGTCAGTTGATGTTCTGAGAAATGTTGAGGTCAAGTTGGTAACAGACTTTACAAGGAATCACTATGGATTCAGATTGATCCAGTGATATTGGTAAAGCTACATGTACTGTAAGTTGTATTTAGCTATTTAAAATAATATCTCATTACATTTGTACTTAAATATTTTTGACATCATCAAATCTGTTAACTTGTATATTTTTCATAATTTACAAGTTGGGGGAGATTGTTAGATATATTTGTGATGTCATGTCTAATCTGATTTGTTAAGTTTCAGAACTTAACTGGAAATCAGAACTTACAGAAGACAGGAAGTTATCAGAACTTAAGCCATCAGGACCTACATCAGTACTTAAATGCGGATACACTTCAGGGATGAAAAGCGGCTGATTTACAGGAGAAGATCTGAATTAAACAAGTAAAGATATGCATGAAGAATTGGACATCTATAGGACTGCAGTAGATAATTTCTGATTGATGTATTCTAGGAAACGGAATCATTATCATATCAATTAGGAGATATCTTGTAACTGTGTAGTATATAAACATAGATTAGGGTTTACACTATAAGTGTTATCATTCAGGAGAATATTATTCATTGTAACCTTAGCAGCTCTTAGTGATATCATACATCACTGAGAGAGTAGATTAAACCTACTGTAACAGAGTTTGATATATTGAATTAACTTATTTTCTGTTACATACTTGTGTTTATAATCGAATTGATTGTAGATACTATATTCAACCCCCTTCTATAGTATCATTGAGGCCTAAAATCAATAACAGGTTTATCACAAGTATAAAAAGAATCACTACTTTATCATGGCATTAGCAATATCAATTCATAAGACAAGTCATAGTTACTTGCCTTAAATTGCTTTCCTGCTTAACTGAAACTGAACTTCTGCCACCTAAGATTCCTTTCCCTTTTCTAGCCTGAATGCCTCCACTATTTGAATCTACAATCCTGAATGCCTCCACTATCTGAATCTACAATCCAAAACATAATCCCTAATTAGATACTTATTCGCACTCGACGTTCCCTTAACGTCTAACGATTATCCAAACTCGCATTGAATCTTAACTTATATACACGAGTATAATCACAGAATATTCACATAGCACTTAGTAGTATATACTTATATAATTAACTCATATATTCAAGCATAATCATAGAGTACTCATAAAACACATAGCGAGTATATACTTGTATACTTAAATCTATATCTTAACACAACAATCACGATCTAAATAACTCGACAACCAAACAACTATTCCTTTTTTAACTATAAAATTCGAACCAAAACAAATGGTACCAAGCCAAGAAATCAACATGCAACCACTTAAATTGACATGCAACTAACCAAACATCTTTTAAACACCAAATCAATCTTACACAAACCATATAATTAGACTCTAAAATCAAATTGACCAAACAACTTGAATCAACCCTTTTTAATACCATATACCATTCGGCTTTTTCAATAAAACACAAACAATTTATCAAATATCGACATGAAAGGTTTCATTTACAATTTAAACCTATTTTAATCCATTCCAAACAAGAACACTTCTTGAAATCATTTCTTTTAAATCAAAAACCGAACCAAAACATTATTTTTGAACAAAATCTTAACATGCATAAATCCAATCATTTATTCCTTTGAAAACCGAATGAATTTCATCCTTTTAATAATCAAAACTTAACTTATTCATACTTATCTACTCACATATCCAATATAAACAAAATTCTATTTCCAAATTAAACAATAACCCAATTAACAACAAAACAACTTATAGAATAGACATGCAATCAATCAACTAAACATGCAATACTCTTAATCACAAATTCAACTTAATTAAACCCATAATCTAATCATTTAACCCATCTTCTTTCCAAACCAAACAAAATATAACTTGATTACACTTAGGACTTTACATGCATGCAAGGAAACCAACTCCAAAACAAAGGTTTATATATATATATATATATCATCAAAACCAATCAAACATAAAAAAACCTTTTGCAAAACTCATTCATTCGAACCAAAAACCAAATCTTTGAACCAAAATCCTTTGTAAACTTTGAATCAAAATCAAAACCCACCTTTTTAATAGCAAAAGTAGAACCTATCTCCAAAACAAACCAAGAAAATCACATAACATATATACTATACTCTCTCTTAAGGTCATACACTAAGAAATTGTATTTTCTTAGATATAACCAAGAGATGTTGATGCAAAAACTTCCTTAAATTCTTACATGCAAAGAGTATATGGATAGAGAATTGAAAATGATAAAGATTAATGGCAAGATCTTTGAATTCAAAGTAAATTTTGGTGTTGCATGTAGGATAGAGAAAGAGAGAGAGTTCGGGTGAGTGGGAGAGAAAGAGAGGGAGAGAGCCGGGAGAGAAAAGAGAGAAGAGAGGGGAGAGAGTGGAAAAAATGAGATGAGTGAAGTGGTGAGTGGAATGACAAGCTTTTTATTTGATCTCCCATGTGCAAGGTTAGTGGAATTGGGAATTTATCAATATACCCCTCTCCCACTACTAGCACAAAATGCATGCAAGGATGATATGGTCATTTGGCTAAGTTGAAATAAGATAGTGGGGTGGTTAATGACACAACTATCCTCCTCTTATATTGTGAGTGGAAATGCATGCAAGGGAAACTAGGTAATCTAATAATTATTAATCTAATTAATTACAAAGAATACATTTTATAAATAAAACCATAAATCTATAAATTACAAGAGTGACATCATAAAATAGCTTATAATTTTAGGAATTTAATAAAATCAAATTCGAAATTTATAAATAAAAATTATTTTAAAAATTATTTTTCTTAAAGAATAAAAATGCATTTATAACCTATATAAATAGCAATTAATGCACTTTGTATTTTCTAAAATTCTAAATAATATCATACAAGCATATAATCACATAATCATGCACCTTAATAGTTAACAACATAGATTCACATATCACGTATCGTAATGAAATATACTTAATCATAAAATTTTCCTTTTTACTAATATTCATTCTTCGTGTAACGGGTCGCGTCCTAACTGACGGCCCGACGCTGAGCGTTTTCAACTACGCTTCACAATCATTCTCTTTATACCAGCTGACACGTCAAACTGAAATATAATATTTATTTAAATATTTCCATTCTCACATAATAACACATAATTCACATAATTACACTTTACTTGCATAATTAATTTATGAAAATTCCCAGTCGTTACATTCTAACCCCCTTAAAAGGATTTTGTCCTCAGAATCTAATCTAAACAAATAGAATGGGTATATTTCTCCCGTAATTCACTTTCTAATTTCCAAGCTGACTCTTATATCCTGGGATTTCTCCACAAAACTCTAACTAGAGGCACCACTTTATTTCTAAGCGCATTTTCTTTACGATCTAGAATTTATACTGGATGCTCCACATATGAAAGATTTCGTGGAATTTCCACGGATCCTAGCTCAATCACATGACTAGCATCAGCATTATACTTCTTCAATAGAGACACGTGAAACACGTTATGAAGATGTTGCATCTGCAGAGGTAACGCTAACTTATATGCTATTTTTCCAATTTGCCTTAGCACTTCAAATAGTTTCTTTATACTGCTGTGTGGCCTGAGCATCCCGAACATTTCGAAGTTGCTTCAATTTCAATTTACAGTCCTTAATTCTTCTATTGAAGCATCCTGTAATTTATTGACCACATACCTCTAAGCTTGTGCTGCAAAAAATTTTCTGCATAATGCCACCGCCTACTTCTCCCGCCCAATTATCTTTAACAATTTGATAGCAAAGTGGTTCAAGTAACCAGGCATTCTTGAACCTGGACCATTTTTTACTCTTATCCCGTTGATTAATTGTTGGCTCAAGAAAAATTGGGTTGTGATCAGAAGGAGATCCTTCTAAGTTATACAACTTGGCGAAAGGGAATAGTCTACACCATGCACTACTTGCCATTGCTCTGTCAAGACAATATTCCATCCAAGCCTCCGTCCCGCGCCCACGTTCCCAAGTGTAAGGATGACCATATAAATCCAAGTCTTTTAAGTCAGCATCCTCCAAAGCTTTAATAAGCCCTTGTGGATAGGCAGCCCCACCTCGTTTTTCATCCAGACTGGTTATGTTATTTGAATCACCTACAACACACCAAGGAAAATTTGAGTCCCGTGCCAGAGTTCTAAGCAAATCCCATGTTCGTCGTCTCAAATTTTTGTTTGGTTCTCCATATATACCAGTTAACCACCATAGTTGATTATCATCAATATGAACTTCTACATTAATATGATTTTGCGAAATGCTGAGAAGTTTAACCTGTTCAGTCTCTCTCCATAGTAAAGATAGCCCACCACTTCGACCTTGCGCTTCCACAACAATCATTCCTTGCAACTTCAAACGAGTCCTTACCCATTCCATTTTCTTCTTTCTACTTAACGTCTCACACAAGAATACAAAAGAAGGTCATTGTTAACGTATAACGTCTTGAAGGAACTGTAACTTCAAGGTGACACCAAAAATTTGTTTTTTTGTTCGAATCTTTAACTTCTTCTGGGCTTGATTCCATTTCCAGTTATGGGCTTTCTATTGCTTCTGGCCCATAAGCTCTATCCAATTTGAGACGTTTGGGGTTTGTTACAATTAACTCATCTTGATCCTCAGAATTATCCTTTCCTTCTGTTTAAATTATATATCCCTGATTTGGTGGTAATCAATTTTGGTTATTGATTGTCTGTTGTGCTTTACCCCCGTTATTCCCTCCAACAGATGTTGATTGGTCCCGCGCCTTTTCCGCTACCTGTATCCCTGATTTTATATTGTGTATCTCATCATACTTCTCTCCCCTCACCGTGCCACTCGCCGTATTTTTCACCGGAAAAGAACTCCCTTGTCTCAGCCACTTGTTGCTCATCATATGAGTTCGACGTCGAGGTTCAGCCCTCATTCATTCCCCAAAAGGTCTCGCTACATTTTCATCCGGCCTATCAAATAACCTTTCACGGAACTTATCACTGTGGCCTACCTTTCCACAAATGAAGCAGAATGTAGGGATGTTTTCATACTTAAAATTGACACAGTACCAGTCCGTCTCACTCTTTTTTAATTTCATCCTTCTTTTAAGAGGTTTATCGATGGGAATCGATACACGAACACGGAATAATTCTCTCCAAACACCTACAAAATTATTATCATCAGACTGAATGTATCTCCCAATGTAATTACCCATATCTGTGATCACTCTTTGTGACATAAACCCTGTACTCATTCCATGTAGTTGAACCCATATCTCCAGGTTGTTTATTGGCTTCGTACGTGGATTGTCTCCTTCCTGTAATCTTTCCAGTATCAGATGAAATTGACCAAACGTCCATGAGCTTTCATTACAAACTCGCACCATATATATTTCATGATAGAACTGGAAGATAAATCTATTAAGCTCCAATTGCTTAATATACACTCCTTTACCCGGACGTCATAGGGAGGCCATCTTATGCTGCATGGCTTGAAAATCAATCGCTGATTCAGTCAAAAAGCGTCCAACCAGACACCACCTAAGATCAATCTTGCTCAGGACCTCCTCATTTTTAGCATATACCAAACCACCCTGTTCCTCTTCCTCAATAATAATCATGGCAAACTCATCCCACTTTATTACGTCGTCGTTCCATCGCTACTTGATGATGATTAAGAGAGAAAAGACTGTTGAGAATCAAAGCACAATCAAAATATACGTTACGTAATAGAAACTTTAACACATAAACACCCACGCCATGTCAAAAGATAAGACCTTACGCACGCCTACAAGTTTGTTGAATATATAATTTGAGATAAAAGGGTCTTATGAGAAGTTACTATTTTTATATTCTTTATAACATGCAAGTACTAATTGCCTACTATTTTGTTTTTGGCTTGGGTTTTCAGGCACTCACTACTAATTGTAGTTTAAATTCTTTATAAATCTAGCTTCATGGCTTCTCGTAATGCCGTTTATGTCATTTTTGTAGCATTAATTAAATCCAAACATTGTAAAACTTAGCAAAAAAAAAAATCTAACATTATAATGATTAATTCCAAGTTCTTCTAAACCAATCTGGGTCCGAGGCCATTGTTTGACGCTGACAAACGAATTTAGAATCACTTTGTTGCTAATTGGAAAATCTAATGCACTTTCCACATCATTTTGTGGCAAATTCTAAAATCCGATACACTGCAAATGTAGAACAAGAATTGCATTTATGAGTGTCATAAAAAAATGTTAAAAAGTGACTCATGCGTTTGAATTATAAAAAACCTAGCTCCTCTCCAAAACCTAGCCTCTTCCTCTACAAAATAAGTCTCCTTTTAACGGGCTTCCGTCTGTTTATCCGGTGGAAAGCCCAAATTTGTTGATTTGTTTTATTTCTTTCAATAATCTCTCTTTTTAGGGAAGAAGTTAGTTTTTAGATCTAATTGTCAGAATTTGGATTTTCTTTCATCTTGAATTTGAATTCAAGCGGAACATATTGGATTTGAGGGTGAAATGATTATCTCTTTTTAAGTTTCATTTTTTCACATTTGAATTTTTTATTTAGATTTTCAGTTTATTTTCTCTTATTGGTGAGAGTGTGTTTGTTTCTCTCCATTATTGTGAGTGTTGGATCTGATTTAGTGATGAAGGTTTATACTGGGTTACATTTATGGTCGATAGCTCAAACGTGTTGGGATTGTGATGAAACAGGTACATGTAAATATATCTTTTTCAACATATGGCTTGATGGTCTCTGCACAAAGACTTGCATGAAGACCGGCGATTTGATTCATTTTATATTTATTCGACTCGATCATTTGTGTAGATGCCTTATGACTTTTTATTATTGAATTAAATCTATTGTTTTTCCGAAAAAAAGAATTGCAATTATAAAACAAGAATGAAATGGGGCCTATATGTAGTAGAAAAGTATGTTACAGCTTGCAACTTGCAAGTTTTGCATGTGCAGCCTTCCAATGAGGTGGGGAACATAGAGCCATACAGCTTTACTGTTTCACGTGGTTTAGGCTTTCATATTTATTGAAATTTCTTATGTCTTTGTCTAACTTAGTTAATTATGCATCGTTTTAATGCTAAATAAATTTTCTTCTTAGTAGCTAAGTAGAATAATAGGTCGAATATTTTATACTTAGAAGTTATTTCAAATTTATGACTTTTTTAATTTTTTGCAATAAAAGTTTTAAAAAAATTTCATTTGTAAAAATATAATTTATAATTGTTTTTACAAAAATACGATTTTGCAATTTCATATAACTAAAAATAATTTTAGTTATTTTTAAGAAAACGTAAAATAACGGTAAATGTAGATGTTTTTTTGTTTTTAAACCTATTTTTGCAAATATTTTTAGAGGATAGTAAAATCGATTTTTTTAAAAAAAGTAATATTTTAATTAATTTCTCTTATATTCATTTACATACACTTCAAATGATATAATATAGTTAACATTTTAATTTAGAAATTCATGCATAACACGTGAATCTCAGCTTAGTTTTGAGGTGAGATGCTTTTAATATTAAGTTATTTAATAATATTAGTAATACTTAAAGCCACTATGTCATACACGGAAAAAACCTATGTTTGCACCGAACAAATAGAAAAAATAAAATTTGGATATATTTATTTTTAATTTATACAATATATGTAGATGGATATACATTTTCTTTCCAAATAGTGAATAAACCTTTTAAAAACCCTTTTAAAACTATGATACACAATACTGTATGTGTCAAAGAAATCATTTCAAATTTATTTTAGTTTGTATATATAAAAAGGAAAATTTTAGAAATTTCAGGTGAATGTTTAAAAAATTCCACATTACACGTGTTTTGTTTCAAATGGTGAGAAAAGTAATAAATGAAATAGACATCATGTATAAACATAAATTACACAAATTAAAATCTCTCAATCTTCACAGGTGTGTCATTGGAAAAAAGTTCAGAATTTATTTTTGGGTTCTAGTGTTTTATAAAAATATAAAAATATATAGCCATATATTTTTCGAGGTAAAAAGATATAATAACACTATAAATGCAGCACCCCTAAAAATTGAAGTTGATTGGGTATGAGCTTAATAATTATTTATTAATCTTCTGTTATTTAAAATATTATTTATCAGACTTTAATTGCATGACCATTGATGCGCGTTATAAGGCAGTAGTATGACGAAATTATTAGTTGATGATATTTTCCTGTTTCGCCAAACTAATGAAGCATTGTTAGTCGACGCAACAACCTAACAATGAATGTTTTAAATAAACCAAATATTAAATTATTAATTAATGATGTTTTAACCGAAATATTAATCATAAGATCATAATCGACATATAATTTAAATCATTAATTGATGTTTTGTTTGGAATTGTTGTTAAAAATTGATGTGCTTGATAGGCATAAATAAATTATGATAGTATAATTTATTTACTGCAAGGTTTGGGCTGCTAGGCCCAATAAAAAGATATATGATACTCAGACCAGAAAGGTTAAGCCTGATGGACCAGATCAGGCCCGATGAAATAAAGAAGGCCCAAAAGCCCTGATTATTAACTAATTTCGTAATTAATTAATAAGGGAAAAATCAGCTATTGAGAAGAGTTCCGATAATGATATAAATCCTTATAGATTAGCCTCAAGGGGACCTAAAAGGATAAGAAATCAGTTTCCTACTATCTAGGACTCCAAAGTCCATTCTAATTATGAGACTTACCCACCAAGTCTCCTACACCAAGTCCAATTCAAGGACTCCCAACATCTATATAAGGGGTCTCACCCCCACCAATCAAAACTACGTTTTTTGACTTGATCCTTGGCAATCAGCAAGGTACGTAGGCATCTTGTTAAGGCAGATTGAGTCACGAAACGCAAGAGCAGTCAAATCGAGCCTCGAAGCTCACGTTCCTTAGTACTAAATACAGCAATTATATATATTAGTTTTTAATCCATAACATTTGGCGCCGTCTGTGGGAAGACACAACAACAACCATGACGAGAACACGGAGAACAATTAGAGCTCTAGAGGAAGGAACACCATCAGAGACAACCCAGGTGATTTCGTCAACCGTGGAGGTTCCTCCCCATTCAACTTATGCATCTATTCAGGGGGAAGCCCAGACAGGGGCAACTCAACCTCAGCTACAAGGGACAACTCCCCCGACTATTCAAGTTACGAATCCTCAAGTTCAACAAGTACATATACCTGTGAATTCTCGACCCGTCAGGTATGAATATTCAACTATTGTTACTACTAACCCCCCTTATGGGATGCCCCTTCACCCTGAGGTTGGAGGAAGCGGATATGCTGGGCGAAGCGAAGCACGAGGGCAGTCGCCCCCCTATATACGAGGTTTGGGTCCTATCCCTGAGGATCGGGAATTTTCTGGTCCTTACACTGAGAGAGACTCCGAATCTTCGGATGATGAAGTGGCCCCGAGAAGGAGGCGTCCTGGAAAAGAGCCAATAGCCAATGGAAGGCAACGCCCCCAAAGCACCCCAGGGGCGAATCCCCAAGAAGTGCAGGAAAGGATCAGGGCTCATGAGGCTGAAATCCAAAGGCTGAGGCGTGATTTGGAGGCTCACCAGGCCACCAGACCCCAGATACCTCCTAGGGGGAGAAATCCTCCTCCTGTCATAGACCTGGATGGTCCGGTAAGAAGAAGGGCTGCTGTCCCAAGAACTGATCCAAGCAATCTCCTTCCCCTTGGAGATCCTGATGATCCAACTCCACCCTTCACAGAAGAGATAATGAATGCCCATATCTCAAGGAAATTCAAGATGCCCACTATCAAAGCCTATGATGGCACGGGAGACCCCGCTAATCATGTTAGGACATTCTCTAATGCACAGTTGCTGCAACCCGTGAATGATGCTATAAAGTATCGGGCCTTCCCTCAAACCCTGTCGGGTATGGCTCAAAGATGGTACAGTCGCCTGCCCCCAAATTCTATTGGATCGTTCAGAGAATTAAGTCAGGCTTTTATTAAGCAATTCATCAGTGGAAGAGTCCATGAGAAAAGTTCAGCATCTCTTATGAGTCTTGTGCAGGGAGCTAAGGAATCCTTGAGAGATTACCTGAATCGTTTTACAAAGAAGGCTTTAAAAGTCCTAGACCTTGATGATAAGGTAGCCATGATAGCACTGCAACAAGGAACTAGGGATGAGTTTTTCAAGATGTCCTTGGCCAAACGTCCCCCTGAAAATATGTTGCAACTCCAAGAGAGGGCAGGGAAGTATATCAAGGTTGAAGAAAGCATGAGGAAGACCGTAGTAAGTAATGAGCCCACTGGAGGCAAGAAACGAAAAACTGATCTGGAGTATATCGCTAAGGACAAATATCCTATAACCGAACAAAACCCTGATTCAACCCCCAAGAAGGGAGGACCTGGGCAAAAGTTCACTGAATACGCTAAGCTGAGTGCTCCTGGAAGTCAGATTTTGATGGAGATTGAGAAAGATAGAGATATTCGCTGGCCTAAGCCCTTGAAGGCTGATCCCGCCAAGCTAGATAAGAGCAAGTATTGCAGGTTTCACAAGGATGTTGGCCATGACACCGATGAGTGTAGGCAATTGAAAGATGAAATTGAGTTTTTGATTCGAAAATGAAGGTTGAAAAAGTATACTGGAGATGGAGGGGACAGAAACAATAATGGAAGGAAGAACTTTGAAGATCGTAGGAGGGACCAAGACGATCAGGGGCCGAATCCCCAACCTAGAGGGCCGGTTATAAATGCAATTTTTGGAGGACCACGACGTCCTCGAGGACCTGTGATAAACACGATCTTTGGAGGTCCAACTGCTGCTGGATTGTCCAAAAATTCCAGAAAGGCATACACCAGGGAGGTTATGTATATTGTTGGAGAAGCCCCGAAGAGGGCTAGGACAGAAGTAACATTGGCTTTTGATGATTCCGACCTAGAGGGTGTGAAGTTTCCCCATGACGACCCGCTGGTCATAACACCGATAATAGGAAATAGCCCGGTTAAGAGGGTCCTTGTGGATAATGGTGCTTCTGTGGATATCTTGCTCCATGAAACCTTTCTAAGGATGGGGTATAACGACTCCCAGTTGACACCAACCGACATGCCGATATATGGATTTGCTGGAGTAGAATGTCCTGTGGAAGGGATAATCAAATTGCCGACCACCATAGGTACGGAGCCATGGCAAGCAACGCAGATGCTGGATTTCGTGGTGGTAAAGGCTAGTTCAACTTATAATGCTATCATGGGGAGAACAGGGATACATGCCTTCAAGGCAGTCCCTTCTTCCTACCATTCAGTCATGAAGTTTCCCACCCGAAACGGGATTGGAGAAGAGAGAGGAGATAAAAAAATGGCTAGAAGCTGTTATGTGGCCTCTTTGAGGGCAGATGGAGTCGGGGGGCAGGTTCTTCCTATTAAAGATATGGATGTTCGAGAAAATGACGAGAATAGAGGAAGGCCAGCAGAAGAATTGGTTTCGGTTCCTTTAGACCCCGAGAATCCTGAAAGGATGACTTTCATTGGAGCCACATTGGAAGAGCCCCTTAGAGGGAAGTTGGTAAAATTTTTGCAAGAAAATAGTGATGTGTTTGCTTGGTCAGCAGCTGATATGCTAGGCATAGACTCGGGGCTGATTACTCATAAGTTGAACGTGGATCCAAGCCGGAAGACAGTGAAATAAAAGAAAAGAAATTTTGCCCCGGAAAGACAAGAGGCTATAAAACAGGAAGTAGAAAAGCTCTTAGAGGCTGGTTTCATTGAGGAGATTCAATTTCCGGAGTGGTTAGCAAACCCTGTAATGGTGAAGAAGGCTAATGGAAAGTGGAGGATGTGTATAGACTTCACTGATCTAAATGATGCATGCCCCAAAGACTGTTTTCCGTTGCCGAGGATTGATACTTTGATTGATAACACTGCTGGACATGAGATGCTGAGTTTCATGGATGGATTTAGCGGATACAACCAGATCAAAATTCATAAGGATGACATTCCAAAGGTATCATTCATCACTGACTTTGGTGTTTATTGTTATCTTGTTATGGCGTTTGGTCTCAAGAATGCAGGAGCCACCTATCAAAGGTTGGTAAACAAAATTTTTAAGGATCTTATCGGTAAGACTATGGAAGTCTATGTTGATGACATGTTAGTCAAGAGTCTAGTAAAGACTGATCACATAACCCATTTGAGGAAAGCTTTTGAGGTCCTTAGGTACCACAAGATGATGTTGAATCCTACGAAGTGTGCTTTCGGAGTAGGATCTGGAAAATTCTTGGGATTGATGGTCTCAAAAAGGGGAATTGAGGCTAACCCCGATAAAATAAAGGCGATCCTGGACATGGAACCACCAAAAACTATCAAGGATGTTCAGAAGCTCACAGGAAGGGTTGCTGCGCTAGGACGATTCATCTCCAAGTCAGGAGATAAGTGCTTGTCATTCTTCAAGTCACTAAAGAACATCAAAGACTTTGTATGGAGTGAGGAAAATCAGAAGGCATTTGAAGAGTTAAAGAAGTATATGGGCCAGGCCCCGTTGTTGGCCAAGCCAGTTCTGAGTGAAGTTTTATTCTTGTACTTGGATGTTTCAGAGAGCGCCTTGAGCGCGGTGTTGGTTAAGGAGGAACTGAAAGTCCAGAAACCCGTATACTATGTCAGCAAAATTTTGCATAGTGCTGAATTGAATTATTCAACTATTGAGAAGTTTGCTCTAGCCTTGGTAATGGCTTCGAGAAAACTGCGTCCATACTTTCAGGCTCATCAGATTGAAGTGCTGACAAATCAGCCACTGAGAAATATCATTCACAGTCCCAAGGCAAGTGGGAGATTGATTAAGTGGGCAATAGAGCTGGGAGAGTTCGATCTCAAGTATAAGCCACGTACGGCAATAAAAGCCCAGGCACTAGCTGACTTCCTGGTGGAATGTACTATACCCAACCAAGAAGTCGGGGGGCAGGAAGATGCCATACCTCAAGACAAGGGAGTCGATGCCATACCTCAAGACAAGGGCGTCGATAATGGGGGCAAAGAGAAGGATGAGAAAGAATATTGGGTTCTCTATTTTGATGGAGCATCAAAAACAAACTCCAGTGGAGCAGGGTTGGTTTTGCAAAGCCCTGATGGGTTCTTGATTAAGTATGCTATGAAGCTAGACTTTCCAACCACAAATAATGAGGCAGAATATGAAGCCCTGATAGCTGGCCTTGGTCTAGCTGGGACACTTAGAGTCAAAAACTTAAAGGTCCGTGGAGACTCAAAGCTGATCATATCCCAGGTAAAGGGAGAATTTGAGGCAAGGGATGATACGATGGCTAAGTATGTACGCCTAGTAAGGGCTGTGATGACCCAATTTAATGAATGCCATGTTGAACACATTCCAAGGGAAAAAAATGTTAAGGCAGATGCGTTATCAACGTTTGCTTCGTCTGAGATTGAAGAAAGTTCAGGAAGTGTGTACTTCCGTGTTTTGAAGACACGAAGCATAGATGTTAAGCTAGTGGCTCCCATAGGCTTGGGGACATCATGGATTGATCCCATTAAGGCTCACATTCAGGCCGGTTGGTTGCCAAGCGATGCAACTGAAGCACGGAAGTTAACTATTCGAGCACTAAGGTACTCTTTGATAGATGGGATTCTGTATAAAAGATCTTTCGTGGTTCCTTACTTGAGGTGTCTCAGGCCCGATGAGGCACGCTTGGCTCTTGAAGAAGTGCATGAAGGTATTTGTGGACAACACTTGGGGGGCAGGGCCTTGGCTCATAAGATAACCCGTTTAGGCTTCTATTGGCCATAAATGATGGCTGATGCCAAAGAATATGTGAAGAAGTGTGATCGCTGTCAGAAGCATGCACCAGTTGTTAGACAACCCCTCGAGATGCTGACCTCTATCAACTTGCCTATTCCCTTTGCTATGTGGGGGATGGACATTCTAGGGCCTTTCCCTATGGCCACGGCACAAAGGAAGTTTCTAATTGTAGCCATTGATTATTTCACCAAGTGAATTGAAGCCAAACCCTTGGCCAAAATCACAACTAAGCAGGTTGCACAATTCCTGTGGGAAAACATTATGTGCCGATATGGAATTCCCCGTATCCTCGTCACTGACAATGGAACACAATTCAACAACGAGGAATTCAAGAAGTATTGTGAAGAAAATGAAATTGAGTTACGGTTCACCTCTGTGGCTCACCCACAAGCTAATGGGCAAGCAGAAGTAGCAAATCGAATAATCCTGGATGGATTAAAGAAAAGGATCGAGAAGTCAAGAAATAATTGGGTGGATGAGATACTTCCCATATTATGGGCCTATAGGACTACCTGTAGAGTCACGACAGGAGCAACTCCCTTCATGTTGGCATATGGGGTAGAAGCAGTAGTTCCAGTAGAGATATCACATTCCTCTCCAAGGATTCAGGCTTTCAATGCAGAAGAAAATGAGGAAGGGCAGAGGTTAGCCCTGGATCTGATCGATGAAGTGCGAGATACGGCACATGCAAAGATAGTAGAATATCAGAAAAAGGCTTCATTCTACTACAACCTAAGGGTTAAAGAAAGGTTTTTTAAACAAGGCGATCTAGTCTTGAGGAAGATAGAAGCATCTGGTGTAGGACAAAAAGGGAAGCTTGCCCCGAATTGGGAAGGGCCGTACAGAGTCAAGAGTGTTCAAGGTAGAGGAACCTACAAGCTAGAGACTATGGATGGTTTTGAAGTCCCGAGAACTTGGCATGCACAAAACCTGAAGGTTTACTATGTGTAGGGCAGCCGGATACGATTCTCACTCGTCAGGATGGCGAGTAGGTTGAAAAGCACCTTGAAGCTTTGCTTGCTTAGGATTTATATGTTTTAGTTTTATTACTTGTGTAAGGGACGAATCCCAGACAATTTTATGAAATTCATGAGTTCTTCAAAGTATGTTTGTGGCCTAACAAATAAAAACCAAATGCATGGATGCAAGCATGAAAGGTGATAAATAAAATAGATCTGATAGATATTACAAAAGTTCGATAAATAAAGTCTCGAAAATAGGATAAAACAAGCCACGCAGGGCTGAAAAAGCTCTAAGGAGCTGAAGTACCCTCGGCATCCATATCATCGTCTTCTCCGCTCTCGCTGGATGTCTCTGTCGTCTCGGAGGAGGAGGAAGAGCTATCGTCATCAGCAGGTCTGGAAGAAGACTCGGGAGGAGGAATGAGTGGATCATGAGGAACATGACCCGAGACAACTACTCGGGTACGAAACCTCTGCAGCAAAGCCTCGTCATCAGGGCAGACATAGTCCGCCGGGTTAATATCAGGACAAGCCTCGTTCACGGTTCCAAGGGCCGTGTCCCAACCAGTCCTAAAAAACCCGGGAAAGACTGAATCATCCCTAATCCTCATGGATTGGGTAAACTCCTCCGAGTCCAGATAGTTGTCTATAGCTTTATCCTTCTCCGCCCGAAGTACCACCAGCTCGGCGTTAGACTCTCCGAGTTCTTCCTCCTTGTGCTTGAGCTTCTTCTCCAGGGTAGCATACTACTTCTGTTGCCTCCTGAGGGCATTATCGGCCTTATCAGAAGCCCGCTTCCATGACTCGGCTTGCCTCACAGCGCCTTGAAAGTAGGCGTTAGACTGAAACAAAGCAATTAACAAAGTATAAGGCAAGAAAATGCTACAAGAACGAAAGATAAGTTCAAAAAAGAGAAGGCATACCGAAGCCAGAGACTGAGCTCCCATGAGCTTAATCCTCTCAAGATCAGGGGTGGCCACCACATCAGTAAAGTCCTTGGGAGTCACGCTATGGTAGGACCAATCCCATGCATGCTTCGTGGATCCAACCACGGTGTCCCCTCGGCGAAATCCCCAGAGAGGCTGGAAGGCGCCTGTAGCAGCAGCAGCAGGAACAACAGCAGTGATGGGAGCGTTGTGGCCCTCAGCTACTTCAGCTGAAGCCTCCCCCATAGGCTCCTTGTGTTTTCTCAAGAAACTAGGCTCCGTGGCCTTCCCTCGGGTATCTAGGCCTGCAAGACGGGCTTTTTTCATCCTAGCAGTCTCTTCAACGAGAGGTACATTGTCCTCGTTGATCTCCTTAGCAGCTGCAAAACAAATCAAAAGACAAAATAAGTGATGTTAATAATGCATGAAACGAAATAAAGATGATAAGGGAAGAAAAATACCCTGTTAAGAAACAGAGGATAGTCCCACGTGAATGAGGGAGAACTCCTCTAAAAGAGTCCAGCTGGTGGTAGTGCCATCGTCCTGAGTAAGACCATTATAAATAATAGTTTCCTCAGGAGTTAAGTGAATGGATTTGAGGCTACCATCACTGACCTTCCCGAAGGAAGATCGGAAAAGTGTGCCCCAGTCACCATTCTCCCAACGTAACCCAACGAAACTATTCCTCCAATTTTGATTGTTATCAGGAATAGAGGCGCTGTTAAAGATATGTTTACTTTTGGGCCTTTGCTTGACATAGACCCAGCCACAGATACTGGAAGAGCTATTGTAACACTGAAAGACCTTCCTAAAAACAGCTACAGAAAGAGGAAAGCCCTCCCTAAGGCAGCAAACCATAAAACATAAAATGTTCCTCCAGGCGTTTGGAGGAAGATGACACGGGTTGATTTGTAAATCAGCTAAAAGATGAGGAATAAAAGGGTGGAAAGGAAACCTAAGCCCAGCAATAAGGGCATCTGTGTAAATGAAGAGAGTGTCGGGTCTCCAGTGGCAAGTACGGTCACCACCAGAGACTGGAACTAATCTAAGAGGAGGAAGGACGTTATAACGGGCATTTAGTTTATCGAAATCTATGTTGTGCCAAGTATTACAATGATTAAAGGAATCGAGATGTGCAGTGGAGGGATATTCATCCCCCCTAGTGTTAATCATATCGATTAAAGACATATATGAAGAACGGATCACGATATCCTTACCTCATTTTGAAGCCGATGCTATCTTTGCCGCCCTCTCGGAACTCTTGTCAGCCATTTATGAGCTGGAAAAAGCCTGAAGCTGGAAAACTAAGGGAAGGGATTTGAGAAAGGAAATGTTAAAAGCTAAGGGAAGAAAGGAAGGGGAGAAAGTTTGAGATGAAATGAAGGGTGAAGAGTGAAGAGTGTGAAGTGAATGCACACTCCCCCCACCTATATATAGGAAGAAAAAGTGGATAATGGGCCTTAAAAAGCCCATTTGGGCCCAAAAGTTGGAAGGTTCTGGAATTATCCAGGGAATTCCTGGAAAATTCAAGAGAATTCTAGCAAAAATCAGAAGAAAACTTGAGTTTTTTTCGAAGAATCTGGAAGAATCCAGAAAAATCCAGAAGAATTTGGAGCTTGGGCTTAAAATAAAACACAGTTGAACAAAATACAAGCCTGGAAAAAGGCCCAGCTAAGTGAAGATGGCCCAAGTAAAAGCCCAGGTAAAAAGAGGGGCATGAATGAGGCCCAAAAGAAAAAGGGGTAGCCCGGTTGAAAGTACTAGGCCCAAAGATTAGCCCAATAAGAACCAAGCCCAGGAAAGGGCCTAAATAATTAATGTGGGAGGCCCAGAGATCAGCCCAGGTTTAAGGGCCCAAATCTATGTGTATATTCCTGACCTGTTCGACCAGAAAACACAAAGAAGTCCTGTTTGAATGGCTTGAGCTCGAAATCATGTCGATCAGGGTAAATAAAGGCCTTAATTCGACCAGGACCAGGATCAATTCGACCAGAAAATACAAAGAAATCCTGATCGAAGCTCCTGAGGTCGAAATCCTGTCGATCAAGGTTGAAAAAGAGGCTTAATTCGACCAGAATTGAGACCCATCGACCAGAATTGAGACCCATTCGACCAGGAAACACGAAGGAATCCTGATCGAAATCATTGAGGTCGAAATTCTGTCGACCTGGGCAACAAAAGAAGCTTAATTCGGTCAAAAAGCAAGAGTCCTGACCGAAAGGGGAGAAAATTCCTAGTCGACCAAAAAAAAAAAAAAAGGGGGAGAAAATCCTGGCCGAAATTCGACCTGGATTTGAGGTCGAAGACATCCTGCTCGAAACCCTGTCGACCAGGGCAATATGAAGGTTAATTCGACCAGGATCCTGGTCGAATGGATTCCTGGTCGAAATCTGTATAAAAAAAAGGAAGAAAAAAGAAAAAAAAAAGAAGGAAAAATTCTTGGAAAATTACAGAAAAATAAGGAAATTTCTTAAATAATTTCTGAAAAATACTAATATTTTCAGGAATAAGGAATAAATCCTGGAAAAATAAGGAAATTCCTTAAATAATTTCTGAAAAATACTAATATTTTCAGGAATAAGGAATAAATCCTGGAAAAATAAGGAAATTCCTTAAATAATTTCTGAAAAATACTAATATTTTCAGGAATAAGGAATAAATCCAGGAAAAATAAGGAAATTCCTTAAATAATTTCTGAAAAATACTAATATTTTCAGGAATAAGGAATAAATCCAGGAAAAATAAGGAAATTTCTGAAATAATTTCTGAAAAATACTAATATTTTCAGGAATAAGGAATAAATCCAGGAAAAATAAGGAAATTCCTTAAATAATTTCTGAAAAATACTAATATTTTCAGGAATAAGGAATAAATCCAGGAAAAATAAGGATAAATCCCAGAAATTAGGGAAAAATCCAAAAAAATAAGGATAAATCCCAGAAGTTAAGGGAAAAATCCAGAAAAATAAGGATAAATCCCAGAAATTAGGGAAAAATCCAGAAAAATAAGGATAAATCCCAGAAGTTAAGGGAAAAATCCAGAAAATTAGGGAAAAACCCAGAAATTAAGGGAAAAAATTCCTGGAAATTAAGATAATTGTAAATGTGTAGGTCGCTCCACACTTTACGGAAAAACGAAACCCTGTAAGGGAACGAATAGATTTAACTTCTGCGAAACCTAATCAATGTTTCCCAAAAGTTGGGGGGCAAATGATAGGGATAAATAAATTATGATAGTATAATTTATTTACTGCAAGGTGTGGGCTGCTAGGCCCAATAAAAAGATATATGATACTCAGACCAGAAAGGTTAAGCCTGATGGACCAGATCATGCCCGATGAAATAAAGAAGGCCCAAAAGCCCTGATTATTAATTAATTTCGTAATTAATTAATAAGGGAAAAATCAGCTATTGAGAAGAGTCCTGATAAGGATATAAATCCTTATAGATTAGCCTCAAGGGGACCTAAAAGGATAAGGAATCAGTTTCCTACTATCTAGGACTTCAAAGTCCATTCTAATTATGAGACTTACCCACCAAGTCTCCTATACCAAGTCCAATTCAAGGACTCCCAACATCTATATAAGGGGTCTCACCCCACCAATCAGAACTACGTTTTTTGACTTGATCTTTGGCAATCAGCAAGGTATGTAGGCATCTTGTTAAGGCAGATTGAGTCACGAAACGCAAGAGCAGTCAAATCGAGTCTCGAAGCTCACGTTCCTTAGTACTAAATACAGCAATTATATATATTAGTTTTTAATCCATAACAGTGCTGTTAGAAAAAGTGTTGTCGTAAAAATTAAATAACTGTTTAATAACTTTTTTGATATTTATATGTTTTGATGCAAAAAAAATAAAATAATAATGTTTTTGGAGAAATGTTTTTTCTAAAAATATGAGGGACTTACTTTGTCTGACATCAGTTTTAGGCGCCAAAAATATTTTTCAAGAAAAGCAGATTTTGAATTTTATCAAACAGTTTTTAATGAAAGATTTTGAATTTTATCAAACATTTTTTTAACTGATTTTTAACGAAAAGCTGCAACAACAATACCAAGGCTAAATATTGCTCCACTTGTAATTGAATGAATTATTGAGATAATACAAAATATATACATATAAATACAAATTAATACAACATTTTAGACACAAATTAATACAACAGTTTAGATGTCAAATCCAGTTCCTCCTTGATCTTATCTTCATTGTGTCGACGTTCATGGTGCCTGGTATGATGGTATCACAAAAATAACTAATTGTTGATGGACGTGTAATCCATGTTGTGAAGAGTTTTTCGTTTAATGGCTCTTTTTTTTCTGAGAATCTTTTTCTCATTTACAAGAGTTCATAGGGTGATGATCAAATAAAAATTTTAAAAAAAAATTGTAACAAAAATACCACTTTTTCAAGTGTATGGCAAAAAGTATTCATGTAATAGGCATTTGTGAAATGGAGAAATATAATAAGTATTTGAGAAATAGGTATTAGATAAAAAAAAGGAAAAAAAACAATACACCAAAAGTAAAACAATACACCAAAAGTAAAAGAGAGATAAACATCGATTATATATTTTTTTTAAACATTGTTTTACACAAATTACCCGTTTGTTAAATGCATATCAGTAATACCCAACTTAGAAATGAGTATTATAAAGGTATTTTTGGCCAAAATTTTCAAAATAGGTATTCTTGTCACAAACTTAAAAAAAGAGGTATTTTGTCATTTTTTCGGGTGCATATTAAGTATTTTTCCTTTATTTATAAGATAAAGACGACTAATTATTTCTAGTTATTAGGTTTGTTTCATTTTTTAGATTTTTTTCTGTTAATTTACCTTACCTTTTTGTTGTCCATGATGATCAAAGAAACTCATCAGCATCAACCATTCTTTTTTGTTTCTATTTTAGTAACGTCAATTTATAATTTTAGACTGTCATCGGCATTCGACATTACTTAATTAATAATTAATCATATACTTTAATTCTCATAGTTATTTTTCAATCTTTTTCCCCCAACTTGATTCATGCCAACAGCGTCTAGTAGTTTTCCTTGCTAAAGAGTTATGATAAAAAGGCTTAGGTAAAGCGACAACAAAAATCTAAATTTTAAGAATGAATTAAATTAAACACATTTGATTTGTATGGCTCCAAAAAATTTGAGCTCAAGAAACAACACCTATAATAAAATAAATATTTTCCCTCAATTAGTGTAAGGGTTGAAATTTGAAGTACATGTTTCATGTTAGGCCATTTTAAAATCTACAAGTCTCTTTTATTGTTAACAGATTAAAATGTCCTCAATTTTTCACAAATTTATGTATTTTGCCATCAGTTTATCATATCTATAATATACTATAATAGTCGGAATAGAGATAATTTGGTTCAACGGTTTGGTTCAATGATAATTACCTAATTTTTTTTATTTATTTTTTTATCGTAGGTATTTGATTATTACAAAAATAGATAAATAGTGTTATATATCTAATAAACTACTAAATTATTAAACTAACACTAAATATAGTATACTTATCCTACTAAACTACGAATACAACTTATCCTATTATTAAAAGATATAAATAATAGTGTTATATATCTGCTAAACTACTAAATTACGACCACATGTTATTCTATTATTTTTATTATAAATTTATAATCATTATATATTTATATAAATATTTTAAAAATATAATATAACTGAATAAATAAAAATTTAAAATATTAATGGGAACCTGTGGGATTTATGCTAGTTACATATAACTCTTATACTGTATACATACAGACTGTACATGTATACATTCAAAAAGACCCATTGATAAACTTCTTCGAGAAGCTGTTTCTTCCACCCTTCCCCCATAATTCAAATTTCCATCCAAAACTTTAAAATTCAAAATTTGCAATTCTTATAAAATTTATTCGGGTTAAATGGCGTTTTGGTCACTTAAGTGACCACTAACTTTCACTTGGGTCATCGAACTCAAAAATCAATCAGTCAACTGATCGCACTCATAAAAATTTTCAATCAAGTCACTGCCCGTTAGTGTCGTTAAGTTTTGGACGGAAAGCTGAATCAGCAAGTGACATGGCTTCCACGTCATGTGACCGTTGTACCCGCCCAGACCATTTAAAACCCATAAATTAAAACCCATAACCCATAATCACTACTTCTCTTCTTCTTCAGTTTATTTTCTTGCAATTAGGGTTCTTCCTTTTATCCTTCTTTCTACCATGTCCACTTCCAAAAGCTCCACAGCCTCAGCCCCATCTGTGAACAATTCATTTAACTCGTATAGAATCCATAAAAACAACTTCTGTGTCGATCATGGATATGATAATATTAAATGTAAGTGTGATATTGTATCACCCCTTCAAGAAGCTTGGAAAGAAGGTACTCAAGATCCGGGTCAGAGGTTTTTTGGCTGCAAGAACTATAGGGATCCCTGCAAGAAGTGCAATTTTTTTTTGTGGGCTGATCCACCCTACACTGATAGAGCCCGAGAAGTTATACATGGATTGAAGGAAAAATTGAAGATGAAAGATGTCGAATTGGCTAAAATCAAGCAAGAGTTGAGTTTCGTAGAAAGGAAAATGTTAGTAATTGATGAAGAGCGCATGGCAATGCAAAAAAAGATGGACGACGTAACAGAAATGGTGAAGGAAAAAGCTCATTTCAGAACGAAGAAGATGATATGCTTTGTTATCTTAGTTTGTTTTGCGGTTATGTTCTTTAAGTAATGTTAATGATATAATATTTATGTCAGAATTAGTTGAATGTAATGTTATGGATGTTATTGTTTATGTTTTTATGAATGAAATGTTTATGTTTATGTGATAGTATAACATTGAGATGTTCGAAATAAACACAGTGCCAAAGTTATATATTAAGACCAAAAGATCAATCCATAGTGCGTACATAGAGTTATACTACATAAATAGTAGTTCAGTGTCACAAATGACAAGAGTTTAAAGTACTCAAATGGTTCTAACTTTGGCATAAATAATTCATCTACTTTTTTCTTGGGTGTGGCAGTCCTGCTACTCTCTTTCTTGGAGTTGATTTTTTCACTTGTCCCACTGCACTTGTTGGAGGTTTGTTGCTAACTGGTGGATTAGTCACAGTTGGAGTGGTCACGGGTGGAGTGCTAACAGGTGGAGTGTTGCTGGTGTTCATTTGTCCCATATGCTTCCTCAACCCCGGATTTGGCATCTACAATATAAATAAAAAATGTATTAAACAAACCATTGATATAAACTTATCTTAAACATTTATCGACATAAACTGATGTAACTTACAAATTTCATAAAACTGCTGGTAGTTTCCTTAGGCTGTGATTTCTGGATTGAGGCATCCAATTCATCGAGTCCTTGTGTTTGTTCCTGTTCTCTCAAGATCTCATCCATCATATCATTTTCACCTATTGTTTCCTCTCTCCCCTGCCTCTCCAGTTCTTCCATAACTTCATCTTTTGCAGTTTGTTCATTCTGTGTCTTCTTTCCCCTGTTCCTCTTCTTTGAATTCTCTGGGAACTTATCTTTATTTGGACATTTACCCCTTTTGTGGCCATCTTCTCTGCACAGACCACAATACATAACTCTACCCTCATAGCTAACTCTTACCTTCTTACCACTGGACACAACACCCTCCCAACCCTCTCTCCTTCTCATCTTTTTGGGTCTGCCTTTTAATTTTTTTTTAATTAGTGGAGGTAACACCAAGTCACCCTCCACATCTTCCCAAAAATCTTCCCCCCTTATCACATCCAAACAGTATGAATAAGTCTGCATATATGTTTTCTTTAAATAACATGAGTGAACATAATTAATGGGATTCTTTATAGCCTCTTGAATTACAGTAACACCATGACAACAGGGTATACCTAACAAATCCCAGACTCTACAAGAACAAGACATTCTTTGCAGATTAACTGAACAAGATGTGCCCCTACCCTTTACAACATAAGTCTCCCTACCATCCCACAGAACAGTAAGCCCACATGATTCCTTAATTGCTTCATCTAAAATTTGTTTAGCTTTTGGAACAATAACAATATCCTGTCTTGACATTCTATCTTTTTTTTGATGAACTATTGTCATAAGCATGTCATGGATCTGTATAAGCATATCAATAATAGGCATATATCTTGCTTTCAAAATCCATGAGTTAAAACACTCACTTATATTATTTTCAGTGGAATTAGTCAATGAGTGTGTCTTAAAGAAAGCCTTGGACCACATACCTGGTTCTAAGTCACTCATCTTCTCAAAAGCACCTTTAGAGGCTTGCTCAAGTGCCTTCATTGCTTTCCTATAGGCCTGGGGGTGAGTTGCTGTTGATGCTTCAAAAAATGCACTCATGACCAAATTACTTGGATGTTTGCTCTTCAAATTGGCAGATAGGTGTCTGGTGCAAAATCTATGCTCCACTTGTGGTAACAATTCCCTGATTGCCTTGTCCATCCCCTGGCATATAAACAATACATGATTTAGATCAAGATGAAAATTAATTGAAAGTTTTACAAGTTGGGAAATAAGTACCTTTTGTTGGTCAGAAATGAGTGTCTTCCTATGCCCGTCTTCAAGATCAATATCAGTTATTAACAGCTCCAGAAACCACTTTCATGACTCATAGTTTTCACTTTCAACTACTGCCATTGCTACAGGGTAAATACAATTTTTTGCATCTCTCCCTACTGCAGAAAGCAATTGGCCACCAGTCACTGTCTTCAAGAAGCACCCATCAAGGCCTAGAACTGGTATGCAAGAATTTTTCCACCCATTCTTCAAGGCTGCATAACACACATATATTCTTCCAAAATCTGTTTGCATCTGCTTCTTGCAACCTTGTAGTAGAGATCTTAACTGTGTTGTCTTTGTTACGCCTTAAAACCTCACCTGCAAATTTCCTAATTTTGGCATAATGTTCTTTCATAATCTCCTCAAAACCACAAAGAGCTTGCTTCCTAACTCTAGAGCATTTAGAATCACACACATCTACCTTGAGTACCCTTTTAAACTCTTCCTGCATCTCTCCAATTTTCCAGTTTTGATTTTTCCTAATTTTATCCCCATATAGATCTACAAGATACTTGGTAGTGACTAGCTTGTTTTTATAATTCCACACACAGTTATGCTCATCTATTATTGACTTTAAGTGCCACACATCCTTTTCTTTATTATAACTTACCCACATTCTAAAAGGACACCCATGTGCATACCCAACTTGGACCCTTTTTTAAGTCATCATGTAGGAACTTGTAGGGTCTACCATTAGCCATTGAACATGACCTCACAACTTGCTTAAAATCACTCTTACTACCAAATACCATCCCAGCTTTAAATTTAATATTGTTGGCAGATGTGTTAACATTAAAGACCCCATCTACACACTTCATTTTCTGTTTATCTGGGGGAGGGTTAGCAAAACAGAACTCATCATCACTCTCCTCACTACTAGGATAAAAACCCTCATCTGATCCAGTAGAATCATCATATTTAATCCCTTACATTTCATGTAAATTAGCTTCCCTCTCCAATTCATCCATTTTTCTTTTTTCTTCTCTACAAGCTTTCCTAATTTCTACATACTCATCATCACTACATTTATAATTATCCATTTCTTCATCAGATTCAGGGGCAGGACTCACATGATACACATAAAGCACAATATTATAAGCACATTATTTACTTAATTCAATCAATATTGGCTTACTTTCAGCATTCAGTACATAAATTTTCAATGCAGGAGTTCTAAAATAAAGGGAATCATACTCACCAACAACAGCACCAAATGTGGTCTTTAAATCATTAATACTAAGGTTTTCAAAGTCGATTTCCTTATAAACCTTTTTGACATTACTTGTGTAGGAGGAATACGGAACATGAACAAAATAACCTCCATAATAGACTGTCACATTGTACAAGTTTTTCCTGTTAAATATAAACAAATTAAGAACCCTAATTGCAAATATGACCATATAAAATCATATATTCAAAGCACGAATATTTAGCCCTAATTAACTATAAAAAGTTCAGTTCAGATATAACATTACTTACGTTGCTTCTTTATCGGTGGTCTGATTTGCATCTTCAAAATTTGATTCAGCTTCGTTATCCTTCTCCGTTACAGGTAATCGGTATTATTGCTATCAATATCATCGATTGGTTGAGTTAAACGAACCTCAACACCCGATCGAGTTCGAACCATTCTTGCGATTGGGGTTTAGATCGTACAGTCGGTTGTAAAGAGCGGGTTTAATTTTGGGATAAAGGGTTTTAATTTTGGGATAAAGGTTAAAAGGGTCATGGGTTTTAATTGGGTCGGGTTTAATTTGTTGGGTGGTTTTAGGATTGGGCGGGTCAATTATCTGATGTGGCATCCGACTTGTACATATTTAACGGAGAGCCGTCTATAGTCAACGGGATTTAACGTTCGTGAAATTTTTAACTTGTGCAATGATTAAGTTGAACACTATTATTTCTTCAATGACCTCATTGATAATTTTTTGAGTTCGATGACCCAAGTGAAAGTTAGTGGTCACTTGAGTGACCAAAACGCCATTTAACCCAAATTTATTCTATGTGATATAGGGCGTGTTGGGCAAACTGCTTATAAGCAGTTTATTGACTTATAAGCTATAAGTATTTATCGAAAAATGTTTGTCGACCCAACCTATAAGTGAAATAAATAACTTATAAGATAAGTTAAATGTGAGGAGCGACGTACTTTTTCTCAATTTATTTTAATTTTTCAGTTTTTTATTAAATTTTGTTTTAAAAATATATGTTTGTAAATGTTTTTCTAATTTAAAACTAATAAATTAAGATAATTGTATTTAAAAATTATTTATTTTAGTTCATTAAAATAAAAAAAATCTGACTTGTAAGTAAAATTATCCAAATACTTATTTAACTTATAAATATTTATGTACTTATCACTTATAAGTCAATTATTCATTTTAAGTAATAAGTTACTTATTTTAAGATTGGGCACAAAGTGTATTCTATCAATCAATCAATCATATCCAATAATACCGTCTAGGGCAGTGTCTGGGGAGGGTATATCGTACGCATCCTTACCCTCATTCCAAAGAATAAAGAGGTTGTTTCCTCAAAAGACCTTCGGTTTGTGTGTGTGCACAAATATGTGTGTCCTATGTAAGCAATGATCCATAAATATAAGTACAGTTAGCGAGTCAACGATAAACAATGATACAATACCTCATCCCATGGCCTTCTTCACATGGGACTTATCGTAAAAAACTTCGTTCATTGGTTCATTGTCGTAAGCCCCTTCTATTTCTCATTTTGCACTCCTTTTGATGCCTCAAACTCATTATTTCCCTTGGAGATCACTCTCCAAACTAAATATTTGAATTACCACAAACTTGACCAAAAAAAAAAACTAAAACAACACACAACCAATCTAGCATATCATGTAAGGCACCTGTTCCTTAACAATCACTTGTTACGAACCAGTTATCTAACACACTACTTCTTTATCGTTGGATCAATTTTTTAATGGTCAGGATTTTAAAAAAGAAATTTGGCCATCCGTTATAAATATACGCGGAAGAAGATGTGTTCCGTTCAAAATATCAGCCGAAGACAAGAAAACCTAACTTTCTCCCCACATAATCAAAGAGCTTCATCCAACAACAAAATTTATTGAATAATTATAATTTTGAAGCACACTTTACAATTAAATTAAAAAACTCTATTTTAAAACAATTAAAATAATAAGATAACATTATTTTTTTATGTGGATACTAAAAATTATTTTATATTAATAATAAAAGAAGTTTTACCATATTTAAATTTGTATTTTATTTTACATGTTTTATATTATTTATTAAATATCATTACTTTCTGTTTGTTTGTTTGTTATTTTTTAAATTTGCATTCAATTTAAATATTTTTTTATCATGAATAGTGATATTAATAATATTAATATGAAAATACAAATATATAAATATATGTATAAAAAAACATGTTTTATAAACATAATGAGTAAAAAATAATGACTAATAATGAATTAACACCAAAAGTTCAAAAAAAAATTGGTTTTGTACTTGAAGCTATTTGCTTTACTCTCCCTGCTGTTAAAAAAGGAAATAAAGAAAAATAAAGTTAAAAAAATTTAAATTTTGTATAAAAACGACTAAAATCAAAAGATAACCAAAAGATTTTTTGAAGCCTGATATTAGTCATCATTCTTTTACTCATTTTATTCATAAAACATGTCTCTTTCGATAAAAATATCTATATATTTATGTATCATGTTAATATTCTTAATGTTACTATTCATGATAAAAATCATTGTTATTATTGAATGGTAAATTAATAATAACAAAATAAATCAAAATAAATGTAAATAAATAAATAAAAATATATAAAATAAAATACAAATTTAAATATAGTAACACTTCTCTTATTATAATTATTATAAAATAAATTTTAGTATTCCTATAAAATTATATAATAACATAATTTTTAATATAAAATAAATTTTTATATCCCTATAAAAAATTTAATGTAATTTTAGTTGTTTCAAAATAGAGTTTTTGAAATTTATTTGTAAAATTTGTTTAAAGAGTATAATTATTCAATATATTTTGTTTCAGACGAAGGTAGTTAGAGTAAAACAGGTGTTTTCACCTTTTGCGGATTTTGAGCGGAACTTATTTTTCAACTTTCTCTCCGCGTATATTTATAGCGGATAGACAAACTTTTCTTTAAAATCAGTGTAACGACCGAGAAATTACGTTTGTATTATATTATAATAATGATAAATTATGTGTATTATTATGTGATTAAATGTGTTAAGTCATTAAACCCTAACTGTTATGTGTTATGTGTTGGCTGTTTTGATCCAAACGTGTTTTGGATATTTATTGAGCGTTTTATCGTCCGTTATATATTTTATATCAAAAC
Source organism: Apium graveolens (assembly GCF_009905375.1). Taxonomy (NCBI): domain Eukaryota; kingdom Viridiplantae; phylum Streptophyta; class Magnoliopsida; order Apiales; family Apiaceae; genus Apium; species Apium graveolens. Next base: position 201,116,687 of record NC_133649.1, read on the forward strand.
CCGTACAGCTCAAATCTATGTTTTAAAAGCCTGTATTTCAAACAAAATCATTGGCCCTCTTTTATAAAAAATGCCCTATACCATATCGCTATTCTGAACCCCTAGACATTTTACAAATTGACCTTTTTCGCGAAAAACGACTTTTCCGGACCCCTTCGGGTACCAAAAACCCCACAAAAATTACATCTTTATTTTTATATGATCATGAAATTATCATATATCATTTTTCTTTGTATTTTTGTAATATTCACAATTTTTGGGAATTTTTAGCATTTATTTTGTATTTATTGGATATTTAAAAATTCAATATTAATACCCAAAAATTATAAAAATTGGGGCCAAATATTTTTATTAGGAGTGTAATTAGACCCTTAATTTTACTTAGGGGTATTATTTTCATAAATATAAATACCTGAATTACTATTAATTAAATCAGTTAATTATAATTAAAAATCAGAAAATAAAAAGAAAAAGAAAAAGGGAATTAGGGTTAGGGTTTGTGAAGAACAGAGCAGGAGGATCAAAGGCGATTTTGATCGTGATTCCAGAGTCCAAATCGAGCGTGTGAGTATTCGTTTTGAAGCTTATGATCTCTAGTTTTCAATTATGTAATTGTTTTTCGTGTTTGATTGATCGAATAGAAATTTATATTTTCGGGTTTAATTTCTTGAATTCGGGTTTGATTTTCTGTGTGTTGTTTGATGTTGTTGTTAATGGAGTAGTGTAGATCGTTGTTTTGCGAGTCGAACGATACCGGTTTCATGTTGTTCTTCGTTTTGGTCGCCGGATTCTCGCCGGGAATCGTTGTCGGCGTCGGAGTTGCTGGGCAGCTCGAGTTGTTCTTCGTGACCCGGTAACCCGAGGTCGACCCGGTTTGCAACCCGGAAACGACCCGGGTTTGATCCTAAAAACCCCACCCCTTTTTCTTTTTTTGTGTTTTTGATTAAAATTAATTATTTATTTATATTTTAGTAATTAAAATCAGTTTTTAATAATTCTAAAAATTAATTAAAAATTAGTTTTAAATTCTGAAAAATAGTATTATTAATTCTAAATTATTTTATTAAATTATAAATTCGAATTTAATTATTTAATTATTTATCTAATTATTTATTAATTATCTAATTAATTAATAATTGGGTAATTAATTAATAATTAGGTAATTAATTAATAAATAAGAATTAGAAATAATTAAGTAATGTGATTAATAATCTAATAATTAGTTAATAATGCAAATAGTGATTCGATAATTAGAATTATTATTCGAGCGTTAGTTATTCGAATAATATTGCGGTAATTATTCGTATCGTATAATTAGATATCAGTAACTAATTGATTAGCGAATCGTATGAGTTTCAATAATAATTTAATAGTTCGATAATTATGCGAGAATTGCGAGTAGCTCGTAGTTATACGAGTGAGTAATCGTTAAGTTAGTTTATAATTCGAGTAATTCATAGTTATTCGATAAATAGCGTATCAGTTAATTAAATCGATTGATTATTTGTAAATAATCGATCTGATCGAATAAGTAATAATAATTTGTAATAAATAGTAATAATTCCTAATAATTAGGGATTAATTATTTTTAAATACAATAATTATTAATTAATTACTTAAAAATATAATTAAGGATTGTTTAATTATAATTAATTATTTATAATTAATTATTAATTAATTAAATCTTGTTTAATTTATAATAATTTAACGTTAGTCCGATTTGAGCGAAACGAAGACCCCTAGACTCGTGAAAAATGAGACGAATCCAATAAAAATAGTTGTAAGTTGTAATTTATTCCGGAAGAGAGTGGTTTGGTAATAATTAATAGTTCGTAGGTCCTAATAGGGATATAATTGAGTCGAATAAATCTCTAAAAATTATAATAAAATTAAATAAGACTAGTAATGCAGGTATGAGTCTAGAATCGATTCTAAAAATAATTATAAGTCTAGAAATTGATTATGTGCTTTATGTGCTACATGCTTTACGTGATTATGTGAATATATGTGTTGTATAAATATATGTGTATATATGCGAGTCAGATAGAAACGCATGGGTAGACTGATAAGGTTGCGTGATATCAATTCAAGATACACTGTTAGATATATTTGATAATGTCATGGCTAATATGTTTTATGTTTAGCTTTCAGATCTTACTTGAACAGGATAAATCAGTACTTAACTGTTGATCAGTACTTATACTGGAAGTCAGGACTTAAGGATATCAGTACTTATGTTATCAGGAGATAATCATCAGAAGATAGATATCAGAACTTAAGTGCTGAAGGACGATCAGATAAGGACAGTAGCTGATTAAAGGAAAGAAGATCAAGATAAACATAAGAAGAGATATGCATGAAGAAGGAATTCTGTAAAGAATGGAATACTTGGAAGAAAAGATATCTGATTGATATATTTTAGGAAGCAGAATTATATTCCATATCAATTAGCGATTATCTTGTAACTGTGTAGTATATAAACACAGACATAGGGTTTACACTATAAGTGTTATCATTATTAGAGAAGATTATTCATTGTAACCCTAGCAGCTCTCGTGATATTTGTTCATCATTGAGAGGTAACAGTTCCATACTGTAACAGAATTTATTGTTTCAATAAAGTTTGTTTTCTGTTACTTAAGTTCTTAAAGTTCGATTTGAGTGTACTATACACTGTATTCACCCCCTCTATAGTGTGTGTGTGACCTAACAATTGGTATCAGAGCCTATCTGTTAACATACATACAGTTAAAGATCCAAACACAATTATGTCGGACACAGAAACTCCAACTAAGCCTACCAAAACTGAGGAACCACCAAAGACACAAATTCAGAGTCGGTATGAGACCATCAGAGTTCCCATACTGAGACCATCTGAATATCCCATATGGAAGGTAAGGATGACCATGTTCCTGGAAGCAACAGATCTAGAATACCTTGATAGAATCAAGGAAGGCCCTCACAAACCAACCAAGCTCGCTGTTGCAGTTGCAGGTGAAGCAGCAAAGACCGTACCAAAGGAGAAGAGTGATTATACTGCTGAAGACATAGCATCAATTGCTAAGGATGCTAAGGTACGACACTTACTGCATAGTGCCATTGATAATGTAATGTCAAACAGGGTAATCAACTGCAAGACTGCTAAGGAGATATGGGATGCTCTGGAAACAAGGTGTCAGGGAACTGACACAATTAAGAAGAACAGGAAGACAATACTCACTCAAGAGTCTGAACACTTTGACTCAAAGACTAATGAGTCATTGAATGATTTATATGATAGATTTGTCAAACTTTTGAATGATTTGTCATTGGTTGATAAAGAGTATTATCTTGAAGATTCAAACCTTAAGTTCCTGTTAGCTCTTCCTGAATGCTGGGATTTGAAGGCAACGACAATAAGAGACAACTACAATCTTGATGAAACAACTCTTGACGAAATCTATGGAATGCTCAAGACTCATGAGCTGGAGATGGAACAAAGAAACAAGAGGAAAGGAGGAAAGTCAAGGACAGTTGCTCTTAAGGCTGAAGAAGAATTCCCCAAAGCAGCTTCCTCAAAGAAAAACAAGGGTAAAGCTCTTTTCATAAAGTCTGATACTGAGTCATCAAGTTCTGAGAGTGATGATGACTCAGATTCTGAAAGCTTGCCTGAGACTGATGCTGATGAGGAGATGATGAAGCTGTGTGCTCTTATGGTGAAAGGAATCACAAAGATTGCATACAGGAAGTTCAGGAAGGGAAAGAAGTTTTCCAGGAAAGGCATAAGTTCTGATAAGAAGAATTTCAGAAGATCTGAAGGCAGAGGTGGAAAGTCTGACAGAGGAGATTACACCAATATTAAATGCTATAACTGTGGTGAGAAAGGCCACATATCTCCTGATTGCAAGAAGGTAAAGGGTGACAAAGGCAAGGCTCTTGTCACAAAGCAGAAAAGCTAGACAGACACCTCAGACTCTGAAAGTGAGGAAAACTATGCATTGATGGCAAATGCTGATAAAGAAAGTGCTGAGAGCAGTTCTGAAGCTGCTGAAACAAAGGTACCTCAAACTACTTATTCTTTTCATACTGAATCTCTAAAAACTGAGTTAGAAAAAGAAAGAGAGATTATCAGGACTTGGACTAACTCTGGCAAAACAACTCAAAATTTGCTAAGTAGTGGAAACTGGAAAGAGGGCTTAGGTTATGGAGAAGATAAGAATGATAGAGGAACTGAAGAAATTAAGTCTGTTGATAAGCAAAAGCCAAAGTTAAAACCTGTTAAGTTTGTAACTGTAAAGTCTAAAAATGAAAAATCAGAAGTTATAAAGAAATTAACTTCTGACAAACTAAAACAGGAAAAGACAGCTGAAGTGAACATAGGCTTAATGACAAAGAAGCAGCTTAAGCATAAGCTGAAAGATGTTAAGAATACAAACAAGGTAAAATCAACTAGGAAAAATAGGAATGGAAAGGAAGGTGTGAATAAAAGCAATAATTATAAACCTGTTCCCGATGCTTCTAGGAAAACATGTCATAACTGTGGAAGTTCTAACCATCTGGCTTCTTTTTGCAGGAAGAATAAGAATATTAACTCCTTATCTTCAAAGTCAGGAGTTAAGAGTCAGTCTGTTAGATACAAACCACAAAATCCTTGTTTTCATTGTGGTAGTTTATGGCATTCCATTTATACTTGTAAGGAATATCATAGCTTGTACTATGATTATTATCAAATAAAACCTTCTTTGAAGAAAGTTTCCATTGTTCCTTCTAGTATAAATTCTGATTCAAAGTCTGATAGTGTAAGTTCTGATAAGAAAAATGTTAACATAAACTCTGATGCTAAATCCGCTGCAAATGTTAACAAACTTAATAAGGCCAAAGGATCCAAGCAAGTCTGGGTCCTTAAAACTAATAGGGTCCTTAAAACTAATAATTAGTGGTCTTTGTGATTGCAGGGCAACAGGAAAAATATTCTAGTTCTGGACAGTGGATGTTCAGGACATATGACTGGAAATAAGGCCCTGCTATCAGACTTTGTGGAGAAAGCTGGCCCAAGTGTTTCTTATGGAGATGGCAACATTGGAAAGATATTGGGATATGGCAATATCAATCTTGGAAATGTCATAATTAAACAAGTAGCTCTGGTCTCAGGACTTAAACACAACCTACTGAGTATAAGTCAAATCTGTGACAGAGGTTATCATGTTAATTTCTTTGAAGAACACTGTGAAATTGTGAGTAAATCTAAAGGCAAAGTTGTTCTGAAAGGATATAGACGTGGTAACATTTATGAAGCTAAGCTTTCAACAAGTACTGATGGCTCTGCAATCTGTCTGTTAAGTAGAGCATCAATTGAAGAAAGCTGGAATTGGCATAAGAAACTCTCTCATTTAAATTTCAACAATATAAATGAACTGGTCAAGAAAGATCTTGTGAGAGGATTGCCAAACACAGTATTTGCTCCTGATGGTCTTTGTGATTCATGTCAGAAAGCCAAACAAAGAAAATCTTCATTCAAGAGCAAGACTGAATCATCAATTCTTGAGCCTTATCATCTACTACATGTTGATCTATTTGGTCCAGTAAATGTCATGTCTATTGCAAAGAAGAAGTATGCGTTGGTCATAGTGGATGAGTTCACCAGATACACATGGGTGTATTTCTTGCATACAAAAAGTGAAACTGCATCAATCTTGATTGATCATGTCAAACATCTGGATAAAATGGTCAAAGATTCTTTGAAAGTTTTAAGGAGTGATAATGGCACTGAGTTCAAGAATTTGATAATGGAAGAGTTCTGCAAAAGCCATGGAATAAAGCAGGAATTTTCTGCTCCTGGAACTCCACAGCAAAATGGAGTTGTTGAAAGGAAGAATAGAACTCTCATTGAAGCTGCACGTACAATGCTTGAAGAAGCAAAGCTTCCAACCTATTTCTGGGCTGAAGCTGTGCAGACTGCTTGTTTTACTCAAAATGCAACACTCATTAACAAGCATGGAAAAACACCATATGAGATGGTGAAGAAAAAGAAGCCAAATCTGAAATACCTTCATTTATTTGGATGCAAGTGTTTTGTTCTCAAGACTCATACTGAACAGCTATCAAAGTTTGATCTAAAAGCTAATGAAGGAATCTTTGTTGGATATCCACTTTCCACAAAAGCCTTCAGAGTCTATAATTTGAGAACAAAAGTAGTCATGGAATCTATCAATGTCTCTTTTGATGACAAGAAGATTACTGGTCTTGAAGATTTCATTGACCATGATCAGCTGAGATTTGAAAATAAAGACTCAAATTCTGATACTGAAAATCCTGAAAGTCTAAGTCCTGATACTGTAAACTCTGATGGAATAAACTCTGATATTATTGAAACTGTGGTGGCTACGCCAAGGGAAGATGCACCGATGCAGGGGGAGCATACTCAAGATCCTACCACAGCTCAAGAAACATCAGAACATACATCTGGCTCTTCAAATTCTGATTCGTCAAGTTCTGATAAGCCAAGTTCTGATAATGCTGAAAATTTAAATACTGAAGACTCCAACTCAGAGAGTATAGTTTCAGGGGGAGCATCAGAAAATGAAAATGAAGATAGCATGGATCATGGGGGAGCATCCAGTTCTAGAGAAAACCTTCCATCTGCAAGGAAGTGGACAAAATCACATACACCTGATTTGATAATTGGAAATCCTGATGCAGGTGTCAGAACTAGAACAGGTACTTCAAATGAATGTCTTTACAATTCTTTTCTCTCTCAGACTGAGCCAAAGAAAGTGGAAGAAGCTCTTCAAGATGCTGATTGGGTGCAAGCAATGCAGGAAGAGTTGAATGAATTTGAAAGAAACAAAGTCTGGACCCTAGTGCCAAGACCAAAGAATAGATTTGTTGTTGGTACAAAGTGGGTATTCAGAAACAAAACCGATAGTGATGGCATAATTACAAGGAATAAGGCAAGGCTGGTTGTAAAAAGGATATTCTCAACAGGAGGGAATTGATTATGATGAAACATTTGCACCAGTTGCTAGGTTAGAAGCCATAAGGATATTTTTGGCTTATGCTGCTCACAAAAAGTTTACTGTCTTTCAAATGGATGTGAAAAGTGCTTTTCTCAATGGAGAATTGGAGGAGGAGGTATATGTTGAACAACCTCCAGGTTTTGTAGATACCAAACATCCAGATTATGTCTACAGGCTTGATAAAGCACTTTATGGACTTAAGCAAGCTCCTAGAGCATGGTATGAGACTTTAGCTCAGTTTCTTCTGGAAAGTGGATTCAACAGAGGGACAATAGACAAAACACTGTTCTACCTCAACCATGGAAAGGACTTACTTCTGGTTCAGATTTATGTTGATGATATCATTTTTGGATCTACAAATGACAAACTTTGCAAGAAGTTTGCCAAACTAATGCAGTCAAGATATCAGATGAGTATGATGGGGGAACTTAGCTATTTTCTGGGCCTTCAAGTCAAGCAGAATGAGGAAGGCACTTTTATTTGTCAAACCAAGTACACCAGAAACTTGCTGAAGAAATTTGGAATGCAAGATTGTTCAAGTGCATCCACTCCAATGGCCACTGCAACAAAACTGGATAAGGATACCGGTAAATCAGTAGATATTACTGACTACAGAGGTATGATTGGCTCTCTACTCTATCTAACTGCTAGTAGACCTGATATCATGTATGCTACCTGTCTTTGTGCAAGATTTCAAGCAGATCCAAGAGAACCTCACTTAACAGCTGTAAAAAGAATCTTTAAGTATCTTAAAGGAACAGCTGCTCTGGGATTATGGTATCCTAGAGAATCAGATTTTAAACTAATAGGTTACTCAGATGCAGATTTTGCAGGTTGCAAAATTGACAGGAAAAGCACAAGTGGAAGCTGTCAATTTCTTGGAGGCAGATTGGTTTCTTGGTACAGCAAGAAACAAAAGTCAATTTCCACATCAAGAAGCAGAGTATATTGCTGCAGGAAGCTGTTGTGCACAGATTCTTTGGATGAAGAATCAGTTACTGGATTATGGGTTAACATATTTCAAAATCCCTATTTACTGTGATAATCAAAGTGCTATTGCTATGACAGGTAATCTAGTTCAACACTCTATGACAAAGCACATCAGCATCAGGTACCACTTCATCAGGGAACATGTGGATGAAGGTACAGTGGAATTGCATTTTGTTCCCACAGATCAACAACTAGCAGATATCTTCACAAAACCACTGTGTGAAGCTACTTTTACAAGATTGGTAAATGAACTTGGAATGGTTTCAGGTTCTTTCTCTAAATCTGCTTAGTCTTGTTCTGTGTTATCAGACTTTATGCTCAGTATTTACAGAATTAATCTCATTGTGTATTCTGTGCTTAATTGATAAATGTCTTTAAGTACTGACTGTTGTCTGATATATGTTTCTAAACTCTGATAAGTGATATGTCTGTTCAAGTACCTATTCAATCCTATGAGGATAACTGTGCTAGATACTGACCTAGTAGTCTTCAATAAACAAACGATTCCATGTAAGAAGTAATTATTTCAGTGGAAATCTTATGACACTAGCTAATATGTTTTATGTTTAGCTTTCAGATCTTACTTGAACAGGATAAATCAGTACTTAACTGTTGATCAGTACTTATACTGGAAGTCAGGACTTAAGAATATCAGTACTTATGTTATCAGGAGATAATCATCAGAAGATAGATATCAGAACTTAAGTGCTGAAGGACGATCAGATAAGGACAGTAGCTGATTAAAGGAAAGAAGATCAAGATAAACATAAGAAGAGATATGCATGAAGAAGGAATTCTGTAAAGAATGGAATACTTGGAAGAAAAGATATCCGATTGATATATTTTAGGAAGCAGAATTATATTCCATATCAATTAGCGATTATCTTGTAACTGTGTAGTATATAAACACAGACATAGGGTTTACACTATAAGTGTTATCATTATTAGAGAAGATTATTCATTGTAACCCTAGCAGCTCTCGTGATATTTGTTCATCACTGAGAGGCAACAGTTCCATACTATAACAGAGTTTATTGTTTCAATAAAGTTTATTTTCTGTTACTTAAGTTCTTAAAGTTCGATTTGAGTGTACTATACACTGTATTCACCCCCTCTACAATGTGTGTGTGACCTAACATACACGTATATAGTAAGTTATCTAAACGACTATCTTTCCATGATTGGTTTAGTGTTAGCAAGGCAGAGCAAGCTAGGGACAGAAGGCGGTGAGTTAAATCAGGTTAAGAACGCGCAAGGCAAGTTTTTCCCCTATTCTAAATTCAGAATAGTGAATTATATTTCCTTTTTATCATATCAGTTACCTTTGATAAACATTGTTCATATACACTGTTACCCATTTATTAATGCTTGTTTCAATTTCATTTCAATTCTTGATTTCCCCCAATTTATTTAATTCCTTATTCTCATTTCAATCCTTTTTACCCTTGTTACATATACTCTGGTATATCCTGGTGTTGGGATATATCAAAAGCACTCTGATTGTTCCGGATGCTAAGCCTTGGACTGGATGGTTACTATACGGGCTGGGTTTTACCCAGACCATTATTTAATAGGCCATAGTTGCCTGAGTACTCTTTATGTTGGTTGGGTCTATGTAGTTGGGTATAGATCTGCACTATATCCTGACTGATCAGCGGGTTATAGTGCATATGTTGGTTCTTGTTTCCAGTCTTGTTCATTTGATACTCGCCAGCATTGGCAAATTACTATCCTATACAGATTCAGATGGTTGTTCCAACCAACAGCTTATTGGTTCACTTATTTCTCTTTCTTTATACTATATATATTGTTGCAGGCTTGTTGAGCAATTTTGGCTCATCCCCCTTTTATTGTTATTCCTATTGTTTTACAGTTAAGGTAGAGAATGAAACCCATCAGGGCCCGCATAGTCAAGAAGCGAGTCAAGCAGCGGGACCCTCTTATACCAAGAGTGTTCCTTCCTATTCCCGAAGAGAGTTTTGAATTGCCAGATCAGGTGTAGCAGGATTAGTAGTAATGCTGGGTTGAATAGAAGTCTTGTGTAGTTTGATTAAAAGTTTTGTGGTGAGATTGTAGATAGAATAAAGTTTTGTAACAAAGAGAGTTCTTGAGGCAGGTTTTATTTATTTGGGTTTGTAATAAAGTGTAGTATGTGGTTCTTGTTTTCAACTCAGACCTTAAAAGATCCTGAGTAGTGATAGTTCGGGATAATTATTATATTTATATTCCGCTTGTGCAGGTTTAGTTGGTAATTGTTGTTAATAATGCCCCAAATCTATACCCCGGATTTGGAGGGTGTTATAATCAGGACCACTAAAAAGTTGATCCAACGCTAAATAAGTAGTGTGTTAGATAACTGGTTCCTAACACGTGATTATTAAGGAATAGGATCCATCATGTAATTAGATGAATCTATACTATATTATAATAAACGAAACATTAAAAATTTGGTAGTCGGTCGGTCGGTACTTGCTGAAATTACTTAATTACCCTTAATTATTCTATTTCTAATTATTGGGTCGATCAATTCTAATTCTAATTGATATTGAAGTCAACTTCATCTATTGATTTACCAATTTCAATTCTATTTTATAACGAACTATATATCATTATAATATATATTAAATTCAACTTCTTCTACCAATTTATATTTTAATTCATATCGAGTTCTATATTATTTTACTTCGGGCTAAATTAAAGTTAAGCAAACTAAATATAATTATTAAGATTTAGTTGATATATCATGTGACTCGGGCTAAGATAAAATAACAATAATATCAATCCTCCTAAAAAAATTATACTAATGAACTTGGATAAACAAAATAATATATGTTATTTATCCAGTATAAAAAAATACATTATACAATTAATTCAGACTAACACAAAACTAAAATGAAAATACAATTCGACCAACAAAAATAAAATCATATATACTAATTATTCAGTCTAAAATAAAATTATCTTATTGATCCAGACTTTAAAAAAATTAAAATTAAACAAAAAATAATTAGTTTGATTTGATCGATGTCTTGGGCATCGGGCTAAATAAAATAATGTAAACCACTGATCTGAGATAAATTAAATTTATATTAGACTAAGTAAAATTCGTATCCTATTTATGTGAACTAAAAAATCAAATTTTAATTAAAACATAAATATTATTTTTTAAAAAAATACACATAAAATTATCAATAAAACTATATTGTTCAATCAGTAATATTGTTTTTTTCAATTTTTTTTATAGAGTTATAGTTAATCGATTAAGTAATCATCATGCTAAAATAATATTTTTTAAGGTCCCAACATAATGGAGACATTATATTTTTATCCTCAATAAAATAATAATTTCGTTATAATAATATTCCCCTTACTAATACTATCACTTTAAATAAGTTTAGATATTCTAAATTTTTTTGAATATATACGTCTACTAATATAATTATCATTAAGTCATATCATTTAAAGTTCTAAATGAACAAAATTAAGAATTGAATTCAAAATATTTTTTAAAAAATTTATATAATATTAAAAAAAATGTACTTGATTTGTGTAGTAACACTAATATGCGAAAAAGCGGAAGTTATGATCAAATGGCCGTTTCATAACTCCAGCCCACATGAACATATCCAATATTTTTGTTCTGAATGTAAAACCAAATTGCACAACATATACCAATCTCATATACTAATGGCTGACCCATTTCAACAATAACATATAAAATATATTTCTTCTCAATCAAGCCCACTTAAAATGATCACAAACCCTTGTTTCAATTCTTAAACAAGACAACAGTTTGAAAGAACACAGACCCAATTTCAAGAATTCATGAATAACAGGTATATAGATCTAGTGTGTATTAGTAATTTAGGTTATATAAATTGGGAGTTTTGTTTTGTGTACAACAGGAGAAACGGGGGTGGAGGCGTAGATTCCGTCGGTCGGAGGAGAAACCGATGATGGTTAGTTTTTCCGGCGATAAAGAGAGAGGGAGATTGATGAATAATTAAAATATGATTCAACTAAAAAGATTATTCTATGTGATGTGTATATAACTTACTCTTTCTTACTCTTTTATATTTAACTTTTTCATTGTTTCAGATGATGATAATTAAAGATTTGAAAACGTTTTGATATGGATATATAACTCTATTGTTTGTTCTTCGATTTTTTTGTTAGTTTTTTGATTGTAATCTTAAAGTTAGTTTAGGTGTTACAAGTGTTGGATGAAATGCATAAACGAATTTCGGGTTAAAATTTTAAACTTTCAAACAGCCGAAACATGAATTTTACAGGATTAGTGTCTATATTTTTCAATTTTCTATTGTTTGCAGGTCATGTGAACTTGGATAAGAAGAATGTTCCAAATCCTGTATGTATCTTTTGCTATATAGTTTTTGCCCAAGTGCAGATTTTTTTTTGTAGATATCAATTTTTGCTCTTATCCATCTTTCATCATATACATTAGATTTATTTTATAATCTGTAATATATGTTTGATCATATATTTACTAATGATAGTTTTAATTGTTTCAAGGATGTGATTATATTTAAAAAATTGATGTGGTCGAGAATTTCGAAAGTGAGTTAAATATTCTATTTTTGTGTACATACACCAAGTTACAATCATTGTTTTGCTTTTGATCGATTGAGTTCAATAACTATGTGACTTGGATGTTAGCTTTAATATTTATGATCCGTATCGGACTACCAAGTGTTTGATAAAATATATAAGTGAATGATTTTGCAATTTTATGAATTGATGATTTTTCAATTTTCTGTATTAAATGTTTGATCAAATGCATGAGTGAAGAATTTTCCATTTTTATGTTATGCACATTTTATAATTTGCTGACCTCTCATTTTTATATTCCTTTAATATGATTTGTTGCTGATTTTGCTAAGTTAATTGATAGTGGCCAATTTAAGATATTAATATCGACGAAAACGGTGGTACTCCTCTTTCCTGATTTGTATGTAGTCACTAATATTTTTTTTCTTATAATTTCAAGTTATATACTGGTATTGCTATGCTTTGTAGCGATTTACTTTGTGGCTTTAGTTTTACCTAAACTTTACTATGGTTTTGATAAAATTAAATGTTATTTTTTGTCAATTATACTTTATAGAAGTGTCAAATGGCCTATGTTCATACATCTGTTAAATATGCATATGTACATTTAAATTATAGATATTTTACATATATATATATATATTGCTTAATATATTTGAATCCTATACATTAAATACCCACTTTACTCATATATAAGTGAGTCACTATGATATAAAATATGAAGAATGTGCAAGTGACGTGAATTAGAGATATTGATAGACGATAACCAGAGATATAATTGACATTTTGCATTCCTAGATTAAGAATTTTCTATGTATGACTTTGTTTTGCAGATATGTCTTGATGTAGTGATCACAAAGAATGACCTGCTATATGGATAAGTTAGAAATGCAGGTTTTAGTTTTATCTTATTTTAATAAATTAAATTATGTTACGCTTTCTTTTAATATTTGATTTAGAGGTGATTTGATAACATTTTTTTTTCAAGTTAGAGATTTATATTTGTACTGGATGTTTGATTTTAAGTAACTTTTGTTGTAACGGTCCTATATTAGTGTTTCATTTTTATAACAATAAATTAGTCGAGAAGTATTAAAATTTCCAGGTTCATGGATTCTTCCAAACTCTTTTGTGCCTTCTACCTCAAGGTTGGAGCCTTATTATGGCATTAGATTTTCATTTTGACAATAAATTATTTGCAAAGAAAGAAATTTCATGTGTCTAATCAAGCATGTATATAGTGCTTGACTTTTATCTATTTTATTTTAATATGTAAGAGTTAGTACTTGCTCTTTTAAACTCTTTTCATAATGACTTTGATTACTTTGCTTTTTAAAAAAAAAATTGGTACTGAACTTTTAAAATCTCTTTTGATATTGATCTTGGATGCTTTGTTTAATTTTTAATACTTATTGAGTATTTTTCTCTACTTATCTTTCTTTTTAGTTGCTCAATCTTTTTAGTTAATCAATGAGAGGGTAAAGTGAAAATGTTTAAAACATCAATGTTTCTAAAACGGGTATAGGATTTTAGTTGTAAATTCTCTAATGCATTTTTAGTCTTTTCGTACCAACCAATTTACAACATCCTGCACGTGAAATTTTAGCAAACTGTATCTGCATCTTATTTTTGCATCACTATTCTGCAGATACATGCAGTTTATGTCCTGCGCTTCTGTTGTTTATGTATTAGGAAAATAATAATGCAAAATAAAATATCATCTTATATCATTTTGGTACAAAATAATTAATAATTATTACATTGTTTCTTAACAATGCAATAAGAATATTAGTACTCACGTCCAATTTGTCATCAATCACCGTATACGTGGGTACAACACAGTAAAAATTTAATTTTATGGAGCATTTTCCAGAAAAATTCTTGAGCATTGTTCTGCAGATTTTCAGAGCATTTTCTACATATTTTTATCAGTTTTTTGTAGATTTTTTATAATAATTTGGTTCAGTTTTCTGCATTAATTTTAGCACTTTTTTGCGCAGGTATGAAGCATCACACTGCATTTTTTTGGAGCAGTTTTTGCAGTTTTTTTTTTCAAAATTCTGGTGGAGATTTCTGCATTTCTTTGGAACAGTTTTATGCAGATTTTTTTAACACTTTTTGCAAAAAAATTACATTAATTTGTTTCAGTTTTCTGCATCATTTTTGAGCAATTTTTTGCACAATTCTGAAGCACTGTGCTGCAAATTTTTTGAGCAGTTTTTGCAGGGGTTTTTCAATATTTTAGTGTAGTTTTCTGCATTTCTTTGGAGCAGGTTTCACAGATGGCCAGCATGTTGCACCAAATCAGACTTCATTGTTGAAGAGGTACTCTCTTTCCAATGATTAAAATTATTACTAGTGTGCAAATTATAGTTCAGGGCAGGTTATTGTAGTGTGTAATGCTCCATGCATTGTGGACTCTGGTTGACATCAAATATAGGCTTTGTTGTGGTTTGGTATTATATTTTTCATTTATGCTAATAACCATGTTATATCTGGAGCACAACTGTGATTAGCTCTCTAATTCCACTGGTGCCCATACATTTATCTGAATCTTTAAGATTCTTAATATAGGCAATGAATTCCCGACTCCATCTGCTTATTCCTCACTCTGCCATCAATTACTTATCTGAATGTAGGAGGAAATAAATTTACTGGAATGCTTTCTGAACATGTCTTGATATCCCCAACTTGAACTTGTGGATTAACTGGAAATTTTGTTTGACTGGAAGACTGCCTAGCTGTGTCCAGTATACATCAATAGGATACACCTTAAAGTTTCCTCAAGATGCAAGCAAGTTCATCTTCTAGATTCACTATTAGTTATTTTGATATTTATAAAATGTATAACTTGTTGCTGATTAGTAAGAGTAAGCAAGTCCATAAATTAAAACAATTTTTCTTTTTTTTTTGGCTAGAAATCTTTGTGATCACTTAAATGTAACTAAAAATACATTGATGTTTTGTTCCCGCAGGGTACTGTATACTCAAGCAATAAAGCTCGGAGCATTTGGTGTTCCAGCTAAATTTTAAATTTTGTTTAAATCTGTTTGAACTCCCACTATTTTCTTGCCTTACAATTTTGAATCATTAGTGTCCAAAAAGCTTCTTCGGATCTTTCTATTGATCTGTATATATGGAATGGATGACCAATGGTACTTTCTGATCTGGTGCACAGAAACCGTTGATGGAAATAAGCAGATTGCAGTAGTTTTCTATTAATCTGTAATGAACATAGATATGATATATATAGTTTTGGTGTATTACTTTTACAGTTTCTTACTGGAAAAGCTCCCACTCACACCATCTAAAATGAAGAAGACGTAGATCTTCCTAGATGGGTACAAATACAATCAAAAGTTAGAGAGGAATGGACCACAGAAATCTTTGATACAGAGCTCCTCAGATCTCAGGATACTTAACAACAAATGGTTCAGCTGTTGCAGCTAGCCATGGATTGTGAAGCCCAGTTTCCTGATCAGCGGCCTTCAGTATCAGAAGTTACCAAGTAGATTGAGGCACTATGTTGACCACATGTTCTTGAGGGTCAAAAGTCGGAGCCTTAATCTTTAGACTTCTAGAAATTAGTTTAAAGGGATATTTTCTATGTGAAGGTACGTTCATGATCACTTAAGTTTGTTTTAAGTAGAATATAATTATTTTTAATTTAGACTTTGTTTATTTAATGACCATGACTTCATTGTAAGAGTGACAATGTTCAGCATGATCCGAACTTCAATTAGTTGTCAATCAACATTCAAGGGAATACATTAAGGAACTATGAATACAGTTTCAACTGTAGATCTTCATGTACCATGTCGCGGGCCAAAATCATTCTCAAACCTGGTCCAGTCCCTGACTGCTATAGATACTACTACTACTGCAACAGTTTGCAAGTCAGTAAATGAACCTAGAATTATTTATGTGGTTAATATGTTAATAAAAAAAGGTTTGTCTAGTTTGTGTTCATGCACACATGCTAAGCACTTAAATTTATAATTTTGATGTATTTTAATTGATGTGGTTGTTTGTGCTTAGAATATGCTCATGAGCATATAAAAAAAGCTAAAACTTTCTATACATGTAAAAACAAATCATGCAAATATGTGTTAGAACTTAGAACCCATGAGTTTGTACTCCAAAACCTCACATGTACCATAGGAGATAGAGAGAAATCATTAGGTTTCACAAAGTCGTAGTCACTACATCGATGTAGTTTCATCTTAAATTCTAAATTATTAAAAAAATGGCATTATCAAACAGGTAGGCGACATCTAGAAACCTTTAGAATGGAAATTAAAATTTGATTATAATTAAAATTCTAATAGATTAAGATGTTATTTACTTAAAAGTCTGAAGTGACGAAAATAAAAGGAGAAAAATTAATATTTTTAAAAATGTATTCTATTTATAGTAAATTTATTATATATTAAAATATTATTAAACTAAAATTCTAGCCGTAAACAAAGACGATACCGAAGAATTAAAACTATTCTTAATTGTAACAAAAAAATTATAAAAAATTCAAATATATTTAAATGGAAGGTGGAAAGGTCGTCAATAAAACTTGATAATAAAAATTTACATCTTTTTTATGATAAATATGAGTTAAATCTGATTAAGAACTTAGACATTACTGAGTAAAAAATCGAGACATGGTAGAGAAACCTCATAATAAAAAAATCTAAATATATAGCAAATTATTAGAACTTATGATTTTGTATAACTAAAAGGCGAGAAACCTTCAAAATAAAGTTCTGAACTTGATTATTTTTAAAATATTTAAATTGAGATATTATTAAATTAAACGCCGAGATTTTGCATAAAATACGTGAAAAAAATTTAAAAATCTTATTGATGGTAAAATTTTACTCTAAATTGAGATATTATATAAGTACATTTTATTTATCAATATTCTACCATAATAATAATAAATCATATATTTTTCCTACATAAACTCATCATCGTACAACATTCATTAATCACTTCATTTAATAAAATGTAAGATGGGGCGGTGAGTTACAGTCGAATAAGGTTAATTTCATAAATTAACTTATAAATTTATAGTTACACCTACCACAGTTTTTTATCTTAATTTATAATAAATTTAATTAGTAATCAGCTATATATATTTGTATTATTAATAAATTTTATTTCTTTAATTTTGAGATTTTTGCTAGTTTTAATAATTCTACTTTTTGTAAATATAGTACGATTTTATTTATTTATTATGGTTGGGGTTGTTTTGTATTATTGTCTTTAAAAATAATATCAATTATTTGTCACAAAAAAGTTAAAAAGTTGTTTAGTAAAAATTTAAAAGAACTCAACATGATATTCCCGAATCTCAAATAACTCAGAATCAATACAAAATTTTATAAATATTCCCCTATTATTCCAAATTTATTATTATTGTTTTAAAAATAAAGTGGCATCATTCTTCAATTTTAATAGTTCATATCACAAATAATTTCACAAAATTGAATTATATTTTGAAATAAATTATCTTATTAATGCAATTATATTCAATATATTCTATAACATTTTCAAAAAAATCCCCTAATAAGATTTTATACTTATATTAAAAATCTGGGATTCCGTTTCTCACTACAAGTAAACAGGACAAAATTGACCGAAACATAAGCGACCGACATCGATCTGGCAGATTATAACCGACCACCGAGATCGGTCGCTTAAATATGGCACAAACGACATAATTTTGATGATGTGACACATATAAAATCGACCCCTGATATCGGTCGGTTAAATGTCTGACTTGGTGCAGATAAAACCGACCACAACCCATTGGCCGATTTGGTGTGTAATATAAAACTAATTTAAAGTACAAAATATGTACCCCATTGTAGACAAAACGATGCCGTTTGATTGTCGTGTATATAACCGACCGTCGTCGATCGGTTAAATCCTGTTACTTTATTTTATTTTTATCTTAAATCTCTCATTTCTTGAAATTGAGCAAAAATATAAAAAAAACAAAGATGAAGTATAAATGATAAGTGGCATTTTATACCACTTAGAATGTCTTATAATAACTTAAATTGATGTCTTGAAATCAAGTATTTTGTGTTTTTGATGCGTTTTTCTAGTGTTTGTGCATTTCAGGGTATTATTTGCATTTCTGGAGAACTTTCATCAAGAATAAGCCTTGGCCTGTGTTTGGCATTGCAAGTGGGAAGATGGGAGCAGAATGCAACAAGAAACGGGAACAAAAACAGAGCATTTTCCAGAAGGGGTCTGAGCGCCCGCTCAGCTCTGCTGAGCGACCGCTCAGGAAGCTGAGCGCCCACTCAGGAATGCTGAGCGGCCGCTCAGGGACGGAAATTTAAAATAATTATTTTATACTCCTGATTCTGTTAAGCTTCCAACTTCTGAGTTAGCTGGGTTTTATGGGACTCCTATATAAGTAGTTTTCAGAGACGTTTCACATAGTGTTGAATCGTAGTATTAATCGAGGAGCGAGGAGATAAGGAAGAAGACCGTTTTAGCACACCGCAACGAAGAGGAAGCATATTTTCTTGTGATTCTTTATTTCGTTGTAATGTTGGATGCTAGTTTTCTTTACTTTGAACCTATTTACTCTTGTGACGTACTCTGGTTTAATATAAGTAGTTTTAATTATTCTCGTGTGTTATTATCATGTTTTCATATGAACCCATGATGACGATGAGTTCTATCATGGGCTAATCGTGATCATGGGTTCGTAACGGATTTAGTATGGAATTCTTTAGTTAGTTGTTTAATACCTTAGTGTGTGATGATTGTATATTATTTAGTATTGGTTGTGCTTATTCGTCTTATGTGCGTCGCGAACATATAAGATATGGTGTTAATCTCTTGTGAAGCGACGGTGGATCTTGAGGTTTAGAACTTGCCATGCTAGCATAGGTTCATGTATGTGTATGCATGATTAGTAGGTAACTCTAACCGTTTTACTTTCCCTGTATAATCATAAGGAATAACTTGTGCTTAAATCGTTATGTTGTCAAATTCTGTAGACATATAGGGTCTCAACATAATTGATGCCTATTCAACTTCTGTCTTAATTGTGTATGCTTGGTAGAATGGTATTAGTACAAAAAGTTGGCTTTTATCAGTTTCGTGTTGTTTGATTAATATCATCACTGTTGCATGTTAAGGGTAATAACAATGACTATTGAAGGAAGTAGTAATGAAGTCGTGATCTCATGTGTGTTTTAATATTGTTAATTCAAGTGTCTATTAAGTGCTTAATTCTCGTAGTTAATTGTAGTTAATAATTAGCTAATCAAATCTAAGTGTTATTGTCTTAACATTGAGAAGTAATTATACATTGGCGAGTGAGTGTTAATTGAACATAATTAGTCTGAGTCTCTGTGGGAACGAACTAGAAAATATTCTATATTACTTGCGAACGCGTATACTTGCGTGTATTATTAGCGCTTGTTTTCGCCCTAACAAGTTTTTGGCGCCGCTGCCGGGGACTCGGCGTATGTGTTTAGTTTATGTACTTACCATCAGTGATCATTATGACTCATTGATTAAGACGTGTTACTTATTGTTTCCGGTTGTGTTTCAGGTACTTTAGCGAGCGTTTATGCAAACACGTTCTCGTACTCGCAAGAGGACTTTAGATACGGCTGAGGAGACAGACGAAGTTCTTGATATTCCGGAGAAGATAGATTTTGAAGATTCGGATGTAGGAAGTGAGCAGAAAGAGCCAGTAATCATGGGTCATCGTATAGTTCCGGCAGATCCAGCTCTTATGGACTTTTCTCGGCCTAAAATTGATGACATTCAATCTAGCATCATGCACCCGGCTATTGAGGCCAATAACTTTGAAATCAAGTTGGGTACTATTCAGATGGTGCAGAATTTCGTTTCTTTCGGAGGTGCTGCGACTGAAGACCCCAACATGCACATAAGGAATTTTGTCGAGATCTGTAGTACTTTCAAATATAATGGTGTGAATGATGAGGCTATCAAGCTGAGGCTTTTCCCATTCTCACTGAGGGATAAAGCTAAGGACTGGTTACATTCTGAACCAGCTTGGTCCATCACTACTTGGCAAGATCTTGCGCAAAAGTTTCTGGTGAAGTTTTATCCAATGGCGAAGACTGCGGCTATGAGGAGTGCTCTTACTCAGTTTGCGCAGCAACCTACAGAATCCATGTGCGAAGCTTGGGAGCACTACAAGGAGATGTTGAGAAAGTGTCCACATCATGGTATGCCTGATTGGATGGTGATCACTGGTTTCTATAATGGTTTGAGGGCCTAATTTCGGCCCATGCTCGATGCAGCAGCTGGAGGCGCCTTGTGGGCCAAAAGCTATACTGAGGCTTATAATCTGATTGAGACGATGGCTGCAAATGAGCATCAAAACTCAACTCACAGGATTAAGCTTTACCATAAAATTATTGGAATTAAAAAATAACTTACATTGTAGTAATAAAGCTCTTGATAGTTTTCTTAAACTTCTTACGGATGTGTTACAAAAAAAAACACATTACCCGATACTTATCATGTAATGAAAAAACTTATGAAGGATTTGAGGGTTGAATATGAGAAAATTAATTTATGTGAGAATGATTGAATGTTATTTTATGGAGATGAAAAGGATAAAGTTATGTGTGATATATGTGGTGAAGATCATTATCGGGAAGTTTCTAGGAAAGATGGTAAAAACATAACAAAAAAAATCTTAAGACACTTTAATTTGATTCCTCGACTACAACTTATATATGTCGGCACATACAGCCGATCACATGAGATGGGACATTAATAGAGATGTGAAAGATGGAGAAATAAGTCATCCCGCGGATGAGAAGAGTGAAAAATTTTGACCATCGAGATCCATCATTTGCTCAAGAGATTCGTAACATAAGGCTTGGTCTTGCGACCGATGGTTTGAACCCTTTTGGCCGTACCGAAACAAAAACATATAGTGTGTGGCCCGTGGTGGTAGTTGTCTATAATCTTCCACCATCGATGTGTATAAAAAAGCCTTATATGTTCATGACCGATATAGTGTCGGGTCCAAATAGCATTGAAAAATATATCAACTTTTATCTAAGGCCTCTCATCTATGAATTGAAGATATTGTGGAATACCGGAGTGGAAACATACGACCAATCTTTGAAATAAAATTTTACAATGAGAGCGACTCTTATGTGGACAATTAATGACTATCCCGCTATGAGTATGATAAGTGGGTGGTCGGACAAATGAAAGTTAGGATGTCAAGTGTGTCTTGGAAGTGTGCAAGGGTTTTAATTAAAATATTGTGGAAAATATAGTTTCTATGGCACGAACTGAATATTCCTTGAACCAAACTATCCACTCCGTCAAAAAAGTAATTTGTTTAATAATGCAAAAAGATGATTGTTTCATGGTCGTTTGTCCGGGGAGGGTGTTAAGAAATTTCTTGACACTTTAGTTTTTCCACCATCCGAAAAGACTAATTCGAAGGCGAGGAATGTCGGATACGGGGAAGAGCATCATTGGACTCATGTCCCAATCTTTTACGAACTCCCTTATTGGTCATCAAATAGTTTACGATATTCAATTGATATCATGCATACGGGAAAAGAAGTTTTTGAAAACATATTTTTTATTATTGTGAATGTGGCAAAGTCAAAAGATCACAAAAAAGCAAGATCGAATTGCAAGCATTTTGGGGTGTTACCTCATTTGTGGGTCGCTGAAAATGAAAAGTCACCTAAAGCACCTTATTCCCTTACTAGAAAAAAACGTAAACTTTTGTGTGAATGAATTAATTCACTAAAAATTCCAGATGGTTATTCCTCTAATATATCACGTTAGTATAATGTTGAGTAGTATCCATTTTATGGATTTGAATCGTATGATTGTCATATTTTTCTTCAAAAATTATTGCCTCTTGCAATTCGTGAACTACTACCGACACCTATTGCGGATGCCATTACGAAAATTTCTAACTTTTTTCCAAATTTATGCTCATCCGTGGTTACAACAACCGATTTGAAAATAATGGAAAAATCGATTATCAAAGCATTTTGTTTGTTGGAAATGATTTTTTCTCAAAGTTGGTGTGATTCGATGGAACACTTGGTTGTACATTTAGCCGAAGAAATTAGACTTGTTGGACCTGCTTATTGGCATTGGATGTATACGATTGAACGTTTGTTGGGGAAATTAAAACAAAAGTCGGTAATAAAGAAAGAGTTGAGGGTTCAATTGCCGAACGATATATGGGGAGGAGATTCTTAATATTTGTTCCTTTTATTTTATCTTCAACACGATTCGTAGTAAAGTACGTCATAACGATGTTTTGTTTGATGTGCAAAATTACGAGAATTTAGAAGTTTTCAAATATCCAATTCAATCTCTTAGAAAAGAAGGAACTCGATACATGAATGATGATAAATGAGAGCTAGCAGAAGAATATGTTCTTTAAACTCTCTTAAAGTTCAACCTTACCAAAGGTACCAAAATCTCACTTTAAAAAATATGCGTAATATTTTTTGATAGTGACACATATATGCAGGATTTTAAATTTTAGAAAGTACCAAGATCGTGTTATGAGACAACATCGGGAAACAACACCTCAAGATTTAGATCGTAGTATTAAGAGTCAATTTAAAACTTGGTTTAAACAAAAGGTATTTATCTATATAGCAACCTTAATTATATGTTTTATTTTTTAATTTTTATAATTAAAATGTCTAATCACATGTTTTATTTTTATTTTTTTTATCATTAGGTTGATAAATATGAGGTGGAAGGACCTCGTTTTAAGGACTTGCTTGAAGGACCGATATTAATATACATGATTTTGAGACTTGTCAAGTTAGTGGATATAAATTTTCAACAAAATCTGCATCAGGTTCTGGTATTGTTGTTAAAGGAAATTTGCACAAAAATAATCTTGATTATTATGGTGGACTAAAAGTAATCATTAGACTTATTTATCAAGGATGCAATCATGTATATTTTGTTCAAATGTATATGATTTGATAGTGTCAGTAATGGTGTGAGGATTGATAAGAATCGTGGGGTTACAATTAATATGACTTCAAGATTAAAGTCAAATGAGATTTTTATTTTAGCTAGTCAAGCCTCACAAGTATATTATGCTCCTAGTGTATTGAATCCAAAAGCGAAAATATATACAGAGGTCAAATATAAAAGTCACCCAATTGATGATTCTATCATTGCGCAAAATAATATAGAGGACGCTTTTCAGGAATATAGATCTAATGCATCGACCTCATTTTCGCTCTTTGTCGATTTCGCATAATATGGACAAATACCATTTAACCGGCATGAAGAAGAAGAAGAAGAAGGAGGGGGAGAAGAAGAAGAAGAAGAAGAAGAAGAAGATGAAGTTGAAGAAGAAGAAGAAGACGATGATTATGATGATGATGATGATGATGATGATGATGTAAAAGATAAGGATGACGAAGATGAAGATGAGGGAGAAGAAGATGTAAGAGGTGACAATAAAAATGATAATGATGATGAATATGAT
The DNA here is from genome assembly GCF_009905375.1 of Apium graveolens. Classification (NCBI taxonomy): domain Eukaryota; kingdom Viridiplantae; phylum Streptophyta; class Magnoliopsida; order Apiales; family Apiaceae; genus Apium; species Apium graveolens. The sequence continues at coordinate 201,140,747 of NC_133649.1, forward strand.
GATGGTTTTGACGATATTGAATAACATTGTTTGTAAATTTAATGATGATTTTAAATTCAAATAATTATTTTAGTAATGTTCGTAAAAATTATGATGCTCTATTATAAGTAATAGTGATTCATAATGATTTTTAATGAAGTTTACGTCATAATAATAATAATTTAGAATGGGTTTTCAATACCGACTTAAGGTTAATATTCGACCAAATTTTACCATATTCCCCATAAAACCGAGAGTCGACTAATATAACCGACCACATTCTTCATAAAACTGACCGTCTCCTTCATTGGACTAAATTAGATTATTTTATGTTACCCGATAATAAGATAATTGTTTAAGGGGGGTTGGATACAATTATCTAAACAATTGTGAAAAAGATGTATCCTAAGTCCAATCATGTATGAGAATTTAAGAATAACTTTTATGTAATCTGTTTTGATTTCATTGATATTAATAAAAGACTTGTTTTTTTTATTGCGGGCTTTATCTATTTTAAGTGTTTAAATAAGATATACCACAGTTTAGAGTAAAGCTTTTTATGGATTGTGATGAGATCATAATAATGAGACCTAAAAGATGATAACTCCAAACTTAAGTAGTTCCTGGTCGTAGGATTACTAACTGGTAATTAATAATCCGCAAAGATCGGTACATACTATGCTTGCTTCATTATGAAGGCTGTCTGTTCTCATAGACATTTGTGTGGTGACACTATAGCTAGTATGTAGGTGCTTATTATAGAATAAGTTCACTGAACATGACTCACACAGCTGAACAACTGATGAAGTTCACTCACGTGTCAGCAGTTGTTCACATAGTGATAGTTGTACAAGTATCCTTAGACTTGAGGTCATCATAGTCATCTTGTGTACACTGAACTATGCTTTGGTTTAGTTCTTAGTCTCCAGGGACAATTATAAGGGCTCTACCGGGTATAGGAATTTATACACGAAGATAGTGTATGATCAATAAAGGATCTACCCCTTCCAGTGAAGGAAGAGAATGTTCAATGCTGATCCACTTATGCTAGTTCAGGAATCTCTGGCCAGAGTGAATGAAATTAGAAAGGAGTTTCTAATTCACATTAATTAGAACTAAGCATAGTGAATGGGAAAGCATATGATTAAATAAGATAGGATTGACACGAGTTCCATGCCTTGTATTTAATCATGACATTGCAGGGTAGAAGGAATTAATTGTACGGTAACTATTCACTGAATAGGTTCTTGGTATTCTCAGCAGTGAATTCGTATTATCCGGATAGTCGCGATATGCTGAGAAGTATCTCTCACGATGTAGAATAAATATGATTAATTTATTAATTAATCATATTTAATGAATTAGAGAATTTATATAAATAATGATAAAATAGTTTTTTTATTATTTATTTCTACTACCGGCTTAATATTGAACCTACAAGGTCATACCATAAAAGAGAATGATTTAATGGTGGAGGAATTAATTAATAATGGCTGATAATTATTTATTTGTAAAATAAATAATTAATTAGCAAATTTATTAATTGATTAAATGAGATTTAATTAATTATAAATTAATTAAGAAAAGTTCTTAATATTATTAATTAAGAATTTAATTTTGGAAATTAAATCAAGTGAGAGAATTATTTTTCTAAAGTGTTTAGAAAAAGGGATTAATGATTAAAAGGTGTTTTAATTATTAGTTAATTGGTTAATAAGAATAATCAATTAAAGGGTTAATAATAATAATATTTTATGGGAAAATTTCCAGCTGAAAATTTTGCCTATAAATCTACTATTATAAACCCTATTTGCCTCAACCCAAAATAAAACCCTAATTCTAAAGTAGAAAAAGAGGGAGGCAACTAATTCTCTCAACCTCTCCCTCCCTCCATTATTTTGATCCCTTGGTGGATACTGGTGGAGTGCTTCACAATTGAGGAGCAGTTGCTAAGGATCTCCGTTCATCGTTCTTGGATCGTTATTAAATGTTAGTAATCGATCCCTCGATTTATTCACGATTTGTATGCGTATTATATAGATTTTATATCAATAAAATGTTTTACCATGCTTCTGTGATGTATAAAATCATACAACGATATCAGTGTGTAGGTTGTATGCATATAGATCTGTGATAAAAATTTCAGAATTTTATGATCTTGTATGAATTTATTATGATTTTTGCAAGTTATATCATGGATTAATTATGATTGATTAGAAATTGTTTCTCAAAATTGTTTTGACTGTAGATCTGGGTTCTACAAGTGTTGTAGATCGTCTGAGTATTTTTTTCATAATTTTCTGATGTGTGGATTAATTATTATGATTTTTTGAAGTTATTTTAATTAAAATACATAATTAAATATATGTATATATAGTATATATATATTTGTTTGCTGCTGGAATAAAGAAAAGGGGGCACGGCGTTCGGTGTAAGACTGACAGGCGGCCGCGGCTGTTAACAATAAAAAAAAGGAAAAAAGGAGTCGGTTGCTGCAGGCTGGACGCGGGGAAAGGGGTGTCGCGCATTCCAGGAATGCGTTACACCCTGTGGCACATTCACGGAATGCGTTACACCTTCTAATGGCTTAAAAGGGTTGTAACGCATGACCGGAATGCGTCACAGGGCTTGTAACGCGTTCATGTAATGCGTTACAGCCCATCTATTTTTTTTTAATTTGATTTCTGGGAGTTTCGTAACTCTGTTTTGGGCGTGCAATATATCGTTGGATTCGTTTTTCCGAGACGGATCTAATGGAGTGGTCAATTTTTTTTTATATAAAAGTTTTAAACTGTTTATATTCCCGAAAGTGTTTTAAAGCATGTTTTAATTATTTTAATTGCTTTTAAATGCTATAATAAATTCATACATCATTATATCAATGTGTGACATGATAATTGCTTGCATGCTTACTTGTTTATTTATTTTTATATATGAGATATATGCCTATGTTTACCATGCGATGATAGATTTAGGTGAACTTAAATCAATATAAGGCGTGCTCTAGAAAATCTAGAATATGAATCATTTCTTGCCTTAACAATAAATTATATGAATACAATCATGAGATTCTTGTGTTTATGAAACATGTAATTAAATATGAATTTTCAATATTGAGAGAAAGGATGATTCTGTCAAAAACAGATTTCTATCTGTAAGAAAGGGGTATTAGGTGACGCCTCTTGACAATGCTCCCCCCGATCTGGGAATCATCTGATTATCGATTATTGATTTGAAATATTTAATTTAAAAGGAAGAATCTCTTTATAATATGATTATGATTGTAACGTAATATAATCCCTTTAAAATTAAATAATATCAAGTAGTAATTGGCCAATGACACAACGGGCTTGCGTCGGTCAAAGCCTTCCAACATGGTAGAAAGTAGTTCTTATTTTTGAATCATTATCCTTTCGTGCTACAACCGAGGGCTTTGATTTCAAAATAAGAAATACTTGTCTATTACATAGAGATGTGTACATTGAATTAGAATCTAAAGGTCGTTACGTGCTGCAGCCATGGGCCGTTGGAGACTGATTCAATTGTACGAAATTGTGGGTTAGACTTGACTTAGAATATTGAGTCTATCGTGCTACAGCCGTGACTCAATTATTCAAGAGGCTAAAGTTTTATTAGGGAATACCATAAGATGTAATTGACAAGAGTTGTCTGCCTATTGAACATCACATGACATTTCGTGTTACAGCCGAGGTTGTGTGATGGAATGTAGGATCCCTATTCCCACTAGCATTATGAATGCTTAATTTTTCACTTAGTGGATTATATAAATTAGATAAACTAGTGGGAGGCACTTATGAATAAAGACCCGATTCATATAGTGTTTTGAAATGAAATTGAATATTTGCTAAGTGTTGTTATGTGTTCATCATTTACAGATTTATTATATTCGTTATGCCTTCTGCACTATCACTCCGGAGTATACTAGATGCTCACAAGTTGACTGATCCTAATTTTGCTGACTGGCTTCGAAACTTGAGAATTGTTCTCAGGGTTGAGAAGCTGGAATATGTGCTTGACTCACCTAAGCCTACTGTACCTGCTAGCGATGCACATAATGATGAACATGTTGTGTATCGTAAGTGGATAGATGATGCAAATGTTGCTCAATGCATCATGCTAGCTTCCATGAACATTGAGCTACAGAAGCAGCATGAGCATATGGATGCTCACACTATCCTTATGCATCTACAAGAGTTGTATAATGTAGCAGGGAGGACAACTCAATATGAGATATCGAAGGAGCTATTCGGTTGTAGGATGTCTGAGGGATCATCTATGAATGACCATGCACTTAAGATGATCAATTTGATTGAACGTCTTAGACAACTTGGTTTTGCCATGGATGGGGAGCTGAGCCAAGACTTGGTCTTGCAATCACTTCCGGGTTCGTTCTCGTAGTTTTTTGTGAACTTTCACATGAATAAGCTGGATGTCAGCCTGCCTGAACTCCACAACATGTTGAAGACTGCGGAATCAAATTTTCCCCCTAAGAAGAGTTCTTTTCTTCTAATTGGTGAAGGTTCCAATCCTAAGAAAAGGAAGAAGAACCCTTCCAAGAAGAAGAAAATATGTGAGAAAAAGCCGGTTCCACGAAAAGCTGAAGACCCCAAAAGCAAAGCTGTTTGCTTTCACTGTAACAAGGTGGGGCACTGGAAGAGGAACTGTAAGGTTTACCTTGCAGAATTGAAGAAGAAGAAGGGTAGTGAGACTACCGCTTCTGATTCAGGTATGTTCATGATCGAAGTTAATATGTCACTAAGTCAAATTTCTACTTGGGTATTAGATACCGCCTGTGGTTCTCATATTTGCAATTCGTTGCAGGGACTAAAGGGAAGTAGGACTCTTAAAGAAGATGAGGTGATTCTACGTATGGGCAATGGAGCAAGGGTTGCCGCCATATCTGTAGGATCATTTAGTTTACATATGCCTACAGGCAAGACTATTATTTTGAATAATTTTTATTACGTTCCCTCTATTGTGAGGAATATTGTTTCTATTCCTATGTTGGATTTGGATGGTTTTTCATTTATTATTAAGAATAATGAATGTTCTATTCTTAGAGATAATGTTCTTTATGGATGTGCTACTTTAAATAATGGTCTGTATGTATGTGACGTAGAGCATAATTTACTTCGGATTGAACAAACTAATAAAAGAAAAAGAGATGATGAAAATCTCACTTTCTTGTGGCACTGCAGACTTGGTCATATTAGTGAAAATAGACTGCAGACATTGCATAAGGAAGGGTTACTTGACCCCTTTGATTTTGAATCATATCCTACATGCGAGTCTTGTCTATTGGGTAAAATGACCAAATCTCCATTTAGTGGACATGGAGAGAGGGCTGCAGATTTGCTAGGATTGGTACACACAGATGTATGTGGACCAATGTCTACGCATGTCATGGGTGGATTTTCATACTTTATTACTTTTATAGATGATCGATCTAGATTCGGATATGTGTATTTGATGAAACACAAGTCTGAAGCCTTTGAAAAGTTCAAAGAATATAAGCATGAAGTGGAGAAATAAACCAAACATAGTAATATAACTCTTCGATCAGATCGAGGTGGTGAATACTTGAATGGAGAGTTTCTAGATTATCTCAAAGAAAATAGTATAGTCTCCCAGTGGACTCCTCCATATACTCCACAGTTGAATGGGGTATCTGAAAGGAGAAATCGAACTTTGTTAGACATGGTTCGGTCCATGATGAGCTATGCTAATCTTCCAGTATTCCTATGGGAAACCTCAGCATATTTACTGAATAAGGTGCCTTCCAAATCAGTTCCTCAAACTCCATATGAGATATGGAAAGAAAGGAAACCGAGTCTTAAACACGTTAATATTTGGGGATGTCCAACTTATGTCAAGAAAGTTGTCCCAGATAAGCTGGAATCTCGATCAATAAATGTAATTTTGTGGGATATCCTAAAGAGACTTTAGGGTATTACTTTTACACCGATCATCGGGTGTTTGTCTCCAGACATGCTACCTTCTTGGAAAAGCAGTTTATCCTTGAAGGAAACAGTGGGAACAAAATTGAACTTGATGAAGTTCAAGAAGCACAAACTACTATGGATCAAGTGGAAACACCTGTTCAGACTGAACAACCTTCTGTGGAACAGCCCATTCGTAGGTCAGGGAGAGTGTCTCGCCAACCTGAGAGGTATTATGGCCTTGTCATTGAGAATGACAATGAGTTGTCAATCATTGATGATGACGACCCTGTGACCTATAATGAGGCTATGAGTAGTGTTGACTCAGAGAAATGGCATAGTACCATGAAATTCGAAATGGAATCTATGTATACCAACCAAGTATGGACTCTGGTTGAGGTGCCTGAAGGTGTTAAGCCTATTGGGTGCAAGTGGGTATACAAAAGAAAGATTGGAGCAGATGGCCAGGTGGAGACCTATAAGGCCAGGCTCGTGGCAAAAGGATTCAAACAAAGGCAAGGGATTGACTTTGATAAAACTCTTTCGTCTGTAGCCCTGTTAAAATCAATTCGGATTTTGCTTGCGATTGCTGCTTACTACGACTATGAGATATGGAAAATGGATGTGAAATCGGACTTCCTCATTGGGGAACTTGAAGAGGAAGTGTATATGACACAGCCAAAGGATATTCTTTCCAAGGGAAATGAACACCTAGTGTGTAAGCTTCTACGAACTATATATGGTTTAAGGCAAGCTTCTCGTAGATGGAACATCCGTTTTGATGAGACAATCAAAGAGTTTGGTTTTATCAAAAACATAGATGAACCATGTATCTACAAGAAGGTTAGTGGGAGCGCGGTGACATTTCTTGTATTGTATGTGGATGACATACTTCTTATAGGAAATGATATACCGATGCTGCAATCAGTCAAAGTATGGCTATCGAAGAACTTCACCATGAAGGACTTGGGAGAAACATCCTACATTCTTGGTATGAAGATCTATAGAGATAGATCTAGAAGAATGATATGTCTTATCCAGGGTACATACATCCAGAAAGTGGTTAAAAGGTTTAGCATGGAAAACTCCAAAAGAGGTCTCATACCGATGAGCCATGGAGTGTCCCTTTCCGGAAAGATGTCTCCTAAGACACCTGAGGAAAGAGAGCGTATGAGTAAGATTCCTTATGCTTCAGCAATAGGATCTATCATGTACGTGATGTTGTGTACTAGGCCTGATGTTGCTTATTCAATTAGCGTGACGAGCAGATATCAGTCCAATCCAGGTGAAGACAACTGAAAAGCAGTGAAGAACATTCTTAAGTACTTACGAAGGACTAAGGACATTTTTCTTGTTTTTGGTGGTGAATCTGAGTTGAAAATAGAGGGTTATACTGACTCTAGTTTTCAATCAAAAAATGATGATAGCAAATCCATGTCAGGGTACGTGTTTACTCTGAATGGTGGTGCGATTAGTTGGAAGAGTTCCAAACAGTCTACAACGGCTAACTCCACAGCGGAAGCAGAATATATAGCTGTAAGTGAGGCTGCAAAAGAAGCCGTTTGGATGAGGAAATTTGTTTCTGAGTTGGGAGTTGTTCCTAGCATTGAAGAGCCTATTGTGTTGTATTGTGATAACAATGCAGCAATAGCACAAGCCAAGGAACCTAGGTCTCATAAAAATTCCAAACATGTCCTGCGGCGCTTTCATCTGATTAGGGAGATTGTTGAAAGAGGAGATTTCAACGTCGAGAGAGTTGACACACATAACAACATAGCAGACCCTTTAACAAAGCCACTTTCTCAAAGTCACTTTGATCGCCATAAAGACAAGATGGGTATTAGATACCATAGTGATTGGCTTTAGTACAAGTGGGAGATTGAAAGAGATGTGTCCTAAGTCCAATCATGTATGAGGATTTAGGAATAACTTTTATGTAATCTGTTTTGATTTCATTGATATTAATAAAAGACTTGTTTTGTTTTTATTGCGGGCTTTATCTATTTTAAGTGTTTAAATAAGATATACCACAGTTTAGAGTAAAGCTTTTTATGGATTGTGATGAGATCATAATAATGAGACCTAAAAGATGATAACTCCAAACTTAAATAGTTCCTGGTCGTAGGATTACTAACTGGTAATTAATAATCCGCAAAGATCGGTACATACTATGCTTGCTTCATTATGAAGGCTGTCTGTTCTCATAGACATTTGTGTGGTGACACTATAGCTAGTATGTAGGTGCTTATTATAGAATAAGTTCACTGAACATGACTCACACAGCTGAACAACTGATGGAGTTCATTTACGTGTCAGCAGTTGTTCACATAGTGATAGTTGTACAAGTATCCTTAGACTTGAGGTCATCATAGTCATCTTGTGTATACTGAACTATGCTTTGGTTTAGTTCTTAGTCTCCAGGGACAATTATAAGGGCTCTACTGGGTATAGGAATTTGTACACAAAGATAGTGTCTGATCAATAAAGGATCCACCCCTTCCAGTGAAGGAAGAGAATATTCAATGCTGATCCACTTATGCTAGTTCAGGAATCTCTGGCCAGAGTGAATGAAATTAGAAAGGAGTTTCTAATTCACATTAATTAGAACTAAGCATAGTGAATGGGAAAGCATATGATGAAATAAGATAGGCTTGACACGAGTTCCATGCCTTGTATTTAATCATGACATTGCAGGGTAGAATGAATTAATTGTACGGTAACTATTCACTGAATAGGTTCTTGGTATTCTAAGCAGTGAATTCGTATTATCCGGATAGTCGCGATATGCTGAGAAGTATTCTCATGATGTAGAATAAATATGATTAATTTATTAATTAATCATATTTAATGAATTAGAGAATTTATATAAATAATGATAAAATAGTTTTATTATTATTATTATTATTTATTTCTACTACCGGCTTAATATTGAACCTACAGGGTCACACCATAAAAGAGAATGATTTAATGGTGGAGGAATTAATTAATAATGGCTGGTAATTATTTATTTATGAAATAAATAATTAATTAGCAAATTTAATAATTGATTAAATGAGATTTAATTAATTATAAATTAATTAAAAAAAGTTCTTAATATTATTAATTTAGAATTTAATTTTGGAAATTAAATCAAGTGAGAGAATTATTTTTCTAAAGTGTTTAGAAAAAAAGGATTAATGATTAAAAGGTGTTTTAATTATTAGTTAATTGGTTAATAAGAATAATCAATTAAAGGGTTAATAATAATCATATTTTATGGGAAAATTTTCAGCTAAAATTTTTTCCTATAAATATACTTTTATAAACCCTATTTGCCTCAACCCAAAATAAAACCCTAATTCTAAAGTAGAAAAAGAGGGAGGCAACTAATTCTCTCAACCTCTCCCTCCCTCCATTATTTTGATCCCTTGGTGGATACCGGTGGAGTGCCTCACAATTGAGGAGCAGCTGCTAAGGATCTCCGTTCATCGTTCTTGGATCACTATTAAAGGTTAGTAATCGATCCCTCGATTTATTCACGATTTGTATGCGTATTATATGGATTTTATATCAAGAAAATGTTTTACCATTCTTCTGTGATGTATAAAATCCTACAAATTGGATATCAGGATATAAGAATAACAAAATTAATAAAAGTTAAGTAATTTCTGATATAAAATGTTACAAAACTCTTTCAAGAAATACTGATGTTCTTGAGAGCTACTAGGTTACAAAGTACTTGAGTAATGTAAACCAATAACGATGACCTATTATGTGTTTATATACTACACATCTACTCTATCAATCTCTATCAGTTACAAGATATGTTAGAATGATATTTATCTTGTTCTATACATATCTAAATTATCAGCTTCGATCCTATAAATCAGGAACCGACAATAAACTACCCCACAATTACTGGGATTGTGTAAATCAGCTTATCCTGATTTACCCTGTAATACTGACATCAAGTCATATCCTGATGGCTTGACAAATCTCGATGCAGATCCTGACTAGTAGAAGATCCTGATTCCCAGCAAATACTAATTCTGACTTTGACAGTTTTATCCAGAAAATCTCCCCCAATTTATGCTTTGTTAAACATGCATAAATTATGTGCCCTGTTTGATGCCAAAAAAAGGAAGACAAAATGTGTAGTAGATAGTTTGTAGAGCATACTTAGTTACTGATAGCAATTTCATTGTTCTTGATGAACCCTTGAGTATCTCTGTAAATATTCCCCGACCCTTTCATCAATATTCTTTCTGAGCAGTTGCTTCAGCCTATTCTTCAAGTTTTTTTCATAATCAGTTTCCTCAGATAACTTATACATAGCAGCTCTCAGATTTCCAATTGGAGTCCTTTCAATCATCATTTCATCAAGTAGCACATAACAGGTTCCCAAACCGTCGGGATTTAAAGTTAATTTCCTTGAAGTGAGTACAGTTTCAAAGACAGCTGTACCCCTTCTCATATTCACTTCCTGATGGCTGCTTTTCATGTACATGGGAATGTAATATCCAAAGTACTCAAAACCTCTGTCTAGAATCCTTATTCTGATGGCATAAAAAAATTAAGTATGATCAATCCTTAGATGTTTGATTTTCAACCATTCGTAGATAATGGATATATTTTAGCTCCTTGGTTGACATCATCATCGGCTCATCATAAGAAAGTACTTGGACTTGATCTCCTTGTAGCATTAGCATTGTCTTCTCTTTTGGTTATGATCCATCATGCTTTTCAATGATAATTTTTACAGCTTTAAGCCTGTTAAGATGATCAACTATAATCTCCTGACTAGGTCTATCAGCTAGGGTAAAATTCACCATTCTTGAGTTCATAAATTCAGCTTCATGATCCCCAATTCCAGCTCTTGTATGTGGTCCTGACAGCCTGAGAGCTTCAACTTGTCTTAACTATGAAGGTATACTTTTTCTATTATCCATAACAGGCTCAACTTGTCTTTTCTCCCTCATTCCTCGAGGAACAAAGTTTAGGCTTCCAATACACTTTACCTCATCAATTTATTTTCCATTTATAGCCTAGCTTTTTAGGGAATTAAGTCCTTTTCTTCTCTCTTTTCTCAATCTCTCTAGGGTTTGTGATGCTCCATCTTGCCCTTCTAGATCTCCACAACATGTTATTGAACTCATTATCTGCCATGTTCAATATATTTGTAGATTCTTGCTTCCCTTCTTCTTTCCTCTTCTTCAACTTCAGCATTGTGAGAATCAATAAAGACATATAAGATTTGAATATTTAGTTGATCCAGACATGATTTTTCTCCATCTACAACACCATCATGATTTTCCCTTGTGTAAGGATTAGGAATTGAAATATTAGGATTGACAGTGTTAGGGTTTTCAATGGCAAGATTTGATCTTGTGTTGTCAGGAGCTTCTTCAATTTGGAGTTGCCTTGATCTTCTCACCAAAGGCATTTCAGAATCTTCACTTGCCACATGAATATCAGGATGTATAAGCCTTATAACATTTTATCTAGGTTCAGGATTGAGATATGAAGGATCAATAAGAATTCTTGAAACCTGTGATTGAGATTTCTCAGGAATTTTCTCAATCCTGACTCCACTAGACCTTGTCCTTCTTTAAGAGGGAACAAAGGCTTGATTTGATCTTTGTGCTCTTCCTTTACCACCTCTCCTATCACTTCTAGGTCCTCTAGTTATGCCACTTCCTCTAGATGGACCTCGATTTTTAGTTTGTAATTGACTTAGAATTTCTTCCTGCTGTTTTAGCATTTCTTCTTGTGACATATCAGGAAATTCCTCAACCAAGTGAGTAAGAGCTTTTTTGTTAAACAACTCTTCAACTCTTTTATCCTTTTGGTAGAGTGTAATAATATCACCATCATTTTTCTTGTAAGTCCTGTAAAACCTTTGAGCATCATCAGGATTGTCAATGATCACTTCATCTGCATAAAAATTTGCAGATATAGTTTGCGTTTCCACCGATATCTAGGAGTGAGTCACTGTCTCAGTTCTTACAGTCCTTGCACCATCTTTGGAGACATGAGTTGACTGTGTGGTTTATATTTAAGTTTAAATTTCAGTCCTAGATTGTAACACCACGACATCAGAGGTCCATGTGCCTTCATTTCCACCATCATTATCAGGATTGGCATCATCCTTTCTCAACACTGATTCAGGTGTACATTTTGTCTGAGCTACTATCTCCCCCTTTTTGGCATCAAGACTCTGTAATAAGAAGAAAATATCATCCAGTTTGTCATTCGTAGTTTGTCAATTGTCCTCAATAGCAGTTGTAAGTCATATGTCATAGCCTATTTATATATTCGAGGATTCAACTCAACTCAAATAAGAATGTAATAAGTAAATAGTGGATCTACCGTCAGAGAGATCTCGCAAAGTAATATCTGTCAAAGGATTCAGAAACAAGGTTCATCTACAGACTTGAGGAGTTAATTCACTGGAAGAAGTTCAAGAAGTTGATCATGCCTCAGTGATATAAATCAAGATCGTGGATTTAATCAAGTGACAGAGATCTCGTCAGAGTATCATTAATTACAAGGATTTAATCTGAAGAAAATCAGAGTATCAAAGTCAACACATGAAGAAACGTCACGGAAGTTAGTCACTCATGAACCAGATAGTACATCGAGTGTCAACGTTGAAGTGGTGGAATTGATTCATAATTTTCAGTGATTTTCAGAAGAATGGTTGCTGCTCAAGACTAGAATTAATTCTCTATTAATTAATTAAGTCATCTAATTTAATTAAGAAAATAAATTATATCTGCGAAGAATAATTTATTTATTAATTGAATTAATTGATTAATTAATTCTAAATTAATTTTAGGAATTTTCAGAAGTTTAATTGGTTTAAAAACAGTCTTAAATCAGCAAGACAATTGAAAATGAACTAGCATGACAATCTGGATTGTCATACCGATTGTCATGCCAAGTCATTTCAATTGTCATACCGAAAGTTACACTAGGAAGGAGATTATCTTGCTAGTTCAACTGATTGTCATACCGATAGTCATTGTAGTTCAATCAGATTGTCTTGCTAGTACAATTGAAAGTCCTACTGAAAGTCTTGCTGAGCCAAAGAGATTGTCCTACCGATTGTCATTGCAGTTCAAGTAATTTTGTTGGATTGCATACAAAAAGAAAAAGAAGCAGAAGACATTCAACCACCCAAAAAAAATACAAGAACACAGCAGCCGCCTAAGAAATATTTCATTGTTCTCTGCTGAAATTCAAAGATCAATTTCTAGATTGCAAAGTTAAATCCAATCAACTAGAAATCTTTATCTTGTTCTTGTGTAACAATCTAGCGGATCAAAATCCCTAGAACTTAATCTCAAATTGCGTTTAGCATTTGATTCTAATTATTACAAAAATAGAAAAAGTTCATGTCGAATTTATTCTAGATTTGTGATAATTAATTTGAGATTAATTCCTTGTAATCGATACAGTTGTTGTAACACCCTTCAAGTTTAATAAAAGTTTTATTTAACTTGAATTTTGTTTCACATTTTTTATTCCGCATTTAATTCGATTATTTGGTACTGTTTGTATTCAACCCCCCCTTCTACAAACACATTGGGACCTAACAGCAGTTAGCCTTTCATTCATCAAATCCTGATTGGATTTAACATTTATCATCCTTTTGACTAAGCTATTATGCTTGTTGGTACCCTTAATGATAATAAAAAGATCAACAACTTTTTCTTACAAATCAACATTAAAATCTTTTAGAGCAGATTTAGAAGAGTGCATCACTTTAACCAACATAGTAGTAACCTTCATAACATTTTTCAGCTGAGAATTAGGAGTGGAATTGACAACATGATCTACCAGTATATGAGCAACATCAAAAGAAATTATTTTACTGGAAATCCTCCAAGAATGATTCCATTCATGAGCCCTATGAACATTTAGAGCAACATGTCCAGATGAAGACCCAAAAATTGAATGTTTAGAAGCTTCCAAGGTAGCTTTAAGCTGTGCTTCATCATAATCATCACCATTAGGAATATCAGGAATGTCAGGTGCTGAATCTTGAATTTTGCCTTTGAGTTTAAGATCAGGAAGACTAGTACCCTGTGATGAACCTGAAATAAGAGAACCAATAACACCTAAGTCTCTCTATTCTTTTAAAGGATCTCATCACTTCTCACACTTATATTACTTTTAAGAGTAATAATTTGCTCACTTTTGCCACTCAATTTTACCTCTCCTTTTGCCAGTACAGGAGACTAGAAAGGCTCAGTTCACTTATAAAATAAGAAATAAGAGGGGGATGAGAAGAGTGGTCTGTATTCATATAAATAGGGGTATCCTCGTATAAAGGGCTATTTATAATCATACTAACAGATAAAGTAGAAGTTTGAGAAGGAATTGTACCTTGTATAATTGGATCCAAAGGTAGAGCGATGATAGGAGTCACCAAGATAGCTCCCGTATTGTGCTTTTCAGTAACCAAGTCAACATCAAGATCATGATTTGATGATGTTTCAGGATTGGCTGCATCAGGATCAGGATGTCCAGCGTTAGGATTTGACTGAGAGTCAGGATTTGCAGCTTGGTCTACATCAGTACTTTGAACTGATGGTTCTTGTGTGCTTCCCTGGAGTTTAGAACCTTCTTCAACCCTTTGAGCTGAAGGTTCTTGTGTGCTTCCCTCAAATATTAGATCATTGATAACTGCATCTAGCTGGGCCAAGTGCTCCTGATGGGCTTCCTTTTGTTGAACATGGTCTTGTATGTCAGCTTCCACAAAATCAAGACCACCTTGAGCAATGTCAAGAATTGTTCTTTGAAGTGAAGTGTCTGCACTCTCACTTTGAGAGAGTGGTTCTTGTAGGAATTGAGCCTTAACAGCTGCAATCTCACTTTGAGAGAGTGGTTCTTGTGTGCTATGCTCTTTCCTGGAGACTACAATTTTTACTTTTTTCTCATGAAGACAACCTTGTCTTCATCTTTTCTCTTCCCAAGAGTATCAAGCCCACCATCCTTTGCTAGCTCCCTCAACCTTTCAGCCGATACTTCAATGAATTTGGCCAGAGGTGAGTCAGGAATAGAGGTTTTGTTAGGAATTGATATTAACAAGATTAGGAAAAGATGTCTTCTCAGTATCAGGATACAAGCTTGACTGATCAAGAGTGGCATGAAGTTGTGTCTGCATCTTAACCTTCTCTTGTTCAGCTTGAATCTTATCAGCCATCTTTACCAACCTCTTTTTCTTTGGAACATTGCTCAGAATCATCCTGGTATTTCTCTTCTTCAGTACCAGTATTCTCCATTGTTTGATATTTAGTTTAAAAATAATAGGAGTTTCATTACTGTCATCAGTATCTGATTCCTGATCAACATCACTCCTTCTATCCCTGGCTTTCTTTTTCTTTTTTGCTAGTGCCTGTCTAACTCTAGATCTTAATGGGGTATATTTCTTAGAGCCATACACTCTCCTTTTTCCACCTTGTACCTCCTTTGTTTTTGGTGAAGGTGAAACAACCCTTGAACCTGATTATTCTCATGACAAGCCAGAAACATGTGTGTGTGCAAATACTTAAAAGATATACTATCGCAACTAGATCAATAATCATGACTCACTACTCATCAAAGCAATCACAAGGTTATAGATAAAATAAAAGCTAAACTCAAAATGACTTATAACACTTCAATTCTTATATTGGAGTTATTATATGGATTCATGCTTTTATTCACAACACGTAAACAATCACAATATGCTTATTTGACCGAGCAATGAGTGAGGTACACAAAAGACTTATACAATAATACCCATCTAGCGAGCGTCTGGTTAGTGGATCCTAGACTATAAAAGCCTTAGATAACTAGGCACAAAGTCCCCTAAGAACTTAATAACTCGAGTATTAAAGAGCCCACTCGTGATCAATTATTCACAAACACATATAATTTTTTTTTCCTTTTCTTTTTTTTCTATATTTTCTTCTTCTTTTTTTTTCACATGATTTCTGAACGAGTGCGTTTCGCTCCATCTCACTCAACCCTAGACTACTCATATAAAATGAGCCGGCTACTAGCCATTGACACCTAGCCATAACAACTAGCAATGAAATCCAATTTTTTTCCAATTTTTAAATATCCATGTTATTTTATCAATAAGAGAATATCCTCAATTCTAAATATAAACAAGTGACTAAACCTCGATAAACAAATAAGACATGATCATGATCTAGCACTCAAGAAACCTATAAGACTTAGTGAAATTTTATTGTTTCAAGCATGCAAATCAACTCGATAAGACTTAGCATCAGTATACACGATATCACTACACTAGCATCAATATCACAAATCAGTCGAAAAAGTAAACTTAGGGGATCATGTTATAATGCAAATGCATGAACTAAATGCAACATACTAACAAAAAAAACTACTACATGGAAAATATGCAACTATATGAACTAAACTATCATGAATATGCAAACTATATGGACACACACAAATATATGTATTCCTTAACTACCACCCCCAAACTTAAAATATTCACTATCCTCAGTGAAGGTTATAGTAAGGAATCAGGCATACTTACTCGGATCCAGGATCATCACCCTCAATGGGTGGAGTGTCAGGAGTGTCTGGAAGCGGGTACACAGAGTCCTCACAGAATACTGGCCACTGGATATCAACTCTTGTAGCTCTGAATGCAGTCCCCAATGCCTGGGTGAGATCATGTGCAAACCTACTATGGATGTCATGCATCGCATCCATCCTCCTCATCAAGCTCCTAGACTGCGCTGAACCCAAACCAGCATTACCCTCTGCTTCCTCCTGCTGCTGCTGCGACCGTGAAGGCCCGGCCTCACCCAACTGAGCTCTCCAAGAAGCCCTGCTCGCCTGAGTCATACCACCAGCATACATCTGATCCGCTAGACGGCCACCCGGCAAGAGGTCATTGTTGGAATTTAACATACACGGAAGCGTGGATTATAATTAAAACGCATAAAAAACCCATATAATCGTATATAATTCCTGAATAAATCGAGGGATCGATTACTAACCTTTAAAAGTGATCCAAGAATGATGAGCGAAGATCCCTAGCAGCTGCTCCTCAAGTGTGAAGCACTCCACCGGTATCCACCAAGAGATCGAAGTAATGGAGGGAGGAAGAGGTTGAGAGAATTAGGGTTGCCTCCTTTTCTTTTCTTCTTGAAAATTAGGGTTTTATTTTTGGTTGAGGCAAGAAAATTTTCCCATAAAATATTATTATTAATAACCCTTTAATTGATTATTCTCATTAACCAATTAACTAATAATTAAAACACCTTTTAATCATTAATCCTTTTTCTAAACACTTTGAAAAATAAATCTCTCACTTGATTTAATTTCTAAAAGTTAAATTCTTAATTAATAATATTAAGAACTTTTCTTAATTAATTTATAATTAATTAAATATCATTTAATCAATTATTAAATTTTCTAATTAATTATTTAATTCACAAATGAATAATTACCAGCCATTATTAATTAATTCCTCCACCATTAAATCATTCTCTTTTATGGTGTGACCCTGTAGGTTCAATATTAAGTCGGAAGTAGAAATATATAATAATAAAACTATTTTATCATTATTTATATAAATTTTCTAATTCATTAAATATGATTAATTAATAAATTAATCATATTTATTGTACATCGTGAGGGATACTTCTCAGCATATCGCGACTATCCGGATAATACGAATTTACTGCTTAGAATACCAAGAACCTATTCAGTGAATAGTTATCGTACAATCAATTCCTTCTACCATGCAATGTCCCGATTAAATACAAGGCATGGAACTCGTGTCAAGCCTATCTTATTTATTCATATGCTTTCCCATTCACTATGCTTAGTTCTAATTAATGTGAATTAGAAACTCCCTTCTAATTTCATTCACTCTGGCCAGAGATTTCTGAACTAGCATAAGTGGACCAGCATAGAACATTCTCTTCCTTCACTGGAAGGGGTAGATCCTTTATTGATCATACACTATCTTCGTGTACAAATTTCTACACCCAGTAGAGCCCTTATTATTGTCCCTGGAGACTAATATCTAAACAAAAGTATAGTTCAGTGTACACAAGATGACTATGATGACCTCAAGTCTAAGGATACTTGTACAACTATCACTATGTGAACATATGCTGACACATGAGTGAACTCCATTAGTTGTTCATTTGTGCGAGTTATGTTCAGTGAACTTATTCCATAATAAGTACCTACATACTAGCTATAGTGTCACCACACAAATATCTATGAGAACAGATATCCTTCATAATAAAGCAAGCATAGTATGTACCGATCTTTGCGGATTACTAATTACCAGTTAGTAATCCTATGACCAGGAACTATTTAAGTTCAGAGTTATCATCTTTCAGGTCTCATTATTATGATCTCATCATAATCCATAAAAAGCTTTACTCTAAACTATGGTATATCTTATTTAAACACTTAAATAGATAAAGCCCGCAATAAAAACAAAATGTCTTTTATTAATATAATTGAAATCAAAACAGATTACATAAAAGTTATTCCTAAATCATCATACATGATTGGACTTAGGACACATCTCTTTAAGTCATATGTGTATCCAAGCCCCTTCGGATCAGGATTACCTCCTCCTCACTCCTGCATAACTACTATCGTCATATTGTCAATCAGGGCACTAGGTAGCTGCAGCTGCTCGTGTGCGGGCCGATGAACTCCAACCGCCACACAAAGCTTCGTCATAATGGACGCATAGGGAATAGAGCCAGTAATGCTCCCTCGCAAAAACCTCAAAATCCCCTGATAAATCACAGACCCCAAATCCACATAATTACCCTGCAGATACCCCACAACATCTTGGCCCGGTCCACCGTAACATCATGCACATGTGATGAAGGCATAATGTTAGCACAAATAAAAGAGTTCCATGCACAGACATACCTGTTCATGCACGATGCCGGGCAAGTAGCATAATCATTCGTGCCCCTCCTGAACTTCTAGTGAGTCTCAGGAACACACAATGTAGCAACAACCAAATCCAAGTTAAAATCCTCACCGGTCTTCGCATTTCAATCCTCCTGCTCAGGCTGTTTCTCAGGCTGATTTATCACCCGACGAATAGCCTCAATGGTATAATCCACCGTCAATCCCCTAATCACAGAAAACCCATTCTTCTCCACCTTTGCATTCGCATAAAACTCGCGAACCACACTCATAGGCACCGCAACTGGTGCCTCATTAAAAAGCAATCCAACCCATCTCCACAATCATCTCCAACAACTTACCATCCCTCCACGATGGCTGAATACCTCGCTCCTTAGCTATAGGCTTCGAAAGCAGCCTCGTATACTCCGCCTCAGCCTCTGGAGTTGAAAACCTGGGCCTCACACCGCCAACACTAGAAGAATCGGTGGTGCTGCTGCTAACTTGGGTTCGTTATCTTTTGGGTGGCATTGAGATTGAACAAGTTGAGAGAAAAGATGCGTGTATAAGAGAGATTTGTGTTTGAGAATTTGAGAAGTGATGGAGAAGTTTATGTATAAGTGTGTGTATATATAGGAGACTAGGAATTAGTTATGGAAAAGAAGTGGGATTAATGGGAGTAATGGGGGTAATGGAATTGATTTGGAATAGAAATTATGGGAAGTGGGGGAGGGAATTTCGGGTATGAATTGATTTTGTGTTTAACTTCCCGATTTTCTGATTTTTTTTCAGGTCAGGAAGCCAGCGCGGCCGCCCCGCCCCTCCTGGCAGCATAGGCGCACCGTGCTTCTGGAAAACCAGTGCGGCCACCCCATATACCAGCGCGGGCATGCCGTGCTACTGAATTTTCAGCGTGGCCGCCCCGCTTCTACTAATGTAAAACAAACTTGGGTTGCCTCCTAAGAAGCGCTTGTTTTATGTCGTTAGCTTGACGTAGAAACTCGAGATCAAGTGGAAAATAGAACGACACTAACCATCTCACGATTTTCCGTATCCCCATATTAATACTTCAACCTTTGTCCATTCACCTTGAATGCTTGGCCTGGATCATTCTCAAAAATCTCCACCGCTCCATGTGGAAACACAGTTTTGTCAAAAAATAGCCCTGACCATCTTGACTTCAACTTTCCAGGAAAAAGACGGAGACGAGAGTTGAACAAAAGAACTAGACCCCTATCATGCCACCTCTTGACTTTCTTCTTATACATTTTGTTGTTCTCATACGCTTGAAGCCGAAACTCGTCAAGTTCATTCAATTGAAACATTCTTTTCTTATCAGCTGCATCCATATCAAGGTTTAACTTCTTCAAATCCCAATATGCTTTATGCTCGAGCTCTACAGGCAAATGACATCCTTTTCCATAAACCAACTGAAATGGTGACATGCCAAGCGGAGTCTTGTATGCCGTCCTATACGCCCAAACAACTTTATCAAGTTTCAAAGTCCAATCCTTCCTCGATGGACACACCACTTTCTCTAGAATACGCTTGATCTCTCTGTTATATACCTCAGCTTGACCATTAGTCTGAGGATGGCAGGCTGTAGCAATGCGATGATTCATATTACACCTTTGCATCATAGCAGATAACTTGCGATTGCAGAAATGTGATCCCTCATCACTGATTATGACTCTTGGAGTCCCAAATCTTGTGAATATCTTCTTATGAAGAAAATTAAGCACTACCTTTGCATCATTTGTCGGCAAAGCCTTGACTTCAACCCATTTCGAGACATAATCAACTGCCAACAAGATATACTGATTATTGCATAATGAGATAAATGGCCCCATGAAGTCAATTCCCCAAACATCAAATACTTCAATCTCGAAAAGTACATTAAGAGGCATCTCATCCCTCTTGGACATATTACCAACACGCTGACATCGATCACATTTCAAAACAAACTGATGCGCATCCTAAAACAATGTAGGCCAGAAGAATCCTGCTTGAAATATACGAGCTGATGTCTTCTCTCCACCATAGTGGCCTCCATAAACAGTCGAATGGAAATCTCGTAAGATCCCCTCCGTTTCGCTGTACGGAATACATCTCCTGATGATTTGGTCAGCTCCTTGACTACACAAGAATGGCTCATCCCACATGTACCACTTCACCTCATGAAGAAACTTCTTCTTTTGAGTAGAAGACAAGTTTGGGGGTATAATGTTGCTTACAAGGTAGTTCATAATGTCTGCGAACCACGGTTCTTCCTCTTGCACCCCAAACAACTGCTCATCAGGAAAAGAATCATTGATCAATGTCTTATCCTATGAAGTTGCACTTGGATCTTCTAAACGAGAGAGATGATCAGTGACTTGATTCTCAGTTCCTTTCCTATCCTTGATCTCTAACTCAAATTCCTGAAGTAAAAGAACCCTTCAAATCAATCTAGGCTTCGAGTCCTTCTTCGAGACGAGATAGCGAATCGCAGGGTGATCAGTGAAAACTATCACCTTCGTCCCAAGCAATTAAGATCGAAACTTCTCAAAACCATAGACGATAGCTAATAGCTCTTTCTCAGTAGTAGTATAGTTCAATTGAGAACCATTGAGGGTCTTACTAGCATAGTAGACCACATGAAATATATTGTTCTTCCGCTGCCCAAGAACTGCTCCAACTGCATAGTCACTTGCATCGCACATCATTTCAAAAAGGTTTATCCCAATTAGGTGCAGTTATGACCGGTGCCGTTATTAAGATCTTCTTTTATCTCTCAAAAGCAGCTAGGCACTCGTCATAAAACTTGAACGAGTCATCTTTCTCTAGAAGATTGCACAAGGGTTTAGAGATTTTAGAGATGTCCTTGATGAAGCGCCGATAAAAACCCGCATGACCAAGAAAGCTACGGACTCCCTTAACAGAAATTGGTGGAGGAAGGTTTTCAATTACCCCCACCATGACTTTATCCACCCCGAGACCTTTACTAGAGACCTTATGCCCAAGAATGATGCCTTGTTACACCATGAAGTGACATTTCTCCCAGTTGAGAACCAGATTGGTTTCAACACACCTTTTAAGAATGGCGCCAAGATTTTGCAAGCACTCGTCAAAAGAATCACCGAACACAAAGAAATTATCCATAAACACCTTCATATTCTGACCAATCATATCGGAGAAAATGGCCATTATGCATCTCTGAAATGTGGCAGGTGCTCCACACAAACCAAAAGAAACTCTTCTGAAGGCAAAAGTCCCAAACAGACAAGTGAAAGTAGTCTTCTCCTGATCTTTTGGAGCGATACAAATCTGATTATAACCAAAATATCCATCCAGAAGACAATAGTACTCATGTCCATCCAACCTGTCAAGCATCTGATCAATAAAAGGAAGAGGGAAGTGATCCTTCCTCGTGGACTTGTTCAGCTTCCTGTAGTGCATGCAAACTCTCCACCCCGTGACTGTTCGGGTGGGAATGAGCTCATTCTTTTCATTAGCTACAACTGTGATGCCTCATTTCTTCGGCATACACTGAACTGGACTCACCCAAGAGCTGTCAGAAATGGGGTTAATGATCCCTGCATCTAGCCACTTGAGAATTTCCTTCTTCACAACTTCTTTTATGATCGGATTCATCCTCCTCTGTTGCTCAACAATAGGCTTGCTACCTTCCTCTAGTAGAATTTTATGCATGCAATAAGAAGGGATAATTTCCTTGATATCTGCCATAGTCCATCCAATTGCCGATTTGAACTCTCTCATAATTCTCAAAAGCTTTTCCTCATCACTTCCTGAAAGGTTTGATGCAATAATAACAGGTAAATTAAATGCATCACCTAAAAACGCATACCTCAAGTGTTCAGGCAATTATTTAAGCTCGAGTGTACGAGCTTCCTCAATAGATGGCTTGAGGCGCTTCGGAGATTTGTTGAACTCCTCCAATCCAAGAGATTTAAAAGGCATATCCAGCCTTCACTTCCAAGGAGAAGCATTCAAATATTGCAATTGCTCATCACCTTCGTCATCTTCACTATCTGAATTTCCCAATAAGGCTTTCTTTAAGGCGTCAGACCTTAGCAATTGATCAAGTTCTGAAGTAACCACAGAATCGACCAACTCCACTTTTAAGCACTCCTCATTATCAGTAGGTAATTTCATGGCATTGAACACGTTAAAAGTCACATCCTGATCCAGTACTCGCATAGTGAGCTCATATTTCTGCACATCAATCAAGGTTCGGCCAGTTGCCAAGAAAGGTCTTCCCAAGATTATAGGAATCTTTATATCCTCCTCGAAATCAAGAATTACAAAGTCCTCAGGAAAGATGAGTTTATCCACCTTCACCGTGACATCCTCCATAATGTCTCGTGGATATGTAATAAAGCGATCGGCTAACTGCAAAGTCATATAAGTAGGCTTTGGATCAGGTAAGTCCAACTTCTTGATGATACACATTTGTCAAATGACACTTTTCCAATGGTACAAGGAATAGTGAAGCTTCCATGATCTTTAAGCTTCAGAGGCAACTTCTGTTGTAGCACAGAACTGCATTCCTTCGTGAGAGCAACTGTCTCTAAGTCATTAAGCTTCACTTTCCGAGAGAGAATACCTTTCATAAACTTTGCATAACTAGGCATCTGTTCAAGAGCTTCAGCGAAACGTATGTTGATATGAAGTTTCTTGAACACCTCCAGAAACTTCTCAAACTGCTTATCCGGCTTTTTCTTCTGCAGCCTCTTAGGAAAAGGAGGTGGGAGATAGATCTGTTTCTCCCCTCTATTACCCTCAAGAGGAGTGTGTTCCACAGTAGTCTTCCTTGGTTCCACTTCTGCTTCCTTCTGCACTTCTTCCTTAGCCACAGCTTCATCTTCCGAAACTTGAGATTTTTCGGGATTTGCAACCTTCCCAGATCTCAATGTGATTGCCTTAACCTGCTTTTTTTCTTTCTTCTTTCCTGGAACTTCTGTGTTACTAGGGAGTGTACCAGGTGTTCGACTCAGCAAGGCATTGGAAATCTGACCAATTTGATTCTCCAAGGTCTTGATAGACACTGCTTGGCTCTTGTACATGAGCCTCAACTCCTCCAATTCAGATTTTTCATTAGATTGCTGCAGCTGAAGTTATTATCTTGGTGCATATTAAGGTTGCTGAAAACCAGGAGGGTTATATTGCTTTGCATCATACTGCTGATAAGGCTGTTGTACCATATTCTGAGTATTGCTCCAGCTGAAGTTAGGATGATTGCGGTTGTTGGGATGATAGGTGGCTGGAACTGGCTGCTGCGACCTCTGAAAGTTGCTCATGGACTGAGCTGATTCGCTAGAAATAACACACTGCTTCATCTCATGCGCACCAACACAAAACTCACATACACTAGTAATCTGATTAACTCCATAATTAGCCAAATAATCCACCTTCATTGTCAAAGCCTTAAGCTGAGCAGCTATAACAGTAGCTGCATCTACTTCCAGAATTCCTGCTACCTTGCCCTGAGGAAGTCTCTAAGTTGGGTTCTGGTATTCATTAGCAGCCATCAGTTCAATCAATTCATAAGCTTCATCGTAGCTTTTAGCCCATAAGGCTCCACCTGATGCTGCATCAAGCATGGGTCTAGAAGTTGCACCCAACCCGTTGTAGAAATAGTTAATGATCATCCAGTCAGGCATTCCATGGTGAGGACACTTTCGAAGCATCTCCTTATATCACTCCCAAGCCTCACATAAAGACTCTCCAGATTGCTGTGCAAATTGAGTAAGAGCATTTCTGATTGCATCAGTCTTAGCCATAGAAAAGAACTTAGTAAGAAAATTTTGGGCAAGATCTTTCCACTTAGTGATAGATCCTGGTGGTAGAGAATGCAACCAACACTTAGATTTATCCCGCAGAGAGAATGGGAAAAGCCTTAGCTTAATAGCATCTTCAGAGACATTGTTGAATTTGAAAGTGTCGAAGATCTCGATAAAATATCTAATATGTATATTGGGGTCTTTAGTTGGAGAACCCCCAAACTGAACCAAGTTCTGCACCATCTGAATTGTGCTAGCCTTGATTTCAAAAGTGTTAGCCGTGATAGCTGGTCTGACAATGCTAGACTGAATATCATTGATCTTTGGCTGAGAATAGTCCATCAAAGCCTTTGTATTCGCTTCTGGTTCACCCATTGTAATAAGAGCTTCTTCTTTCTCAACAAAGATTTCTTCTTTAATTTTCTCATCTGCTTTTTCCAGTGTTCTCTTTCGAAGTTGAGAACGCGCTAGCATACACGCTCTCTAGAGTACCTGAAAAAGCAACAACAAATAAGTAAGTAAAATATCTGAGTCAATGAACTTTAACGACCACTGATGTCAAGCACATAAACTAAAAATTAACACCGAGTCCCCGGTAGCGGCACTAAAAACTTGTTAGGATGAAAACACGTGCTAATATTCATGCAAGTATACGTGATCGCAAGTAATATAGAATTATTTCTAGTTCGTTTCCACATAGACTGGTTTAGATTAATTTCAATCAATGCACTTATGCAACAATGGTATGGTCATTATTCAATGGTAAGACGAATAATAAATTGGTTTTGTTTATAACTAAGATTATTAAATAACATGCAATTAACTAAAAGATTAAAAAGGTTGATTTTCTTATATAACACAAACATGGGATTTTAACTTCATTACTACTTAATTCAATAGCCTTTTTGTTCTTAACCTTAGCATGCAATGGTGATGACACTAATCAGACAATACGAAACTAGTAAACGCCAACTTTCGTTGTACGATTACCCTACTACCAGACAGCCACAAAAGAGACAGAAGCTGAATAGACACCAACTATATTGAGACCCTATATGTCTATAGAATTTGACAACATAAAGGTTTATTGCACAAGTTATCTATCGTGATTACCTAGGGCAAGTAAGATGGTTAAAATTACCTACGAATCATGCATATCAATTACATGAACCCATGCTAGCATGGCAAGTTCTAAACCTCTAAATTCACTGCGCTTCATTAGAGATTAACACACTATCTTATAAGTTCGCGATGCTCATAAGACAAATAAGCACAACCAATACTAGGACATCATACAATCACCAGACACTAAGGTATCAAAACATATTAACTATTGAAATCCATAAGTAAATCCGTTAGAACCCCACGATAACGATTAGCCCATAACCGAACTCATCATCACCGTGGGTTCCGATGAAAGCATGGTATAATAAACTAAGTCTTTATAAAATGAATAATAAACAATGTACATTAATAAGAGTATTAGGTTCAACAAAACAAGAAACGAGCATCCAAGATTACAATTTAAAATAAAGAATAACAAGAATAAACAAGATCTTCTTCGCCTTGGTTGAATTTGTGCTACATGTCTTCTCGCTGTCTTTTCCTTAAGCTCTGTTATTGAGAACGTCTTTAAGTTGTCTTTAAATAGCAGCCCAATCAGAAGAGAAGTCCAGCAGATCAAAATTGTAGTAGAAACAGGATTATGTGATCCCGACCTGGCGCGGCCGCGCGCTTCATCAGCGCGGGCACGGAAAATTCTTCTGCTTGTTATATTCAGCCGGTTCTTGACGGCATTGAACGAGCAATCTTCATGACACCTTTCTAACACCATTTTAGCATCAAAACAATGCTAAATCACCTTGATCCCTGTTATATGCATGAAATGCAAAAACACTACAAAACACATCAAAAACACAAATAACTTGAGTACAAATCCAAGCCTTTATATAGCATTTTAAGTGGACATAAATGCCACTTAACAGAAGAGTCAGATAGTAATGAACCATCAGCTCCTGACATAAATACTGATGAGGATTCTGACTTAGAACTGGATGATCCTCAAGTTGTTCAGATGGCTGCCATGTTAGTAAAAGGCTTTAAAAGGATGAGGTTTGGAAAGTTAAAAAGAAAAGGTGGCTTTAACAAGATGTACTCTAGTGATGGCAAGGAAAAGTTCAAGAAGAATGATGGTCAGTATTCAAAGGGAAGAAAGTTTGACAAGGCTAAGATGACATGCTACAATTTTAATAAAAAGGGACATCTGGCTATTGAGTGCCCCAAGTCAACTGGAAAGGCCTTGTATACATCAAACTGCAACAAGGACCGGATGGACACATCAGGAACTGACAATGATGGAGAATGCTATGCTCTTATGGAAACTCATGGAGAGGATGTGTCAGGAACTGATAAGGTACCTTCAGTTATTTTCCCTATTGACACTCATAATTTGTCTGAATTGAAAACTTTCTTATATTCTCTGCATGTCACTTTTAAAATTAAGTCTATTGAAAATGATCTTTTGGTGGCTGAGAATAAAGAACTTAAGAAAAGAAATGATCATCTAGAAGCTGAGTTAGTATGCATGAATGAAAATGAAAAGGCATGTAACAGGGCCCAACATAATGAAACTCAGATCAACATCAAATATGCCATCCTAGAGGAATTTCTTGAGAAAGAGAGAGAAATATTTAAAAGATGGATGACTTCAGGAAGAAAGGTTCAGAATTTCATCAGTAATAAGAATTGGAAAGAATGTCTAGGTTATAATAAATTTACTGATAGGAATATTAATAAGGTTATTAATTACACTACTCCTGTTATGTTTGTCAGAACTAATGAAAATGGAATGAAGTCTGTTTATGAAGTCAGTTCTACCTCTAAGAACTCTGATAAAAAGAAAGAAGAGCCTAAAATATAAGAGAGAAAAAATCAAGAATATATGACTTCTTTCTAAGAATCAATTAGACAAGAAATTTTTTAAGTTAACTACTAGGACTCACAAATCTAGTGCTAAGAGAAGTAGAAATGGTAAACAAGAAATAAATAAGGCAATCAACTATAAGTACCTGATGCTCCTAGAAAAGCTTGTTTTAATTGTGGAAATACTAATCATATTGCTATTGATTGTAGGAAAAACAAAAAGAAATCCACTAGGATTCCTGAGTCTGATGTTAGTGGTAGATCAGTATTTTACAAACCACAAAACCCTTATTTTCACTATGGTAGCATTTGGTATTCTATTTACACATGCAAAGATTATCATAGCTTGTATCACACTAATTATGATCCTTTACCTAAGTTTAATAAAATTGTTGTTTCAAATAGAACTACTAAATTAAATATGCATACATCTTATAGAGTTAAAACTGTCAAGACAAATCCTGATGGATCAAATCCTGATGGAGCAATTCCTAATGGGTCAAATCCTGATGGGTCAATTCCTTACAGAAAGTCTTCTGCTGCAAGAATACATAAGATGTCAAAAAGGACCAAACAAGTGTGGGTTCTTTAAAATGCTAACTGATTTCCATATTCCTGAGTACAGGGAAACAAGAAGAATGTGCTGGTACTGGATAGTGGTTGTTCTGTACATATGACTGGAAATAAATCTCTATTATCAGAATATGAGGAGAAGGCTGGCCCAATGGTTTCCGATGATGATGGAAATATAGGAAAAATACTGAGATATGGCAATATAATCATTAAAAATGTCATCATTTCAGATGTAGCTCTGGTAGAAGGACTGAAGCAGAATCTGTTAAGCATCAGTCAAATTACTGACAGAGGATACTATGTTATGTTTTATGATACTCACTTTGAAGTAGTTCATAAAGTGACAAAGAAGATTGTTTTCAAAGCTTACAGACATGGAAACATCTATGAATCCAAACTTTATGCAAATACTGATAGTCCTGAAACTTGTTTGGTTAGCAAGACATCAGTAGATGAAAGCTGGAATTGGCACAAGAAGCTTTATCACCTC
This sequence comes from Apium graveolens, assembly GCF_009905375.1. Lineage (NCBI taxonomy): Eukaryota > Viridiplantae > Streptophyta > Magnoliopsida > Apiales > Apiaceae > Apium > Apium graveolens. The sequence goes on from NC_133649.1 coordinate 201,169,354, forward strand.
AACTTCATTAAACTCAATGAACTAGTGAAGAAAAATTTGGTAAGAGGTCTACCAAACATGTACTACTCCCCTGATGGTTTGTGTGATGCATGTTAACAAACTAAACAAAGAAGGACCTCATTCAAAAGTTAATTAGAATCATCCATCAAGAAGCCATATCAAATGATGTATTTGGATTTCTTTGGCCCTATGAATGTTATGTCAATTAACAAGAAAAGGTATACTCTATTTGTTGTTGATGAATATACTAGATTTACTTGGGTATTTTTCTTGCACAGTAAAAATGAGACAAGAGATGTACTTTTGGATCATTTGAGACTGATTGAAAATGGCACAAAGTATAAAGTGCAAATTCCGAGGAGCGACAATGGGACTGAGTTCAAAAATAGCAAGATGGATGAGCTATGCAGATACAAGGGAATTTCTCAACAATTTTAAGCTCCTGGCACACCTCAACAAAATGGGAAAGGAAGAATATAATATTGATTGAAGCTGGAAGGACTATGCTTGTGGAAGCTAATCTTGGTAGGAATATGTTGTGTACTTGATGATAAGTTAAACAATATACCTTAGTAGATTTAATTTAGTGAAGTTTGTAACTTTCAACGGATGATCACTTCAATATCCATTAAGAGGGTAGCTTATGTATTAATAAGTCTTGTAACACATTTCTGCATTCTACAATACCTTAAAGAATCTAGAAGTTGTAGGATAATTAAAGTCATGTTGACTACCAGCTAGATATGCAAAATAGGTTGGCTAATTGTAAATATTAGTTGCCTTGTAATTTTGTATAAGTGAAATAGAGTTAACTGCTATGGAATACTTTTAACGGATGATTCTACAAGACTTCAACGGATGACCCAAGTCACATTCAACGGATGATCTAGTGAAGCTTCGACGGATGATTCAACATAGTTTCAACGGATGATCCAATAAAGTTTCAATGGATATTTAAATTCAAATAGCAGTTTATAGTGACTTGACAGTCACATGGGTTGATTAGATGCAAATGGGATATGACATCCTATTTATAGGTTTTAGAGAACAAATAAACATTTCCATTTCCATGCTAACTTGAAGTTATTCAAAGATGCTGGATAGAGAAATGAAGAAGCATGTAATTAGACTAAGAAACATTTTATATTATTTGTTTGTCTTTTTATCATGTAAGTTGGTGTTATATAAACCAAGGGTAGCAAGTAGAATAGTATCGATTGAAGTAAGTAAACGATTTACCTGAGAAATAGATAAAGTTGTATCTGTTAAGAATTTCTCTGTTCTTTGTAAGTTCTACTTGTAAGCAGGTGTGTGAAAATCTTGCATCACAGAGTTCTCAATTATATATATATCTCCGGAGGAAAAGTTCAATCCACCAGAAAGTTTTTAAATACTTGTATTTGATTACTTTGTGTTTGATTTCTTCAATACTTTCATTCCGCACTTTAGCTAAATCAAACACAATTATATATATCTAAGATAGAACTGTTCTTAATTTCAAAAAGGAACCCGAATTACATTCAATCCCCCCTTCTGTAATTCTTTGTTAGATTGTTTGGGAATAATAATTGGTATCATAGCAAGCTCTTGAAGAACTAAGAGTTTAAAGATCACAATAACTAACAAGATGAGCAGAAAAGATGTTGGAGTAAAAATTTCATTTCTAGAAAAAGACAATTATCACCATTGGAAGGTGAAAATGCACCTGCATCTCCTCTCTCAAGATGAAAAATATGTGGACTGCATTGAGAAAGGTCCTCATGTCCCTATGAGAGCTGCTACAAGAAATGAGCCATCAATCCCAAAACCTAGAGCAGAATGGTCTAATCCAATATTGAACAAGTTTATATGGATAAGAAGGCCATGAACATTTTGTTTAATGATGTTGATGGTGACATGTTTGATAACATCATCATTTGCAAAACTGCTAAGGATGTCTGAGACACAATTCAAGTTATATGTGATGGATCTGAGCAAGTAAGGGAAAATAACCTCAAGTTCCTTAGTTCTCTGCCAAAGGAATGGAAGCCTAAGACAGTCTCATTAAAAAACTCTCAAGATTACAAGGAATTTACATGAGATAGACTGTATGGGATTCTAAAGACCTATGAGCTTGAAATAGAGCAAGATTAGAAGCTGGAGAAAGGAAGAAAGAAGGGAGGATCCATTGCATTGGTTGCTGAGCAAAAGAGAGAGAAAGAGATAAAGGTTGAAACTGTGGAATCTGCACCAAACCCTAGAGTTTGTGAAGGCGAAGGAAAAGGGCTAGTAGATGAACATGAAGACCATTTTAGTCAAGAATGGATGACATAGATGAGCATCTAGCTTTTCTATCCAGAAGATCTGGCAAGCTCAAATTCAAGAAGAATTTTGGAGCATCCAAGCCAAACAGAAATATAGTTGATAAGTCAAAATTTAAATATTTCAAGTGTGGCTTAAGTGGTCATTTTTCAAGTGAGTGCAGAAAGCCTGATTCTGATAGAAAGAAGTTTGAGCTTGTGGATTATAAAATGAAATATTTTGAGTTGCTCAAACAGAAGGAAAAGGCTTTTCTAACTCAAGAAAATGACTGGGCTGTTGATGCATTAGAGGAGGATGATGATATAAGCTATGTCAATCTTGCACTTATGGCCAAATCAGATGAAATAGAGGTTAGTTCATCCAATAATCAGGTAATCACCACTAATCTAGCACATTTATCTAAAGCTGAGTGTAATGATGCTATAAATGACATGTCTACTGAATTATTTCATATGCGTGTTACACTCAAATCTCTCACTAAAGAAAACACTAAAATTAAAGAGAACAATTTTTTTGAGTGAAAGAAACAATGTGTTAGGAACTCAATTTGTTGAGTTTGAGAAACTGAAGATGGAGTGCAAGATTGCCAAAGATGAACTGACAGAATCCTTAAAGAAAAAGGAGATCTTAAGAAAGAAACTTGAACGAGAACAGGAAGTAATTAAGGCATGTAAATCATCTAGAGATGTTCATGCTTAAATTACTAAAGTTCAAGGTATAGAATCCTTCTGTGATGAAGCCGGGAAAAAGAGCAAGGAGAAACTGACTCCTAACTTGGAAGACGGACTTTCAACGGATGTGGATTCGACAGATAATGAAGGTTATCCGTCAAATAATCAAAAGAATTATACATCAAAAGACAAGAAACCACATCCGTTGTGTGATATTCTACCCTGCTCACTGAGTTCAAGGAGAGAGCTGGCCCAAGTATCACTTTTGGAGATGACAGCAAGGGTTATACTGTGGGATATGGCTTGATTTTTAAGGAAAATGTCATCATTGAGGAAGTTTCCCTAGTGGATGGACTCAAGCATAACTTGTTGAGTATCAGCCATCTTTGTGACAAGGGAAACTCAGTAACATTCAATTCTGAAGCCTGTGTTGTGACCAACAAGAAAAACAACAAAATGGTTCTCACTACAGTGAGAAAAGGAATTGTGTATCTAGCTGACTTCAACTCATCAAATACAAAATCTGTCACTTGTTTCTTCAGTAAGTCAAGTCAAGATAAAAGTTGGCTATGTCACAAGAAGCTGTCCCATATTAATTTCAATACTATGAATGAACTAGTCAAGAAAAATTTGGTAAGAGGCATTCCTCAAGTGGAATTCTCAAAGGATGGATTGTGTGATACCTGTCAGAAAGGAAAGCAGATCAAGGCATTATTCAAAAAGAAGTTTGATTCAACAATTGAAGAACCTTTACAACTACTTCCCATGGATTTATTTGGACCAGTCAATGTGTTATCCATCTCAAAGAAAAGACACTGCCTAGTAAATATGGATGATTTTTCAAAGTTCTCTTGGACATATTTTCTCAAATCCAAAGATGAAGCTAGTGAAATCATCATCAATCACATAAGGCTAGTCAACAATCATCGTGATTCCAAAGTTAGAATAATCAGGAGTGACAATGGAACTGAGTTCAAGAATTCTGTGATGAGATTGTTTTATAAAGAGAATGGGATCATGCATGAGTTTTCAGCAACAAGAACCCCATAACAAAATGGAGAAATGGAAAAGAAGAACATATCTCTTATTAAAACTGCAAGAACAATGCTAGAAGAATCAAAATCACCAACCTACTTTTGGGCAAGGCTGTAAATACTGCATGGTACACTCATAATATTTCTTTGGTTAATCAAGCAAAATACATGACAGCCTACCAATTGTTCAAGAACAGGAAGCCAACATTAAACTTTCTTCATGTTTTTGGCTGTAAATGCTATATCTTGAGAAATCAAACTGATCAGAATGGAAAGTTTGATGCCAAAGTAGATGAAGGCATTTTTGTTGGATATGTAGTTGGAAAAGCATACAAAGTCTACAATCTCAGAACCAACATTGTTATGGAATCGGTACATGTTGTGTTTGATGATAAAAAGATTGAAGGACTGCAAGATGGAGATTTCCATGAAAGCCTCGAATTTGAAAATATTGAGATGATTTGTGATGATAGTGATGATGAAAGTGATCAAGAAAAAATATCTAAGGATAATGCAGAAAAATCTATAACAAATGAAGCACATAATTCAACATCCATCAAAAGACCAAGTGCATCATCCATTGAGAGACAATCTGCATCATCCGTCGAGAGGCATAGATCAACATCCGTTGAATCATCAATAGGACTTTAGAGCCAATACATATCACAATCAGAAAGAACTCCAACTTCAAGTCAAAGATCCACAAACTCAGGGGGAGTTGCTTCTAATCAAAACTCAGTCACACATCAAGACAACTATGAGGCCTCTTCATCTAGAGCTAATCTTCCACAACAGAGAAAATGGACTAGAGATCATCCATTTGAATTAGTTATTGGTGATGCATCTTCAAAAGTATAGGAAAGGAAAGCAACTCAAGAAGAATGTCTATACAGTAGCTTTCTGTCACAGGAAGAGCCTAAAAAGTTAGAAGAAGCTCTGTTGGATCCTGATTGGGTTTTAGCTATGCAAGAGGAGCTAAACCAATTTGAAAGGAATAAAGTTTGGAAGCTGGTACCCAAGCCTAAAGGAAAGAATTCTATTGATGCCAAGTGGGTATTCAGAAACAAGATGGATGAAAATGGCATAGTAGTTAGGAACAAAGCTAGATTGGTTGCTAAGGGCTACTATCAACAAGAAGGAATAGATTTTGATGAGACTTTTGCTCCTTTTGCAAGACTTGAATCCATCAGAATCTTTCGAGCCTATGCAGCCCATGCCAATTTCAAGGTCTATCAAATGGATGTTAAAAGTGCATTTCTGAATGGAGATTTGGAGGAGGAAGTTTATGTTAGTCAACCTCCTGGTTTTGAAGACCCCAACTTTCCAGAATATGTCTACTATCTTTTGAAAGCAATTTATGGACTAAGAAAGCACCTAGAGCCTGGTATGACACTTTATCAAAGTTTCTCTTAGAAAATCATTTCACAAGAGGTACTGTTGATAAAACTTTATACTTTAGAAATGTTAATGGCTTTAGTATACTTGTTCAAATTTATGTAGATGATATTATATTTGGCTCTACAGATAAGAAACTTTACAAAAAGTCTACCAAATTGATGCAAAGTAAATATGAAATGAGTATGATGGGAGAACTAACTTACTTTCTTGGTTTACAAGTTAAGTAAGTTAGTGATGGAATATTCATTAGTCAAATCAAATATATTTATAATATTTTAAAGAAGTTACTATTTTATACAATCGGGAACCAACCGACGTCATCCGTTTTTACGTTTTTATAACCCGAAACTCTTCCGAGAACTCCTTCCTAACCTAATTACAATATTCCGAACATTTTCCATGTTTTGACTTTTTCGATCCGGCGTACGGTTTGTCCTGCGCGGGTCCCGGCGCAATATTTTCGATACATTATTCATTTCGGTAAATCAATAAAACTCGTATTTTAGATAAACGGGATCTTTTTATTAAACTATCATAATTATCATCTCGTAATATGTGTAACCAGGCGCTGAGACCAAGACCGCAGTACAAATTGTACTGATTCTGGTAATTATCCTGAGAACCGGTACCGTTTGGATAAGTTTTTATAAAGAAACGTACCATTTTATATCCGGAATGATCCAACGGGATACTAATTTTCTGTAATTATAAATAGCCTTTACCGTATATTATTCCGTATCAAAAATCATTTGCAGTCAGTAATTATATAAATTTCCAGAGAAAATTCAAATATTCATAAACCTTTCTGAAAATCAAACCAACAATCGGAGGTGTTACCGGAGTCCGTTTGGAAAGCTCGAGTACTCAAAACGAAGGTCTTGAGGTGTACTATCAGATTCTGTGAACCATATACCTGCAGAAATCAAGGTTTATTTTCTGAAATTTTGTTTATTTTCGAATTATTTTTATTAAAAATATGAATTTTTGTACGGATGATTGTTTGAATGATTTGATGATTGCATGATGTAGAGTTTGTTTTCCTGATGATTTTCATATGTCATTTGTCTGATTTGGAGTTCAATAACATGTTCAAAATTGAGTTTAATCTTCGAATTTTAAAATTAGGGTTTATGTAATAACCCCAATTTTTGGGAAATTTTTGAAACCCTTATGAATAGTGTTTTTGCTGAATGAGAAAACTTTTCATGCCACACTATGTAGGGGTTCTGATATGGATATTCTGAGATTTTATTAGTACTTTATATGGGATATAAGTGTATGTAAAGATCATCAGAATCCAAATCCGAACACTTTGATTTTTCCCGGAAATACACTAGATACGGAAAGATTTGAGAAAAAGGTAACAGGATAAAAAGGATTTAAATAAAAGGATTATAGGAGAGGATCATAAAAGGAATATAATATATTGAGAAAGGTTAAGGGAACCTAAGTAATAAGATCCCGGGTATGATCCCTCAAATGATAAACGAAAACGAAAGTTAAGCGAACCGTATAACAGATCAGCGGTCATTAGGCAAACGATTAGGAAGTTAATCAAAGGGATTAGTGGGAATGATGTCATCCAACCAATAGAAAGAGGACAAGGAAGGGAGGATGACATCATGAGGATGACACAAGCATGACATGGGAAGGAAGGAGATGTGGTGACTTTTTAACCACACAAAACCAAGGGCAACTAGGTAATTCACTAAAGCAAACAACAAAAATCAACCAACCAAAAGCAAATCAAGCCAAAACACAAAAATCTCTCTTCTTCTTCTTCAAGCTCTCGGGTGCATTTCTTAAAATTTGAAAGTCCAAGCTCCTCCACTTACTATTTAGCAAGGTAATTATCTAAGCTTCCCCATGGATAGTTACATACTTCCTATAAGTTTAAGCTTCTAATTCCAAGCCAATCTTTTTCTATAAATCATGAAAGAATATGGTGAATAGTGTTTTCAAGAACTAAAATTTGTGTTCTTGAAGTTTTGTTTAGATTAAGCTTGGATAAGGACTTTAAGGGTGATTCCAAGCCATTCTCTTGATTCTCCACTCTCCAAGGAAGGTATAAACTACAAACCCTAGCTTTAGTTTTGAGTAATTAGGATTGAATGTGTTTGATATAGCATATGTGAAGCATGATGCTTGATTGGTTGAAGTTTGGTTGAGTTTGTAGAGATTAGTTGGTTTTGTTGCATTGTTGGAGTTGTAAATCTTGGTAATTAGTTAAAGAACCTAAGTAAAGCTTTTAGTTCATGTGAGGAATAAGTATAAATGGTTAATGTGGATTTGTTGGGGCTGTTATGATGTGGTTTGGAGGGATATTGGTTGTATGATTGATTTGGGGTTGATTTGTGGTTGGTATTGAATGGTTTAAAATTGGGAAATCGCGTAAACATAGCCGTCGTAACGTCCGATTTTCTTTGGACTGTTTTTGTGCATAGCATTAGGACCCGAGAACCCCCTGCTAGTTTATGACCACTGCCATGTTTAGATAGCTCATGTTACGAGCTTCGTTTTGATATGTAGTTCGTTCGATTCCGATGCACGGTTTAGGAGAAACGACCGTTTCAAGTAACGGCGTTTCGCGAACGAAACTTTTCCCCTCGCCTTACTTTGAAGCATAGGTTAAAGACCAAAAAGGGTTAATTAATGTATGAAACATTTATGGTAAGTGTGTTAGGCAGTTGGTAAGACACTCGTGAAGGAATCGCTTTAAAACTCGTAAAGGTTAAATTATTAAAAATGGTGGAGCCGAGGGTACCCGAGTGACTTAAGCGAATCAGTGAGCGCAAAACAAGCGTTAGAGTCTAAGTTAGTTAAAGTATAGATTTACAAGTGACTTTGGTTTAATTCCAACTTACTTGTTGCTTATAGGTTACCAGACTCGTCCCGAGCCATTCGTAACCCCCAGTCGCTCAGGCAAGTATTCTATCCGTTATACTGTTGTTGTGATGTATACATTTGTATATGCATGATCTTGCGATAAATGCATATTGGTTATTTAGCAAATTCTTGCGATATATTGTAGCATGTGATATGGTATATATGCGTGCCTGTTTCATATTCTTGAAATATATATATCTGTTGGTTCAGTTGATAATACCTATGCTAGAGAATAGCGGTAACTTGCATATACCCTTAGTATAGGGACCCAAAAGGTGAAAATATTTTCTAAAAACCGGGAGTCGAGGATCCCGAGTAATCTTGTATTATATATATATATGGTTATAGTTTTCCAAACTATTAATCGAATAAGGTTTATTCGATAACTTTAGCTTTATTTTATTATTGAATATTATTTTGAATATTCATCGGAGGACTTATGACTCCTTTTATTTTATTATTTGAATATGATTTGAATATTCATTCGAGGGTTATGACTCAGTTTATTTTATTATTTCAATATGATTTGAATATTCATTCGAGGGTTATGACTCAGTTTATATTATTTAATGATTATTAATTGGATATTCATTTGAGGATGTATGACTCCTTTATTTTATTTAATGAATATTATTTATAATATTCATTCGAGGTATTATGACTCCGCTTATTACTTATTATATTCTTTATTTTATTAAAGAATAAGGTGTTAATAATCAAACTTATTTTCGATTATTCAAATAAAGATAATACTTTCATATAAGTATATCTTTGGTTATTTAATACTCGTTTCAAGTATAAGTTTTAATACTTCTACTTCAATTATTTTTATAAAGACTATTCTTTATGGGAATATTATTTAAATAATAATATTCGGTCATTTTCTAAATATTCTGGGGACTGATTTACTTCATTAAATCAGCTTTACTCCAAACACTCTTTAAAGTGTTTTCGAGTCTTCAAAATGATTTTTAAAAGTCAGAGTGGATCCCAAAACTCTTTTTTTATATTTAAGATCTTCCTTTTAAGGGGATTTAAATACTCGCTCAAAACCTGGGGAATCCGGCTCTGTGGTGTATTTTATATTCGCAACGAGGTTGCAGTTTTGGTAAATGAATTGATTACTTGCCCAACGTTCGGGAAGTAAGCCCATCTAATTGAGTCGGCATAAGCGACAGGCCGGGGTACGGTCTATTATTGTGTAAGTGGCTGGGTGGCAGTCCATCAATGCGTGAGGGGCCGGGTAACGGTCTAGCGCGAGGTCCTAATGCGGCCAGGGTGATGACCGGTGAGGAATTCATCCATCTACAGTAGAAAAGGTTACTTATTGGTATCTTTGCCTGATCAGCAAGATATCTGGTTTATGCCAAAATTCTTTTCCTTTCCAAAATTCATTGGATGTTTCAAACTCTGTTCATACTTTACATAACAGAGGTTCCAGGAAATGTTTTAGAGATATATATATGTGGATATATATATATCGGGACTAAATAAAGTATCTCATAACTTTTTCATTCAATAATATTTCAAAGATTGAATCTATTCAAATCTTGTCTTGTAGTCTCATCTATGTGATGAACTTTTGAAACTGGTTATAACTTGAACGGTGGTAGTTCAAGTAGTATTGGGAAAGATATAAGTATATTGGGGTATTTGGTAACCTCATCTTTTAAACTTATATCTAGTTAATAATTGTCTTATGAATGACAAAGATTTTCAGAAAAACGTTGAGACAAGGTTAGATGTATGAGATCACCTTGCAACGATATTTTTTATATATACAGTTATACACTGGGATTTTGTGTATATTATGCATGGAAGAGGACTTCCAATATTTTTGAAAAGTATATATGTATATATACTGAATATTTTGCGACTTCATCGCATTAAGATATCAAACTTGGTTCATTTCTTTTGACCAAGACTTTCATGAGTATTATGAGTAGGCTCATATACTAGTAAGTATATACTAGTAATTATCTTACACACGATAAAAGATTCTAGTAAGTATCCATTTAGATACTTATATTATTGTTATCACTATATATTATCTTGCGAGCTGTAAGGCTCACTCTTGCTTTATTTCTTCATCACACAACAACAGTTAGGAAAGATGGCCAGACTCCAGCAGACCCAGCGCAAGCGTGTGGGAAGCGTCCCGCGTCTTCCCGTTGATGTTGTAGCTGCTATAGCTGCGGAGGTAGATCTATTGTAGATCAGACCATCTACTTTTGAGAATCAATTATGTATAATTATAACTTGTGGCAGATAATGGCAATTAACTGTAAATTTATCAAGTAATCATTTTGGGTTGTAATAACTTTTAAATTGTGGATTCAAAGACTTGTACTTATTTAAATTTCATCTCTGAGACTATAACGGGTTGTGGTGTGTGTTAGTGTGGGGTCACAGCATAAGGTTATTTATTATTAATTAAGTGAAGTGATATTGTGGAAAGAAAGACCGTGACGACCCGGATCCCCGACCCCGGATCTGGGGGTGTTACAGAAATGGTATCAGAGCTAAGCGTTATAAACCTCAGAGATGATGGGACGTTAAGATAATAAGTTCACTAAGATAATAAGAACTCTTGCCAAGTTCATAGTCGGACTACCTAACGTAGTACTGACAGTTAAAACCCTTATGGGAACCCTTATAAATGTAGCGATAGAAGCGTAGTTCGTTATCGTATAGAGTAGCGGGACTCCGAACCCTGAGGTTGAGGAGCAACAGCGCGATGATGTTTTATTACTAATTGGAGATCGGATTGTGGATCCGATAGAGTGTCCTAATGCAGGACCGGATGATGTTGATATTGAGGATGTAGCAGTTGAGGATGTTGTCCTAGATGGGATTGTTGCTGAGGAGGATCTCGTGGAGGATCCTGACAAGAATGAATAAAAGGACCACTGATGAATTAATGACCATGGTTAGGGCAACTACCAGAGGTAGGATTGGCCGGTCACTACCGGAGGTTCGTTCAAGTTGTAAAGATAGTAGCCCCTTTAACGCGGCTTACTCGTAAGACTGAGAAGTTCGAATGGACAGAGAAATGCGAGAACAGCTTTCAAGAACTGAAGCAGAGGTTGGTGATGGCCCCTATGCTGGCGTTGCCGGATGGAAAAAGGAGATTTTGTGATTTGTAAGTGACGCTTCGCATAAGGAATTAGGGTGCTTCTTAGCACAAGCAAGAAAATCGTGTCTGCGTCAAGACAATTAAGGGAATTTAAAATTTGATATCCCCACCCATGAGCTTGGGCTCGTGGCAATAGTTTTGCCCTAAAGATTGGAGGCACTACTTGTATGGAGAGAAGTGCGAGAATTACCTAAGCCATAAGTGCTCTAGTACATTCTTACGTAGAAAGAGCTCAACATACGCCAGAGGAGGCGGTTAGAGCTAATCAAGAATTATGATTGGGAGATTCTTTATCCTTCGGGGAGAGCCAATATGGTGGCTGATGCCCTTAGTAAAAAGGAGAGACTCAAGATGATAATGTCTTTTGGAGAGTTTATAAGAGATTTTGAGAAAATGGAAATAGTAGTGAAGGTAACCGGAGCCGGTACCGAAAAGCTGTTTGAGATAGCAATACAGCCCGAATTATTGGAAAGGAACATATTGTGCCAGAAAAAGTGATGAATGAAGGCAGAGAGCCAACAAATAGATATGAGATTAATACCGAGAGAGATGATAAGGGAATAATGAGGTATTCCTATAGAATTTGGGTTCCGAAAGTTCAAGAGCGTAAGGATGAGAACTTAGATGAGAGCCATAGTTTGAGGAATAAGATTTAGAGCAAACCCTGAACGTGATAGTCAGGGAGGTCGCCATCAAGATAGAAGGAACCCATAACATAATAGAGTGGAAAACAAGGTTTTTAATGTATAAGATAACCCCGATTATGGGAGAAGGTTGAAACATTTCATACCAAGGAAACAGAAAGTCGAGTAAGGAAAGGAGACCCGAGACGGTACTCCTATACGGCAATTCATGGACCTGTCTAAAAAGAACTTAGACTATTATCCCCAACCACCACCTTGAGGAAACAATGTGGTGTGAAATTCTTTCAGGACCTCTAAGTCGCTAAGCTCTCAGAGTTCCAAGGAACAAGCTGACCCAGTCGAGGCAAGAGCCTGGCTAAAGGAAATAGATGAATCATTGGAGATTCTAAATGATGGACGAATCACAAAAGACTGTTTTTGTCACTTACCCTTCTAAGAGAGAGACCACCCACTGGTGAAAGACCAAGAAAGGCATGGAGCCAGAGATTATAATAAACTGATTAAAGTTTAGTCAATTGTTTTCGGGAAAGTAATTCCCAAGGTTATGGAGATAGTGTAAAAGCTTTAGAGCCAGAACAAAGGCGGACGAGTATGATGAATTATGAATCTAAGTTGTAAAAGTTATCAAGATTCGTTCTGAGGACACGAATCCAGAATGACGGGATGTTTGAAATCAATGCTTATGTGGTGTTGGTTCATGAAATAATGATAAGAGAAAGGAAAATAAAAAGAAATTGAAGTGGAAAGGAATATAACGGCAATAGAGTTTGAGGAATGATAAGGGAGTTGGGTATGAGGAAACCCTAAAGACTCGTAGAAATAGAAATAGGAAAGTATGTAATCATCAGGATGATGATGATCCACCATGAGTTAAAATTTATGGTTGAAGGCATAAGAGATACATATATTGTACCCCCTTTAAGTTGGGAGGATTCGAGGAAACCTTGAGGTAATTCGAAGGATAAATAATGAGACGCGGATAGACTGAGGAGACAAGAAAGTAAGAAAGTAGGAAAATTGGATGAAGGAAGTGACCTTCAAGAATGTGAAGTGTAAGACCGGTGGCTTGATACCCAGGAAGGGAGACGCCAGGTATGAAAGATATCCCAACATTGAGATGACTGTTGAGATAAACAACAAAAGTAAATAAGGATTTATTAAGAAGAAGTTCACGTTGAACACGACCAATATCTTCCAGATCATCCATGTGATCATTACCAAATCAGGAAAGAAAAGCGGATAACCATTTTTATCTTTTGGAGGCCATGTGGATTGACCTTAACTTGAATAAGGATGCTATTGTGAAATTCGGTATAGACTATCGAGGTGGAAATGATTGAATAAGATACCCTTATCAGGGATATATGACTTTATTTATCCATGGAAGGATGCTTGTACCTTTTTAAAGGTGGAATTAAGGATAGAACATCGGTAACTTAAAATGAATCCTAGGGGAATGCATAAAGGTTGGCATTTCACCCTTAATAGGGATAGTATGAGTTTTGACAGTATGAATTGGAAAGGATTAAGGTAATAATAACCTTTAAGGATCAGTGGAGAAATTTTTCAGAAGTATATAGACAATGGTTCTAGTATCAGTAAATGGTATTTTGATATGCCCTGTATATAGGGAATACAGGAGAAACGATTGAAGGATAACCTTAGAGGTTTTACAAGGAGAAAGGAAATATTCGAAATTCTCAAGAATAAAAATGTTGATAAAGGAAATATGACATAATTATAATGATGCCAAGTGGGGCACGTGTTAAACCACGAGAAAGTATGGATCGAACCAGTAAAGGTCGAAATTATTCAGGGCAATTAAGACTTAAGATAAAAGATGTTCTAAGTATGATTGAGAGTCAGTCGTGACAGTGATTAACCTCTAAAGACTGAGGCAATAACTTATGGAAAAATGGTGATATTTTTTTTTTACTCATCTGATTTGAAGGAAAACATCTTCACTCAAGCAGTGATCGGAAATAAGGTAGAAAATTTAATTGGAGGTGGTTAAAATGACATTGACTGTAAGGAAATTTTACTATCAGGAAAGGCCAAAGAGGTGGCCGACACTTTAAAGGTAAGTGGATAATTATAGGCGCGTGTGCCAAAAGAATACAGTGATGATGGTTAAAAATGTGAAGGTTGAATTATGGTTTGGAAGATTGACATTCCTTCTGATGACTGTGCAATACCCAACCGTAATAGTAGTTGGTAAAGGTTTAATTCGTGTAATCGCCATGAACGGGCTATCTATCTTAGAAGGTCCTATCTTGAGATAAGCCAGGACCATGTTTCAAAAAGGACTAGACGAACCTTTGAGTAAGTCTTCTATTTAAGGCATATGATTAAGAATGGTATTAACCTGCTATCGTTGCTTTGATTGAAACTCTTCTGCACTTTTATCTGCTTCATGTCATGTATGTATGTCAGGATCAGGAGTGTTCTTCATGAATCAGGAATGGTGATTATGTTACCTCCTTAGAAGGATTTGATACGACATGTATGGACTCCGTATGGTTAGCTATTAAGACTTCATGGAAAATGAATGACGACAGTAGGTCAGTGGTGGACCATAGTAAGGCAGCAATGATTCTGCGAGTATTGAGCTGATTATAACCGTGAGAGTTGTATTGGAATGGGTGTTGAGATTGAGTACCACTAATCGGGTCGTGGTAGTGTATAAGTTATCATTGATAGACTAATTAAGTAGAGTATCTACCTAGTGAATTATTATTCTTTCTTATCAATAGAGAGTCGTACTATTATACGAGGAAGGTTGCGGTGCAAGCATAGAATTCAAGTAACGATGATGTCTAGAATGAGATCCCAGATTCGATTTTCGATGTCGAGGGAGTTTCAAAGGTAATTGTGTATAAGCTCGAGGAAGAGCATGGGTCCATAGAATGATGGACGGGATAGCAAAAATATTTAGGCACGTGAAATGCGATGCTATAATACTTGATGTTGATATAAATACGTATATGTTTTGTTCTCCTATGACAAACCTCTATAGTTCAGAGGTAGGTTCCAAGCCAGATATTTTGTGGCAGTATATTTTTTTCATATATACAATTCTCTTCAGTTCGTTCTTTTCTCTTCTTTTCATTTCATGTAAGCTGAGAAGAACAACCCTTCCAGAAGGGGAGGTATTGCCGAATGACTATCTATCTTTGTGATAGAAGCCTAGTAGGATACCACATGTTGTTTAATTGCTTGTCAAGTACTAAAGGCTGGCCACCTTCTGTACTAATTATGCGATATAACAAGTGTTCATGATCATAGTGATCTCTCAACAAATTCCTTTACTTCTATTTGATTGATCAAATTTTGGAAAATAGAAACAACTGAAAAAGGAGTAATAAAGTGGTGGTAGTATGCGGAATGGGAACACATTCGTGATACTAAGGTTGACGTGGTTATTAAAAGGTTATAGAACGCTAACGAGCAAAAGTATAACCCGTATAATATTAGGAACGGAAGGTAGTAGTGATTACGAACTGGAAAAGAATGGGTATTGAGAAGCAGAAGCTCTAATGCTAAAAGCAATAATGAGAGTCTGTGCAATAGACTTGAAAGAATTTGGAATGATCACTTAATTCGGATTGAGTTATCTTACGACAATAGATCATATGTCATTATCGAGATGTCGCCTTATGAGATCCTTGAGGGAAGACAATGTCGATCTCCCTTATGTTAGGATGAAGTTGTAGAGCGCAAGATGCTCGGACCCGCAGTAGTCCAAAGGACCAAGGATATGATAGATCTAATCAGAGGACGGCTGGTAGTAGCCCAAGATGGACATGATAAGTATGTTGATTTGACACGAAAGGATAAAGAGTATGAAATAAGGGGACCTAGTAATGATATAGGTATCCCTTGGAAAGGATTGATGAGGTTCGGAAAGAAAGGAAAGCTAAGTCTACAATTTGTTGGACCCTTGGATATATTAAGACATTTGGGAAGTTAGCATATGAGCTAGCCCTAACCCCGAACATGTAGCAGGTCGTAACGTGTTTCACGTATCAATGTTAAGGAAGTGTAATTTAGATGCCAGATAAATAGAGGCATATGAGCGCATAGATATGCAACCAGACGTAACCTATATGGAGCAACCAGGAAGGGTATAGAGTAAAAAGGAACGAGTGCTTAGGAGAAGGGTTATCAAACTAGTAAGAGTTTGATGGTAGAACCACAATGTGGGAAAATTTACTCGAGAGTTAGAAAGTGCAATGCTAAGAGAGTATCCCTATTTACTTTCTATCTGATTCCGGGACGGAATCCTTTTAAAGAGGGGAGACTGTAATAACCCCAATTTTTGGGAAATTTTTGAAACCCTTATGAATAGTGTTTTTGCTGAATGAGAAAACTTTTCATGCCACACTATGTAGGGGTTCTGATATGGATATTCTGAGATTTTATTAGTACTTTATATGGGATATAAGTGTATGTAAAGATCATCAGAATCCAAATCCGAACACTTTGATTTTTCCCGGAAATACACTAGATACGGAAAGATTTGAGAAAAAGGTAACAGGATAAAAAGGATTTAAATAAAAGGATTATAGGAGAGGATCATAAAAGGAATATAATATATTGAGAAAGGTTAAGGGAACCTAAGTAATAAGATCCCGGGTATGATCCCTCAAATGATAAACGAAAACGAAAGTTAAGCGAACCGTATAACAGATCAGCGGTCATTAGGCAAACGATTAGGAAGTTAATCAAAGGGATTAGTGGGAATGATGTCATCCAACCAATAGAAAGAGGACAAGGAAGGGAGGATGACATCATGAGGATGACACAAGCATGACATGGGAAGGAAGGAGATGTGGTGACTTTTTAACCACACAAAACCAAGGGCAACTAGGTAATTCACTAAAGCAAACAACAAAAATCAACCAACCAAAAGCAAATCAAGCCAAAACACAAAAATCTCTCTTCTTCTTCTTCAAGCTCTCGGGTGCATTTCTTAAAATTTGAAAGTCCAAGCTCCTCCACTTACTATTTAGCAAGGTAATTATCTAAGCTTCCCCATGGATAGTTACATACTTCCTATAAGTTTAAGCTTCTAATTCCAAGCCAATCTTTTTCTATAAATCATGAAAGAAGATGGTGAATAGTGTTTTCAAGAACTAAAATTTGTGTTCTTGAAGTTTTGTTTAGATTAAGCTTGGATAAGGACTTTAAGGGTGATTCCAAGCCATTCTCTTGATTCTCCACTCTCCAAGGAAGGTATAAACTACAAACCCTAGCTTTAGTTTTGAGTAATTAGGATTGAATGTGTTTGATATAGCATATGTGAAGCATGATGCTTGATTGGTTGAAGTTTGGTTGAGTTTGTAGAGATTAGTTGGTTTTGTTGCATTGTTGGAGTTGTAAATCTTGGTAATTAGTTAAAGAACCTAAGTAAAGCTTTTAGTTCATGTGAGGAATAAGTATAAATGGTTAATGTGGATTTGTTGGGGCTGTTATGATGTGGTTTGGAGGGATATTGGTTGTATGATTGATTTGGGGTTGATTTGTGGTTGGTATTGAATGGTTTAAAATTGGGAAATCGCGTAAACATAGCCGTCGTAACGTCCGATTTTCTTTGGACTGTTTTTGTGCATAGCATTAGGACCCGAGAACCCCCTGCTAGTTTATGACCACTGCCATGTTTAGATAGCTCATGTTACGAGCTTCGTTTTGATATGTAGTTCGTTCGATTCCGATGCACGGTTTAGGAGAAACGACCGTTTCAAGTAACGGCGTTTCGCGAATGAAACTTTTCCCCTTGACTTACTTTAAAGCATAGGTTAAAGACCAAAAAGGGTTAATTAATGTATGAAACATTTATGGTAAGTGTGTTAGGCAGTTGGTAAGACACTCGCGAAGGAATCGCTTTAAAACTCGTAAAGGTTAAATTATTAAAAATGGTGGAGCCGAGGGTACCCGAGTGACTTAAGCGAATCAGTGAGCGCAAAACAAGCGTTAGAGTCTAAGTTAGTTAAAGTATAGATTTACAAGTGACTTTGGTTTAATTCCAACTTACTTGTTGCTTATAGGTTACCAGACTCGTCCCGAGCCATTCGTAACCCCCAGTCGCTCAGGCAAGTATTCTATCCGTTATACTGTTGTTGTGATGTATACATTTGTATATGCATGATTTTGCGATAAATGCATATTGGTTATTTAGCAAATTCTTGCGATATATTGTAGCATGTGATATGGTATATATGCATGCCTGTTTCATATTCTTGAAATATATATATCTGTTGGTTCAGTTGATAATACCTATGCTAGAGAATAGCGGTAACTTGCATATACCCTTAGTATAGGGACCCAAAAGGTGAAAATATTTTCTAAAAACCGGGAGTCGAGGATCCCGAGTAATCTTGTATATATGGATATGGATATATATATATATATTTATATATATATATATGGTTATAGTTTTCCAAACTATTAATCGAATAAGGTTTATTCGATAACTTTAGCTTTATTTTATTATTGAATATTTTTTTGAATATTCATCGGAGGACTTATGACTCCTTTTATTTTATTATTTGAATATGATTTGAATATTCATTCGAGGGTTATGACTCAGTTTATTTTATTATTTCAATATGATTTTAATATTCATTCGAGGGTTATGACTCAGTTTATATTATTTAATGATTATTAATTGGATATTCATTTGAGGATGTATGACTCCTTTATTTTATTTAATGAATATTATTTATAATATTCATTCGAGGTATTATGACTCCGCTTATTACTTATTATATTCTTTATTTTATTAAAGAATAAGGTGTTAATAATCAAACTTATTTTCGATTATTCAAATAAAGATAATACTTTCATATAAGTATATCTTTGGTTATTTAATACTCATTTCAAGTATAAGTTTTAATACTTCTACTTCAATTATTTTTATAAAGACTATTCTTTATGGGAATATTATTTAAATAATAATATTCGGTCATTTTCTAAATATTCTGGGGACTGATTTACTTCATTAAATCAGCTTTACTCCAAACACTCTTTAAAGTGTTTTCGAGTCTTCAAAATGATTTTTAAAAGTCAGAGTGGATCCCAAAACTCTTTTTTTATATTTAAGATCTTCCTTTTAAGGGGATTTAAATACTCGCTCAAAACCTGGGGAATCCGGCTCTGTGGTGTATTTTATATTCGCAACGAGGTTGCAGTTTTGGTAAATGAATTGATTACTTGCCCAACGTTCGGGAAGTAAGCCCATCTAATTGAGTCGGCATAAGCGACAGGCCGGGGTACGGTCTATTATTGTGTAAGTGGCTGGGTGGCAGTCCATCAACGCGTGAGGGGCCGGGTAACGGTCTAGCGCGAGGTCCTAATGCGGCCAGGGTGATGACCGGTGAGGAATTCATCCATCTACAGCAGAAAAGGTTACTTATTGGTATCTTTGCCTGATCAGCAAGATATCTGGTTTATGCCAAAATTCTTTTCCTTTCCAAAATTCATTGGATGTTTCAAACTCTGTTCATACTTTACATAATAGAGGTTCCAGGAAATGTTTTAGAGATATATATATGTGGATATATATATATCGGGACTAAATAAAGTATCTCATAACTTTTTCATTCAATAATATTTCAAAGATTGAATCTATTCAAATCTTGTCTTGTAGTCTCATCTATGTGATGAACTTTTGAAACTGGTTATAACTTGAACGGTGGTAGTTCAAGTAGTATTGGGAAAGATATAAGTATATTGGGGTATTTGGTAACCTCATCTTTTAAAGTTATATCTAGTTAATAATTGTCTTATGAATGACAAAGATTTTCAGAAAAACGTTGAGACAAGGTTAGATGTATGAGATCACCTTGCAACGATATTTTTTTATATATACAGTTATACACTGGGATTTTGTGTATATTATGCATGGAAGAGGACTTCCAATATTTTTGAAAAGTATATATGTATATATACTGAATATTTTGCGACTTCATCGCATTAAGATATCAAACTTGGTTCATTTCTTTTGACCAAGACTTTCATGAGTATTATGAGTAGGCTCATATACTAGTAAGTATATACTAGTAATTATCTTACACACGATAAAAGATTCTAGTAAGTATCCATTTAGATACTTATATTATTGTTATCACTATATATTATCTTGCGAGCTGTAAGGCTCACTCTTGCTTTATTTCTTCATCACACAACAACAGTTAGGAAAGATGGCCAGACTCCAGCAGACCCAGCGCAAGCGTGTGGGAAGCGTCCCGCGTCTTCCCGTTGATGTTGTAGCTGCTATAGCTGCAGAGATAGATCTATTGTAGATCAGACCATCTACTTTTGAGAATCAATTATGTATAATTATAACTTGTGGCAGATAATGGCAATTAACTGTAAATTTATCAAGTAATCATTTTGGGTTGTAATAACTTTTAAATTGTGGATTCAAAGACTTGTACTTATTTAAATTTCATCTCTGAGACTATAACGGGTTGTGGTGTGTGTTAGTGTGGGGTCACATCATAAGGTTATTTATTATTAATTAAGTGAAGTGATATTGTGGAAAGAAAGACCGTGATGACCCGGATCCCCGACCCCGGATCTGGGGGTGTTACAGTTTATAACCCGTATAAATGTTTTCAATTGAAATTTGGGCCTTTTTGATTTAGGGGTTATTAGCTGTTGATTTATAGTGGGTTGTGTTCCTTACGAAATTTGCAATCGATTGATATCTAGCTCGTTAACAGAGAATGTCTGAATCGAAGGGAGTTGTGTTTTGAAGTTTTCGATGTTTTGCCGGAAACCGACGATGTTCTTGGCCATTCTCCGGCCAGGACAGAGATGATTGATGTGTTTTGATTGCATGAATAGGTTCCTGGTGTTGTGTAGAGTATATCTGGAGCAGATGGTAAGGCGAGGGTGCCGGAATCGTGTTCTCCGGCCACCCCTGTGTTTCCCGGCGACTAGAACTGTAAAATTACAGTTTAGTACCTCAATTATTGGGGACGATGAAGTTCAGTCCCTGAACTTTCCAGAGTTTGCAAATTTAGGATTCTTGTTTTAAAAATATTCAAAAATCATATTTTCTATTTATTTTAATTATGAAAATTCGTTTTTAATTTCTGAAAATTCTAAAAAGTATTATTTTAATTCCAAAAATTATTTTTAATTCAAAAATAAATTTGAATTAATTAGTTAATTACTTTCAGTTAATATTTAATTTATTAATTGATCAATTAATTCAAAAATTAATTAATTAATTGATTTAATTAATTATTAATTGATTTTATTTAATTATTTAATTAGATTTAATTATTTAAAAATGATTTAAAAATTCCGAAAAATACTTTCGAGCTTTAAAATATTATTTTAAATTATTTTCAAGGCTCGATAATTATTATAAAATTGTTTTGAAGCCAGATTTGGCCAACCGAGCCCTGTTTATTACTCCGAAATTGATCCAACGACCCGTTTTAATTCCGAAAAATATTTTAAAAATCATTTTAAATACCCGAATGCCTGTTTATGACCCGAAACTTCTTTATAAATGATATATCATTGATTATTTGACGTGTTATGTGCTATATGTGACTTGTTGGTTAACTGTTGGTCTATATATTCGATGTTTACTTGTTTATAGTATAACTTTCAATCCGTTAATCGGATTTGGGTAAAACGAAGGGTAGATTGAACTGTGTTTCGAATAGAATCGTATGAGTTAAATATTGATAGATTCTTATGATATGTGAGCAGAATAGGCAAGGCGTAGGAAAGGGAAACAGATTGTCGAGGAGTAGACGATTGTGATTGAAAGTTAGAGAAGTATAGCGAGCTAATACCAGGCAAGTGTTCTGAACTTTCTCAAGATATATTGTAGTGAATTGATAGTCCTGTTCTATAGTGCAAGTGTTTTGAGGCACTGAACCCAAAACCCTGATTCCAGTTATTGATCTTGAGCCGTAAACTCTATTCGTTCTAAACCATTGATTGTTGTATACCCAAATAAGAACCACAGATATACGATACTACTCCACAAATACATATAAACTAAATACCAAACACTGAACTGAATTACTTATATACTCAAACCATTGCACCTTATGATTTGAAAGACCAATTCCTGGTAACCCTGAAATGTTTATTCCTTTATTATCCAATTCTTTCATTACCTAACATCCAAGCTTTGAAAATACCTTATTGATCTTTATGCAGATTGAAACCATTTCATTATTGAACGTCTAATGTTGTTAATGATTCTGTTTATTGCTTATTACTATTTATTCTGTTATTATGTTAGAATTGGATTGTTTTTATAAAATTGTGGACCGGATTCGTGGTCAGACCATATAATGGTCAAGTTAGGCCAATGTGTGCCTTGGATCCAGTAGTTAGAGCAGTGCTGTGTGCTTTGCTCGGGGTTAGTGCGTGACTGATCAGCAGCCTAACCTTAGTTTTTAAAATGAAAATATAATATCCAATTCTAAATCATAATTCATTATGCACTCGATATCATAACCCTTTTTATTTGATGATCATTATTCTCAGTTTTATCATTGTGACTTGCTGAGCTAGTTAGCTCATTTGTGCGATGTTGTTTATGTTCTTTTCCAGTTAAGAAGGAACCAGTTGGTAACGAAGATCCCGAGTCCAGCGCGAGAACTAGGGGTTCAGGTTGATCGAGTTAAGCTAGTAGGCTTCTCTTGGGATAATTTGAGTTTGTAAAAGTTTGTAATAATGTTTAATACTCAGTTCTGAGTT
Source organism: Apium graveolens (assembly GCF_009905375.1). Lineage (NCBI taxonomy): Eukaryota > Viridiplantae > Streptophyta > Magnoliopsida > Apiales > Apiaceae > Apium > Apium graveolens. The sequence continues at coordinate 201,192,161 of NC_133649.1, forward strand.
TGAATAGTTGGGATTTGAACATTTGTAATATAAGTAGGTGTGTTTGGCTTGTGTGCATACTTTAACCTGTTGCGGTCCGTGGTATTTGGTAAGTAGGGTCACTATATATTATTATTATCTTTATTATTGTTATAAGCAGGTTATAAATAAGGTGTGTGTGTGTGTGGACCCCAAACTTCTGACCCGGATTTGGAGGGCACCACATCCTTACTTTCTCCCAATTCCTCATTACTATGATTTCAGATTTGAAAGTCACATCAAAATTTGACTTAATCTAATTAGAATCGATTTCCATCTAACTGGCCATTAATTGGTAAAATTAACCAATTAACTCACTTAATTGATCAATTACACCAAGTGATGACTAGCTAAATAAAATCAAAGACCAATTATATATAGTCGGATTGGCTGTAACTACCTTTTTCAAGAGCCGAGATCACAATTATTTGGAGTATTAACAAGAATGTCAATAACACACGGAAGTATACTTTCTATATTTAAAAGTAGGGTATTTTCCGAAAATTTGGGCGGCATCTCCTTTATATTATTGACTACTAGTCGGACTCAAGCCGACACCAACAATCAGTCAAACAACCAACAATCATCCCACATGTAGACCAATCCACTTCCGCCTTCTCAACTTACCATTTCACCATCATACATAATACTAACCAGTACAACCCATATTTTTAGTTCAACTTAAGATTATAGCGAACAATTCTTATTATACCATACCTTTTCTCATATCTTCTGATTATAACAGAATATCACTAATGAGTAGCATTGTAAATTATTCCAGAATTCTTCTAGTTGATGTTTCAATTCAAGCTCTCTAATTAACAATTTATCCATCTTTGAAAACATACACTTGTTCTTATTAGTTAACTTGTTCAACTTCTGATAACCAGCACCTGGTCTCAACCAGTACTATCATAATCTTGTGAAAGAATTTAATTGGTTTTAAAGTATTACTTCTTAATAATTGTTGCAGTTAAACCACCATATCTTCATTTCCACTTGTGCTTTTCTATACTGCACCTTCTTCGCTGGCTCAGTTATGAGCATCAATTTTACTGTAACTCACTTACTTGAGTGGGAAAGCCCAACCATCCCTTGATGAACACACTCAAAGTTTATTCGTAACTAGCATTTCTTCGATCTTGAATCTTCATGACAAATATCTCCCACCTGATTGAGGTATGCTTAATTTTCACAACATATTAATCGAGTATCTGGGTATTATTAAGAATTTCTTCATTCGCTTTCATTGTCTAATCAATCATTTGCCTTATCCGATATATGCATCTTTACTTTCTTATTCCTCTAGTGAATTTACCTCATACGGTTCGCTAACTACTCCAAGTCATGACAAAATCTCATCCTTGCAACGTATCATGTATACATATTCCTGCCTCTGATGTGATGTCCTTACAACAATCCCGTTATCGGCATAATGGTTCTTCTCTGCACATACATATCCACCATCTATTGGCTTGCAATTATCCATACTCATCATATAACTCCATCGCTATACGGGTTCATTTCATGTTTTTTTTAAAAAATATTCAAAGGATAGACCTTACACAAGAAGGAATTTGTGTATATAATTCTGATTGGAAATCTTTTTAAGGAATAACAGTCAAAGGACACAATCAGAAGGATCTATGAATCAAGAAATCATAATTGAAGAGGAAACAATAAATGGTGAGTGAGACAACCATATTTGTACTCAAGATGGCCAGTCTTTCATACTATATAGCATTCAATATATGATTAGATGGCGTCCCACCAGACTCTTCGTCATTTCGACAAAGCATCATACCATAACACTGTTTGTCTCAATCAGAAGATAAGACTTGAGGGAAAAATGATTTTGAAAGGAATACAAAAATTTTCTTATCACCTCATAGAGCTGATTATGAACGAAGTTCATACTTTATTCAAGATTCATAAGAACGAATGGTATTATAGAAAATAATGATAGCATTGGTCGACATCCACATTTCATCTATTTACAGCTTCAACACTGATTCGATCAATATATTTCAATCCGAGTCATATATTAACCTTAAAAAGTTCACTGACATGCCTTCTTAATCGATCATTAGAATAAATTCCCCTGTACTGAGTGTTGTATCTTTAGCGTCGCGCTTTCATATTTATAATTCGACTCTATTTGCAGTCTTACGAGATTTACAATCATAACTTCAAATTTCGCTTATGATCATTCAACATATTGTCTTCTTTACTAATAACGTTCTTCCTTTAGAAAAGTCTGGAAATTTTCTCAATCTTCTTTGCTCATACTCAGCCTTTTGTGAATCGACGTATTCTTCGAACTCTAATCATCTCAGAAATTGGATGAATAGTTTCTCCGTAGATTGGTTCTGTCGTTAAACTTATCAAACAACACTTGCATTCTTCTGCTAGGAACAATCAAACCTTCACTATAATAAAAGGTCCACTTGGCCTTCTAAATGAACCATACTAACTTCTAAAACAAGTATTCTTCTATATAATCCAAATCTTATAACAATCTAGAAACTCAAGGAGTAATTGGACAACCAAGTTTTAAAACTTGTTTTGTTTAAAAGACTTTTTAGAAAATTTTTGTTAAGAAAATCTCTTTTGAAAACCGGTTTAAAATTTTGAAAATCATACACTTGGTTGTCATTACTATATGAGTTGGTTGTTTTCCTTCTTAACAGCCACAAGGAATTCAATTAGTAAAACAATCAGATAAGAGCCCATTCATTTTCATATATCCTCTACCCGTTATTGGGTCCATTTTGCCTTCATTGGTCGACAAAAACTTCAGTTAACGTTGCATATTATCTTATTCGTAACTTCACTTCTGACTTTCCATACCGGTAACACTCCCATAATCATCTCTTACGATTATTATGCATAATAGGTCTATCAAATTTATTTTATAAAAAAGATCGGCTAATATCACATACATTACTGATATACGCATCATGTTTGGTCACATCATCATCATCTACTTCCATAAAATGCTCCAATCTTCTCAAACTCCCTTAAAATCCATCTAGCTCACTTCACAAGATAATCATGGGTGGCGTACTTACTAGTAGTTCCATATTACCTGTTAGCGGCTATCTTTCGTAATACACGTATACTCACTCTAGGTTCTTTCTCATATTTTTTAATATCTCGTGTACTCACCATATGTTGTAGCTCTCGAATCCATCCTCATAAGTGTTGTTACTTCATAAGAAGAGTTCTATACGGATGTTATAGAACAAGGTGTAGAGTAGACAGAAAAGATGCACTCACAGTTGAATATTCGGTAGAACCAGAATTAACATGTGGGGGATTCTCGAATAGGTAGTCTCACATCAGGGGATGAGATAATAATGTGAAAAGATGCAAACGCCGCAACATGATGTGACATGGCTAACACCGGTGGACGAGCAGGGTGTGAATCAGATGATGGTTCTCCGACTGAATGCTCCGAATGATCAGACGATTACGGAATAAAAGAATCTGCCATCACTGCCATCTGAAAATCGCGTCGCCAGATAAGAACCTCGAATCTCATCACGAATCATACCAAAACCTATTATACAGTCGCACTCAACCTCTCTACGTCATATCTTTCTATTTCCTTATTCCTAATCCAAACCCTCTATCCATTCCCGATAATCTAGGCTTGTTTCAGTGACTTAACGCCCTCCAAACCCAGGTCAGAAGTTTGGGGTTTACAACACACACATACACAATATATAAACCTGTATATAAAATATTATATGCATTGACCCTTCTTTACACAACCATGGATCACAACAGGTTAAAGTATGAAAATAAGCCACAACCTTAACTTTTATTACATCGTAACAATTCCAACTAGTTCAACTTATAATTGCTAATGATATCGTTCTTACAATCTTGCATAACTCATCTACAATATAAAGCTCCTGCTAGCTCGATCCAACTTAACCTCGAATCCTAGCTCGCACACTGGACAAGGGATCCTCGTTACCCACAATTTTTCCTTTTCAACTCTTGAAAACATAAAAAGGTTTGCAAGAGTGAGCTAACTAGCTCAGCAAGTCATAATATCAATAACTGAGGTTAAACAAAAATCAATTGGAATGATTTAGAAGAATCAAGTTTCTAAATAAACAATGATTAGAATTGAATATTCACTTTTCATTTTAAAAACCAAGGTTAGGCTGCTGATCAGTCATGCACTAACCCCAAGCAAGACTCCCAGCTTTGCTCAATATACTGGATCCAAGGCACGCATTGGCCTATTATGACCACGAATCTAGCCCGACCACGAATGTGGTCCATATTTATAAAACCATCCACTTCTAAAACAATTCAATATGATAACCAATATAATTCAATAAGCTGAATCATAAACAATATTTATCTTGAAGCATAGGGTGATTCACAATACCATGAAGGTATAATAAGGAATTCAAAGAGTTTGGCTTTCAATCAAGGAAAGAATCAGAAGACCAGGGGTTCAAGGGTTCCAAGGATTGGTCGTGTGTTAAATAAGGAATAAGGGTTGGTATGTCAAGTAATTCAATATCAGAAATCATTATGTGGTAGATATGTATTTGTGGAGTAGTATCGTATGTGTTTGGCTCGTATCTGAGAATTCAACAATCAATGGTTTATGAAGAATAAGGCTTATGGCTCAAGATCAATAAGAATCAGGGTTCAAGGTTGAATAGTTTAAAGCGCTTGCAATATAAAACAGGAGTTATTTCAAATAATAACAACATGTTATGAGAAAGTTCGAAAATATTTGCAATATATCTTGAATAAGGTTTAGAAGTACTTGCCTTATCATAGATGACCACCAACTTTACTTGTATTTATCTATCGTTTATACTCAACAACCACTTATCTTCTTTTTCTATGCCTTGCTTCTATTCACCGATCATTGCTTTCTTTTTCTACGCTTCGATTCTATTTACTGATCACTGGATTTCTGTTTCTATGCCTCGATTACTCTGCTAGGCATCACAAGTATCTATCAATACTCAATCTCATATAATTTTAATCGTCACATAGACGTCATAAGCTTTTATCTACCCTTCGTTTTACCCAAATCCGATTAATCGATTGAAAGTTACAGCAAAAATCGTCAAACAATAACCACATAGGCATATACCATATCAATCAGATAGCACGTAGCACATAGCACGCAAGATATTCTATCAAAATAATTTTCAAAGAAGATACGGGGTCAAAATGATTTTCCATGTATTTAATACGAATTTTTGAATATTTTTTGGAATTAAAATGGCCCTCCGAATCATTTTATAATTAAATAATAGGGTTCAAACACCCGAATCTGACTTTAAAATAATTTTATAATAATTATCGAGTCTTAAAAATAATTTAAAATAATATTTTAAAGCTCGAAACTATTTTTTGAAATTTTTAAATCCAATTAAATAATTCAATATAATTAAATAATCAATTAAAATTAATTAATAACTAATTAAATTAATTAATCAATTAATATTTAAATTAACTGATTAATTAAATAATTAATTATCAACTAAAATTAATAAATTTAATAATTAAGATTTATTTTTAAATAAAAATAATTTTCAGAAATTAAATAATTTATTTTTCATTTTTAAATAATAAAAATCAATTTCTGAAAATAATATAAAAAGAAAATGCAATTTCTACAAATAATAAAACATGAATCTAATTTTTGAAAGTTTTAAAACATAAATCAGATTTTTACACTTTTAAAACCGAAATATAAAATTTGTGAGTTTTGTAAATGACATGGGTGGAAATGATAACCCCCCCGTCCCCGTCCTTTTCCTCCCGTCGGCCGGAACTCCATGGCCTCCGCCATGGAGCTTTTTCGGTCACCTGAAATTAGCCCAGAACAACTCCAAACTCACGGGAATAAATCTTAAGTCCCCCAGAAACGTGATGGAATGATTATTATTGTTTAAAACTCTGTTAAATGGCCGGAACAATCGATCAAAAGTTCTACCATCGCCGCTTTACGTTTTCCGGCTAACATCAACCAAGAATCGTCCCTTCACAAGCTATATACCAATCGAATCGTTTTTCAACGATCTACAATTTGGTGTAATCAATTTTAACTTATAACCCCAAACAAAGAAATACCCAAATTTCAATTAAAAACATTCATACCAAGAACCCTAATTTCATTTCTGAGAATTAAACACCCTTTTCTATATGTTATTGAACTCGACTTTTGACATATAACATACCAAATTGACCAGAAAAATATTATATACACAATGGAATCATCAAATCATATCAACAACATCAAGAACAAATTTTCATAATTTAATCTTTAAATAATTCAAATTAAAATAAATATATACAAAATACCTTAATTCCTGCATAAAAATAGATGATTCATTATGAAAGTACTTTTCGAGAGTTTCGATTTGATATATAGCACACACGAATCGGAGTTCGATAACGCCCTCGTTCGTGGGTTTGATTATGAAGAACACAACGTTTTATTAGGGTTTTTCTCTATATTTCACGGGAATTTACTGACTGATTATGATTATACGAATACAATGAAATAATAAAAGGGCTATATATATTTATGGAATATTGGATCGTATTGGATCATTTTGGATCGATAAATTAGTTACTTAGCCGCTAAGTAACTACAAAAATGATCTGATTTGGTACCCGTATTGGATAATTATCCAAACCGGGCTTTTTATAAAACACTTTATACAAAAATTATGTAATAATATCCCGTCTTTCGAGAATACGGGTTTTGTTGATTCACCGAAATGATTATCGTATCGAAAATCTTGCGCCAGGCCGCGCACGGGTCAAACCGTAATCCGGATTGAAAAAGTCAAAACACGGAAAATGTCTAGAGTTACCATATTAGGTTAGGAAGGATTTTTCGGAAGAGTTTTGGGTTGTGAAAACGTAAAAACGGTTGAAGTTGGACGATTCCCAGCTTTATAAAATAATTTTGTAATTATTCAGAAAATAATTAATAATTTCATAAATTAATATAAGACCATATAACAGTCCAAAAATTACCAGAAAAATACCTTAATTATCTATATTTTATTCTGGACATAATAAAATTAACATACCTATACTTTATCACATATAAACATCCACATATCAACACCAATCATCAGATAATTCACCAAAAATCACATAAAAAATCACATAATAATTTTTTATTGATAAAAATAATTACACGCTATATCCCAGATAATACAATCCGTGTTGATTTCACATTTCTCGCTATATAGATAATGTAACTAGAGTTTCATGCGTCAGATATTTTTGCTCATGAGGCTTTAGTTGTCTAGAAGCGTATGCGATTACGTTGCCATGTTGCATTAACACACATCCTAGTCCTCGATAGGAGACGTTACTGTAAATGATAAAGTTTCCTTGATCATCAGGTAACACAAGAACATGTGCGGTTACTAGTCGATTCTTCAATTCTTAAAAACTTTCTTCACATTTTTTATTCCATTCAAATTTTTCATTCTTTTTAGTTATCTTGGTCAATGACGTATTTTTGCAAAGTCTTTGACAAATCTTCTATAGTAACCGACTAATCCCAAGAAACTTCCATCTTCCGTCGGAGTCTTTGGCCTTTCCCAATTTAAAACAGCTTCTATCTTTGATGGGTCGACTTGAATTCCCTCAACACTGATTATGTGACCTAGAAATTGCACTTCCTTTAGCTAGAATTCGCATTTTGAAAATTTCGCATAAAGTTGTTCCTTCCTCAATATTTCCAATGTGATTCTCAGGTGCTCTGCATGTTCTTCTTCAGTCGTCGAGTAGATCAAGATGTCATCAATAAATACAATGATAAATTTATCCAAGTACTTCTTGAACACTCAGTTCATCAAATTCATGAATGTTGCTGGTGCATTGGTTAGTCCAAACGCCATCACGAGAAATTCGTAGTGTCCGTATCACTTTCAAAAAGTAGTCTTTGGAATATCTTCTGCCTTGATCTTCGATTGATGATAACCCGATCTTAAATCAATTTTTGAAAACCAAGCCGCTCCTTTCAGTTGATCAAAAAAGTCATCAATTCATGGAAAAGGGTATTTGTTCTTGATAGTTAACTTATTCAGCTCACGATAATCAATACATAGTCGCATACTACCGTCTTTCTTCTTTACGAACAACACCGATGCACCCCATGGGGATACACTGGGCCTTATAATTCCTCTATCGAGAAGATCCTGCAATTGCTTTGCTAGCTATTTCATCTCAACATGCGTCATTCAATACAGAGCTTTTGAAACTGGTTCCGTTCCTGGTGCCAAATTAACGGTGAACTCGATTTCTCGATCTGGAGGTAGTCCTAGAAGTTCATCTGGGAAAACATCAGGAAACTCACAAACCACAGGAATATCTTCGATCTTCGGACTTTCTTTTTCTGTATCCAATACATAGGCTAAATAATCTTGACATCCTTGACATAATAATCATTTTGTTTGCATCATCGTTAAAAATCTCTACTTCTATTTTTCGCCTTTGAACGTTACCGTTGCATTTCCCTCGGTTCATAAATTTACTTTCTTATTTGCGCAATCGATCTGAGCATTGTTACTGGCTAACCAATCCATTCCTAAAATAACATCAAATTCTTCTAACTTGAAAGGTATCAAGTCAACTGAGAAATGATGTCCCGCTATTTCGATATCGCAACCCGGACAAACTCGATCTACTGCAATTTGATCATAGTTTGTTAACTTTATGATTAACGTTTCGTCCAACCGTTGAATTTCATAATATAGTTTAGGGATAAATTCTTGAAAAATAAAAGATCTCGTAGCTCCAGAATCAATTAATAATTGTGCATCTACAGAATTCACAGGAAGCGTACCTGCAACCACGTTAGGACTCTGCACAGCTTCTTTCATTGACATGTTAAAAGTCCTTGCCCTAGGCTGGTTCTGCTATGGTGGTGGAGGTAATGCCAAAACCCTTGGGATGCTGGTTGCCAATCCTGCTCCTCTACAATCTTTAGCGATGTGTCCCCTTCTTCCGTATTGGAAACAAGTAACCTCTGCCTTCCCTGTCGGGCATTCCCCTGAGTAGTGTCCCTTCTGCTTGCACTTGAAGCATGTGATGTTTGACTTATTACAAATTCCAGTATATTTTTTCCCACATGTTCTGCAGTCAGGTATTGGTGGTCGGATGAGTCTCTGTTGATTTGGGGCTGGGAGTCGATTTCCCGTCCTCTGGTTGCCCTATCCTGTCCTTCTGAAATTTACATTTCCCCGGGCTTAAAATCCCGACCTTTTATTGGAGCGGTTCTGAAAACTTCCTGGTCCCTTTTCCTTTTGGGACACTTCACTTTCTTCCTCAATAATCATGACCTTCTGAACTACGGCTGTATAGGTCGTCAGTTCGAACAACGCTACTCTGCTACGAATCCACGACTTCAATCCCTGCTGGAATCTCTTGGCTCATTTTTCATCAGTATCTACTTGCTCTGGAACAAACCTAGCCAATTCAGTAAACATGGCTTCATAGTCCGTGACAGATAAATTTCTTTGCTTCAATTCTAAAAACTTAATTTCCATTTGATTCTTCATATAACGGGGAAAATACTTCTCCTGGAAAAGTTCGGTGAATCTGTCCCAAGTCACTACTCCCTCGCCTTCTAGTGCTTTCTTGGATTCCCACTAGTAATTGGCCTCTCCCTTCAAGAAGTAGCTAGAAAAATCCATCTTTTGATCTGCTTTAACTTTAACCAACGCAATGGCCTTCTCCATTTCTTTTAACCAGGCTCTTTCCTTAGTAGGATCTGCTGAACCTTCAAATTCCGGAGGCTTTACCGACTGGAACTGCTTAAAAGTAAAAACAGGTACCACTGGTGGTGTTTGTGGTTCTGGGCGAACTACTTGTTGTAACATTTGCTGCTGAAATTGCTATTGCTGGTGCTGCATCTGCTGCTGCATCATCATTATTTGTTGTTGCATCAGGTGAAATATTTGGTCCATTTGGTGGTTATTGTTGTTTTGGCCTTCAGTATTGTCATTAGACGACTCAGTTCTTGTTTTTCTTTTTGGTGCCATGGTTCTGATAATAAAACAAATGGTTCCTTTTTAATAAAAATTTATTAAACAAATGATATGAGTAAAGAAACAATTTGTATGGTATTAAAACAGAAATTTAAACAGTTGATATTGGAAAGAAAACAATTTATCGGGTATTTGAAACAAGAAATTAAAAACAGTTCAGTGTTTAATTAAATCACTTGGAAATAATTGTAAAATTTTGGAAAAATAAATGGTACAACATTGTTTTAAATAAAACAGCATTTGAGATATGAAACTATAAAATAGTAACGTAAATGCAGATGCTTGAAAGACTAAAATTTAAATTGAAGTAAAAGAAAAAGTGGAAAGAGTTTATTATATATTTATATATATATAACACCGGCTACAGGTTTTAGTGCTTGATACAAAAAGGATCCACATCAGATCAGTTAATGCTATACTATGCTGCCTCTATCTACATATATCATATATAATACAACACCCTGCTGTCTGGCCGATCTCAAAATCCAGGCGGCACACGATCAAACTCCTACTAAAGTGACTCTAATACTGCCTCCGTCAATCTCATAGCTCCAGGATATACAACATCAGTACGAACATCCTCCTGTCTCAACTCAGCAACCTCCTGTGAAGCTGCTCGGTAAATCTGTCGTAGTCGCTCCCTCAGAATATAGTCTGGCTGTAGTGCCCTCACTGGTCCGTACTCTCTGCTCTCAAATAGTCCGGGAATCTCCCTACACTGGTCTCGCCACATCTGCATCTCCTCCCTCATCCTAGCATACTGCTGATAGGGCACAGTCTGTGGCTCATGAAGATCTGTTTGAGAACCTCTGGTAGGTAGTGGCACTGGCTGGTTAATGACCTCATCTATAAACTCGGCCTGTGAAAACTGATATACCCCGGGCACAGGAGCATAAATGGCTATCGGTGCTGGAAACAACACTGGATGAGCTGGTGGCTCAAATATCTGAAGATCTGGAACTACATCAGGCTGTAGAGGTGGAATCTCTGGCTTCTGTGCTGGGATCTGAGTCTCTAGCTCCTCCCACTGAGGAAAATCAACCATATCAGGTATGTCAAATATCATAAACTCTAGTGGCGGGAGCTCAGGTATCTCTGGCTCGAAATAGGGGAAATAGTCGATAAAGTCAGGTACCTCTAGTACTGGGGGAACTGGCAACTGCTCTAATGGTGGAACTGGAAACTGCTCTGCTGGTGGAACTGGCAACTGCTCTGGTGGTGGAACTGTTGGACCCGATACTGTCCGCTCTGAGGAAGATGCTGAAGATGCCATCTAACTGAATAACCATAACACAAGAAAAAAAAATCAAATCCCATTCCTAGAACTCATAATTTCCTAATCTAAGAAACTAACAAACCCTAATACCATTATCCCTATCTTATGTGATCTTTCTATCTTATCTTAACTCTAATGTTCTTATTTTCAAGGGCCAAAACCTAAGCTCTGATGCCAACTATAACACCCTCCAAATCCGGGGTATAGATCTGGGGCATTATGATCACTAACTACCTTACTGAACCTGTACAATTATAATATAAATATATAATTACCCCTTACTACTACTACTCAGGATCTTTTCAAGGTTAAGAATTGAAAACAAAAACGATATACCAACTTTATTACCACAATTCTAAATAAACTGTCTTACAAAATCTCTTTATTACAAACCATTATTCTATTCAAATTTTAAACTAAATATCTTTTATTCAAATTACAACTACCACTTATCCTATTACATCTGTCCTGGAAATTCAAAAATCTCTTCTGGGATAGGGACAAACACTCTTAGAGGGTCTCGCAGCTTGACCCGCTTCTTGACTATTTGGGTTCTGATGGGTTTCATTCTCAATCTTAACTAAAAAACAAGGTGAACAACAATAATAGGGGTGAGCCAAAATTTTCTCAACAAGTCTGCAACATTATGTATATATAGTATAAAGAGAGAAAGATAAATGAACCAGTAATTTGCTGGTTTGAACAATCATCTATTTCTGTAAAGAACAATGAATGCCATAACTGGCGAGTGCCAAATGAACGAGTCTGGACACAAAAACCAACATATGCACTATAATCTGCTGATTAGTCAGGATACAGCGCGGATCTATACCCAACTGCATAGACCCACCAACATATAGGGTACCCAGGCACTTTGGCCTAATAATCAAGGGTTCGGGTCATATCCGTCCCGTATCGTAACCATCCAATCCATAGCTTAGCATCCGGAACAATCAGTATATTTTCGATGTATTCCCAACATCGGAATATATCAGAGTATATGTGTATATGTAGGTATAACAATTGAAGCAGGAATAAAGGATTCAATGAATTAGGAGAAATCAAGAATTGAAATGAAATAGGAATAAAGGAACAATAATAGGGTATCAGTGTTTGTGAACAGGAATTATCAAGATATAGCTGTCATGGAAATTGTGAAGCAATTCACTATTCTGAACTTAGAATAGGGGAAAAACTTGCCTGGTATACGTCCCTCCTTAGTTAATTCACAACACCCTACCTCTAGCTGGATCCGCCTTGCTGGTAGTGTTTCTATCGAAGAAAGATATTCACTTAGTTGACTTATATTATACGTGTATCTCAAACTGATGCCACGTAGCCCTTATCGTCTATCCATACGATTCTATCTGACTCGTATATATTTATCTAGCAAATAAAGTCACATAGTCACGTAAATCACATAACACATAAAGCACATAACTGAATTAGACTTACAAATATTTTTAAAATCGATACTAGGTCTATATTTGCATTAATAAATAGTATCTGATTCGATTCCTAATTTTTTGAGATTTATTGGACTCATTTTCATCAATAACAGGGTCTACAACACATAAGTATCATAAGTCGACTCGCTCTTGAAAGAAATTATGATTTATAACTATTTTTAATGGAATCAGGTCATTTTTCTGAGTCAAAGGGTCTTCGTTTCACTTAAATCTGATAAACGGTTTAATTATTACGTAATAAACAAGATTTAATTAATTATAAATCAATTATAATTAATTAATCCTAATTATTTAAACCTTAATTATATTTTAAATAATTAATTAAGAATTATCCTATTTTAAAATAATTATTCCCTAATTTTGGAATTAATTACAATTTATTATAAATTATCTAATTAAATTGATTACTTATAATTAATAAATCGATACGAGTAAGTATTACGGAATCTGAATATACATAAATAATTAAATCGACACCCGCACGTCAAATTCCTAAAATTCGGAACACAAATCGAATAATTACGAGTCACTCGCTTGAATAGATTAATTATCGAACCAATAATCGAATTAATCGATCTAATTATTTAATCTTATTTATTAAATAATTATTTAAATAATAAATACTAAATAATTATATAAATAAATAAATAGATAAATAAATAAATAAATAAATAATTACTTTTCGAATTTCTAAATTAATAAAATAATTTAGAATTTATTTATAAACTAAATCAGATTTTTAATCTAGTTTTTATTTGATTTTTCTAATTTACAAAAACTATTTCTGATTTATAAAAATAAAAGTAATTAATTAAATACACAGAAGCAGTTTTGGAAAATTGAATTGGGGTTTGGTGGATCGAAACCGGGTCAACCAACGGGTTGACACCGGGTCTTCAAGAACCCGAAACGGGTCGAGAAGAACACCACCACCGGCCAGCCCAGAATCCGACGCCAGCGGAGTTTCCCGGTGAGATCGTTTAACCCTCAAAAACTCTCTATTTCAACTCCTTCTTTCAACGTTCTCCATCGCCATGACCTCTCCTCCCTCGTCGCTACAACAGAAAGCAATCCCAGGGCCTCCCCGTCTTCTCCGGCGGCTCGACGACCCACCGCCGGTGGTTCTCCGGCCAAAATACTTTCGTAAACCAAACTTCAACATCTATATGCCAAAACCAAGCTCTCAACCTAAGAAATCTAACTCCTAACGTTTAAAAAAGCAACAATCATTCTAAAAACAACAACAATTATCAAGAAAATTAGTTTAAACCTTACTATTCGAATTACACTTTACGGGTATCATTCAATGCTCTTTCCACTTGTAATCGATTATAACGATCCAGAGGAAGCTATATCAAGTATCAATAACAAGCAATAACCCCAGGAATCAAAATGCCTAATTTCGAGTATACACCCTAATTTTCGAATCGAAAATCAAAGCAAGCAAATATAAAAATTGATGATATAAACAGAAAATAGATATCACAGGCTTCAATTTGAAACTCACATGTCTGATTTGGTGAACAGAAACACTATGAAATCCGAGGTTGAATTCTCAAGTTGTTCTTCACCAACACAATTGTTCTTGAATATTCTGATTTTTCTATAATTAATTAATAATAAATAGTAAATAATTAGCTATTTATACTAGTAAAAATAATACCCCTAAATAAAATTAAGGGTCTAATTACACATCTAATAAAATTATTTGGCCTCAATTTTTATAATTTTTGGGTATTAATTATGAATTTTTAAATATCCAATAAATATAAAATATATGCCAAAAATTCTCAAAAATTATGAATAATACAAAAATGCAAAGAAAAATGATGTTTGATAATTTCATGATCCTAAAACAAAAATGTGATTTTTGTGGGTTTTTTGACACCCGAAGGGGTCCGAAAAAGTCATTTTTAGCGAAACAGGTAAATTTGTAAATCGTCTAGATGTTCAGAATATCGATATGGTATAGGCCATACTTTGAAAAATAGGGCCAATGTTTTTTTTTGAAATATGGGCTTTTAAAACATTGTTTGGGTTGTACAAATTTTGATATAAAACATATAACTTATAATAAAACACTTGATAAATACCCGAAACATATTCTGATCAAAACAGATAACACATAGCACGTAGCAACTAGGGTTTTTATAACCCCACACACTTACTGACATAGTAATACACATAAATCACCTTTATTAAGATATAATACAAGCGTAATATCTCGGTCGTTACACTTAGTGTGTGGTGATTGTATGATATCCTAGTACTGGTTGTGCTTATTCGTCTTATGAGCGTCGCAAACTTATAAGATAGCGTGTTAATCTCTAATGAAGCGACAGTGAATTTAGAGGTTTAGAACTTGTCATTAGCATAGGTTCATGTATTTGATATGCATGATTTGTAGGTAATTTTAACCATCTTACTTCCCTATGTAATCATGATAGATAACTTGTGCATTAAACCTTTATATCGTCAAATTCTATAAACATATAGGGTTTCAATATAATTGGTGTCTATTCAGCTTCTATCTCTTTTGTGGATGTTTGGTAGTAGGGTATTCGTACAATGAAAGTTGGCGTTTACTAGTTTCGTGTTGTCTGATTAGTTGTCATCACCATTGCATGCTAAGGTTAAGAACAAAAAAAAGGCTATTGAATGAAGTAGTAATGAAGTTAGAATCCCATGTTTGTGTTATATAAGTAAATCAACCTTTTAATCTCTTAGTTAATTGCATGATAGTTAATAATCTTAGTTATAAACAATCTCAACTTGTTATCATCTTAGTATTAAATAATAACCATACCATTGTTGTATAAGTACATTAAATGAAATTAACCTAAACTAGTCTCTGTGGGAATGAACTAGAATTAATTCTATATTACTTGCGATCGTGTATATTTGCGTGAATATTAGCCCGTGTTTTCGTCCCAACAGGCGGCCGCGTTGGATTTGAGGGCAGCCGCGCTATATCGAATTTCAAGAATCCTGATTCTATTATAAGATTGATTTGCTGGACTCCTGATCTGTTGGGCTGGTATTTAAAGACTTTTAAAAGACTTTTTTCAGATAGAAGAGCAAAGAGATAACAGCAAAAAGACCTGATAGCACAATACAACGAAGGAGAAGAAGATCTTGTTTTTACTTGTGATTCTTTGCTTAAGTTGTAATCTTGGATGCTTGTTTTCTTTGTTGTTTGAACCTAATACTCTTGTTAACGTACTTTGTTATTATTATTCAGTTTTTCAGACCTAGTTTATCTTAGTTTATTTACCATGCTTTCATTGGAACCCATGGTGACGATGAGTTTGGTTATGAACTAATCGTTATCGTGGGTTCTAATACTTATCGATTTCTATAGTTAATTGTTTTGATACCTAAGTGTGTGGTGAATGTATGATATCCTCGTATTGGTTGTACGTATTCGTCTTATGCGGGTCGCGAACATATAAGATAGTTTGTTAATCTTTATTGATGCGACAATGAATATAGAGATTTAGAACTTGTCATGCTAGCATAGGTTCATGTATTTATTATGTATGATTCGTAGGTAATTTTAACCGTCTTACTTGCCCTATATAATCATGATAGATAACTTGTTCATTAAACCTTTATGTTGTCAAATTCTATAGACATATACGGTCTCAACATAATTGGTGTCTATTTAGCTTCTATCTCTTTTGTGGATGTCTGGTAGTAGGGTATTCGTAAAACAAATGTTGGTGTTTACTAGTTTCATGTTATCTGATTAGTTGTCATAACCATTGCATGCTAAGGTTAAGAACAACGACTTTGAACGAAGTACTTAATGAAGTTAGAATCCCATGTTTGTCCCATATAGTTAATTCATTTACTTTTATTCTTAGTTAATTGCATGTTAGTTTAATCTTAGTTATAAACTTCTCGACTTGTTATTGTCTTAGCATTGAGCGATAGCAATCTTAAGTTAACTAAAAAGAGTCTCTGTGGGTACGAATCTGATTTATATCTTATACTACTTGTGAATGCGTATACTTGCGTGTAATTTTAGCGCGTTTTTTCGCCCTAACACTAATTTATTGTTGATCTCCATTAAGAACATTCATTCTTTGAAAATTTCATGATTATAAAACCGAACAAATAATTGATTCAGGAGATGAATTAGTGAATTGTTCGTTGTTCTTTTTCAGAGAAATATGAATTTTGATGGAAGGCTCATAAGGGCCGATGTTTTATTCTCTTAATTATTTACATAAATAAAGATGTTTATAAAATAATTTAAAGATAGTTTCAAAGAGTTTCTTTTGATAATAATACCTAGAAGCCTATTATAATACTTGTTGGGCATTTTTGGCTCACTCTTGATTTGTTATTTTCTTTTCTTTCACATCACATGAGAATAAAAGTAGATAGCTCGTAATAGGCAGCAACATGAAGAAACCCCAGCTACAGGAAGTTGAATATATTAGAGTGGCTAAGATGGGGAAGTTTATAAAGAGGTAATACTATTTGAGTTAGTTGTTATAATAATTAGATGTTTAGATTCTTGTTTCATACTATAACCTGTAATTGATCCGGAATTTGAGGGGTCATATGTATATTTATATTAATATACAGGTTTATATTATTTAATCATGTTTGGTAACACCCAATTCAGACCCCGAATTTGGAGGATGTTACATTTGGCATCAGATCCACAGGTTATTGGTTAATGAAATAAGAATAGGTAGAAGTTAAGATATGATTGGCAGGTCATATAAGATAGAGAAGACCTTAAATAAATTTTGGTTGAGCTTAATTTGAGATTATCGGATATGGTATTGATTACTAAGAGATGTTGTTAAGATATGTGTGAGGCAAATATATTGACGCTATAGATATATTGAGTACCCAGACTCTATAGTTATGAGGAGTCGACGGCTCGACATATTAGGTGAACTAACCTGATTTCCATATGGTTTTAAATGAATTTGAAATTGATGCGTTAGAGGATCTCGTATACGGAGAGGTAGATAAGTTTTAGTATGATTTAATTTAGAATTGCATAGTAGGAAAGGCCCTAGACTTGAGTTAACGAGTTGATGGGAGAGCCAAAGTTGCACGTTTCCAAGGCACTATTTCAGTGAGAAGTTCTTGTTATTGTCAGTCACTTCTTGGGCACCGCGCAAGGAATGACACACATACCTTATTAGGTACACTTAAGGGTGAGAAGAAAATGTGACCTTATCTACAGACAAAATATCGAATTGTGCCGATTGGTTTTAGCTATGACACCAAAGATAACGACGATAAGAGTACCAAGGATAGTACCAGATGTTAGCATTGGAATTGGAGTTATAAATAGGATAGTAATGCAATAATAAATAAAGTTTTCATCAACTGGGAAATGTGAGATGGACCTAACAAGGGATAAGAGACAAACTTAGGTAGATTATGAATGAACCCATATATGGAAGTTTTCCTGAATTGATAAGTTCGTAGGGATTTGTAAGAATAACAACCATACTCATATAGTAATGACGACCATTTGTGTGATTTCAAAATTCTAAACAAGTTTCCAAAAATGATTTTCTTAACAAAATTTCTAAAAATTCTTTAGATAAAGTGAGTTTTAAAATGGGTTATCAATTTGCTACTTGAGTTTCTTATTTTTTTACACGAATTAGATTATCCAGAAGAGTACTTGTTCTAGACCTAGTATTGTCAATTTAGAGGGTCAAGTGGACCCGTTATTACGAAGAAGTTTAAAAGTTTCCCGGCACAAGATTATAAATCTTGTTTAATAATATCAACAATAGAGTTAATTTGCGGAAATATTTAAATATATTTAATTTATATAAGCATTAAAGTGTAAAGGATCCGGTGAATTGAAAGAAGTCAGAGTATGATTGAAGGGAATTGAGGAATTTTCTCGATTATGAAAAAGAATATTAATATTATCAAAAGAACCAATACATTGCGTGGATGAAGCGAGAAGTTATGATTGTAAATCCAATGAGAATGCAATTATGCTCAGATTATTAAAATATTAAAGGCGTATAAATAATAGAAAAAAATGAAGCATTTAATGGTAGGAAATTAGCATAGTTGATGAATTTATGAAGGCATTTCCAGGGGACTTTCCCAAGTTATTATCTGACTGGGGTTGGAATCTATTAATCGAAGGAGCCCTGAAGGTGTATGTAAGATATGAATGGAAATCTACGGTATTATTCTTTTCTGTAATGCAACAATGTATATTCTCCTTGATCCTTAAATAAGTGTGAATTTTTTTCCTCGATAAGTTCTATGAGGCAAGAAGAAAAGAAAATTCAATGTATTCCGTTCAAAATCATTCCTCTCTTCAGAGTTTTGCTTTCTGATTGAGACAAGCAGTGTTATGGTGTGATACTTTGTCTGAATGACGAATAGTCTGGTGGGATGCCACCTAATCATGTGCTGTATATTTAGTACGAAAGACCGGCCATCTTAAGTACCAATATAGTTGTCTTATTCATAATCAAATCATCTTTTGTTATTTCTTCTTCTAAACATGATTTGTTGACTTATAAATCATTCCAATTATTTCATTACGATGTTATTCTTTACAAATTCTTTGAATCAAAATATTTACACAACTTTACTTTTTATGGAGAGTTTGTTCATGTCTTTCAAAAGGAATGAAATAGTCCTTTTTATAGATACATTTCTATATAGAGTATATATATGATTGCGAGCCAATGAGTGGCAAATATTCACATACAAGAAATGGTTTTGTATGTGTATGACGTATTGGTTATGGAAATATTGAATCAAGATCAGATATATATTAGATATGTTTGTTTTTG
Source organism: Apium graveolens (assembly GCF_009905375.1). Taxonomy (NCBI): domain Eukaryota; kingdom Viridiplantae; phylum Streptophyta; class Magnoliopsida; order Apiales; family Apiaceae; genus Apium; species Apium graveolens. The sequence goes on from NC_133649.1 coordinate 201,211,794, forward strand.
TTGCGGTAACCATGGCAAGGCACCATTTTGTGCTAACTTGGTACCTTTAAAACTATGAGAGTTGACATGAAAGGGATGGATTAGCAACTCATATTATGCAATATATTATATGATTAAGAAAGTAAAGTTGCGTACCGCAGACAGGGCAAATGATTAGCTTGATAACAAAAGCAAGTGAAGAAATTCTTAATAATAACTCATACAAGTGATTAATACGTTAAGAAGGTGAATCATACCTCAATCATGTGAGAGATACTTACTATCAAGGTTTGAGAATTGAAGAAATTCTAGTTATGAATAAATTCCAAATGTGTTCTCTGAGGAATTGTTAGGTTTTCCAGCTCAAGAAAGTAAGTTATGACAGATTTGGCACTAGAAACCAAGATAGTGTCGAAAGTTCCGTATTGAATAACCTAAGTAGAAAAAAAAATAATTCAACTGCGAGATCTTTTAAGAAATAGCCTCTCAATGTTAAATGAATTTTCACGGAATATGGTAGAGTTGGTTGAGACCATATGTTGGTCACCAAGAGTTAAATAAGTTAACTAACAAGAATAAATATATATTGTCAATAAAAGATGATTAGTTTGGTCAATTGAAAGATGCAGTATAGTTCCCCAAGAGTATTTACATGAAAATATTAACAATTGAAAATAAGACTCAAAGATATCATTAAAAAGGATTTATGAACCAGGTATAAGCAATATGAGTTGTTAATTAGGGCATTTGGATTTAAACCTGAACTAGAAAGATTTTGGAAGAAATGAATAAAGTTTTTGAGAAATAGTGGAATAATTTTATGATTATTATCATTATTGACATTTTTTTATATTCTGAAAGAAATAAGGAAATGTATGGTTATATTAATTAATTGTTCATTAATGATCTTAATTCGATTAATGGTGTATGTTATGTTAATTAGTAGTATATGTGGTTATCAGTATGATACATCTTAAAGTAGGGTGAAATGATAAGTTGGTTGATAACAGTTGATTGATATACCTGTTTATGGTTTAGTTGATTGTTGGTGTCGGCTTGAGTCCAACTGGAAGTCAATAATACAGAGGAGGTGCTGCCCAAATTTTCGAAAATTGTTACACTTTTAAGACAAGAAGCGCACTTCCATTTGTTATTAACATTCCAGGTTAGTACTTCAAACGATTGCGATTTTGGTTTTGAAAAAGGGTTTCTATAACTAAATTGACTTTTTATAATTGGTCCTTGATTTCATCTAGCTAATTATTACTTAGTTTACTTGATCAATTAAAATAGTTAATAGATTAATTTTATCAACTAATGGTCAGTTAGATGGTAACCGGTTCCAATTAGATTAAGTTATTTTCCAATGCAACTTTCAGATCCAAAATTAAAGCAATTATGAAAGTGGTGAGAGCAAAAACACCTGTAGAATTCAAAAGTTTAAAGCAAGTTTGTTTAGGGCTTTGTCTAGATAAGTACGCCCTTTTATAATAGACAAGAGAAATGAAAAGTTTATTGGTACCTGCACGTGGTGGATGTTGTTAGATGATCAATAAAATGTTTTTCATTAGGAATCTCGTTGTATATCCATACAAAACAATGAAGTAATAATGAATACTCCAAAATATCGGAAGACCCATGAATAAAAGTATCTGAAATATGATAAAGGTTAGTAATAATATTATGTGAATTGAAAAAGTGGAGATGTTGTATATTTAGAGGAAAAGTATGTAATTTACATAGACCCCAACAGTTTGAAATATATCTTCATTCAGAGCAAGTCAAATATGAGACAAGGATGATGGTTACAATTGATTAAATATGATAGTTGCATGATTAACACTACTTTGAGCAATACTTGGGTTATTGGATATAATTGATAAATTGATTCTCGTGGTGGTATTTTCTATTTGCATTAACTTATTTCATGTTTGAATATAGATGCTTTTATGAGTTTTACTTCATACATGTCAGTAATCATATAAAAGTTGTTTTGCTAAAACAATTAGGGGTTAGTTACTATATGAGTGTTCACATGAATTAGGTAGTTTATTTGGAGTCTAATTTTGGACATTTATTAAGTAGATATTGTTATGTGTGGTGTGATTGTATCTTGGTTGATGCCGGATAATTATATGTTAGCTTATTGGGTTCATTTTGGATTGGTTTATGTAGTAAGTCAGATATAGTAATTGATTATTAGATTACTTAAATTGGTTAATCTTGTATAGATGATTAAACATGTTTTTTGTTTAGTAAATTAGTAATTCTGCTAAAAAGTTTTCTTTTGTGTTAACTACAAGTCAAGGCAGAATTTCCAACGTGTTTACGGCAAGTCAAGGCTGATTTTTACTATTTAATTAATTATTGATTGATATTGGAAACAAGTGGATAGTCCGATAAATAGAGGAAATGCTGCCGAATTTTCAGTAGATATCCTATCCATTTATTGGTATAAATGAGTTTGTTATATAAATAGATCGTCAGTTTGCATATCACTGAAACATGTCTACGTGCATGTGTTTACGCGATTATTTGATTTACTAAAATCAAAGCTATTGGTAACGTCATTGGAGTCATTACACAAGATTTAAATATTGGTTATATCTGATCGATAGAATTGTTTGTTTTGAGATTTTGAAAGGAAAGTATTGAGGATGTCTGGGAACCATATTCAATCAGAATATTATAAACCATCCATGGATGAACAGACACTAGGTATGACAAAGCCTAAGATGGGAATTGGACTAGACGTCGATAACTCAAAATATTCAGTTATTCTGAGGGCATGATAAAGTACATGATGTGGAAGAAAACGTTCTGATAGTATGGTATGAAGAAAGGAAAAAATGTTCTGTGTGACTGGACGTCAAGGAAGAGCATTATAAGATAAGTGGATTTTTACAACCATCAGATTTTTAAGATAAAAGTGAGAATACCTTAAATAAATTCATATATCGATCGTATTGAATCGATTTTCCCTTTTTAATTCCTAAATCTAGAGGCAATTTCAGTAACGCTTTGTTAGGGCGGAAACACGCGCTAAATTACACGCAAGTATACGCGTTCGTAAGTAGTATAAGATATAAATCAGATTCATTCCCACATAGACTCTTTTTAGTTAACTTAAGATTATGCACCTATGCAATAATGGTATGACTATCGCTCAATGCTAAGACAATAACAAGTTAAGATGTTTATAACTAATATTAAACTAACATGCAATTAACTTAGAATAAAAGTGATTGAATTAACTATATGAGACAAACATGGGATTCTAACTTCATTAAATACTTCATTCAAAGTCATTTTTCTTAACCTTAGCATGTGATGGTGGTGATAACTAAGCAGATCACACGAAACTAGTAAACGCCAACTATCGTTGTACGAATACCCTACTACCAGACATCTACAAAAGAGATAGAAGCTGAATAGACACCAATTATTTTAAGACCTTATATGTCTATAAAATTTGTCAACATAAAGGTTTAATGCGCAAGTTATATATCTTGATCACATAGGGCAAGTTAGATGGTTAAAATTACCTACGAATCATGCATAACAATTATACATGAACCTATGCTAGCTTGGAAAGTTCTAAATCTCTATATTCACTTTCGCTTCAATAGAGATTAACATGCTATCTTATATGTTAGCTACGCACATAAGACGAATAAACACAACCAATACTAGGATATCAATCAATCACCACACACCAAGATATTGAAATAAATTAACTATAGAAATCCATAGGTAAATCCGTTAGAACCCCACGATAACGATTAGTTCATAATCGAACTCATCGTCACCATGGGTTCCAATGAAAGCATGATAATAAACAATATAAGAGTATTAGGGTTCAAAGACAAATCGAAAACAAGCATTCAAGTATCAACTATATTAAAGAAAACAAAAGTCTTCCTCTCTGTAGTCGTCTCATGCTCTCTAGGTCTTCTTATTGCTCTCCCCTCGCTCCTTGTTATTAAAAATGACTTATTATTGAGTATATATAGACTTCTGGTAGACCAGGGCTTCAAATTCTCTAAAACAGACTCAAAACAGGAATCTGGCTGAACGGACCAGCGCGGCCGCCCCTCATACTAGCGCGGGCGCGAGCTGTTTCTAGAAGTCTGGTGCGGCCGTCCTGCCTTGCGCGCGGGCGCGCCGTGCTACTGTAGTTAGAATTCTGAATTTTCTTATTTTTGTTGTAACTTTTGTTCCACTCATCAGAATTTGATGAATAAGCAGTCCACGCGAAGCTCTCGAGATCCTCTATAATTTGCGAATGGCCTTGACTTCAGATTCTTGGATATTTTCAGCATATATTCAATAAAAACTCTATTTTTCCTCCAACTAGTGCCTGAGATGCAAAAACAAAAAAACACATAAAAAATACCAACAACTTGAGTCCAAAACACCAACTTAAGCTTGTAATGAAGCATTTCAAGTAGATATAAAATCCACTTATCACACCCCCAAACTTGAATCGATGCTTGTCCTCAAGCATAAACAGACTCAAATTTAAAAAATAAACCTAATGCATGAATGCAACTACGTAAATGCGACTAAATGATAATGCAATCGATCCCCTCAAAATAACCATAACCAAATGAATAAGCCTGCAATGACTTAAAACAGAGTTCGAATAAACCCCACCAACCAACTCACAAACCAGAAATGTGCGTGTGTGGATGCTTAACAGATATGCTCTTGAAACTAGATCAATAACTGTTAGATATATTTGATAATGTCATGGCTAATATGTTTTATGTTTAGCTTTCAGATATTACTTGAACAGGATAAATCAGTACTTAACTGTTGATCAGTACTTATACTGGAAGTCAGGATTTAAGGATATCAGTACTTATGTTATCAGGAGATAATCATCAGAAGATATATATCAGAACTTAAGTGCTGAAGGACGATCAGATAAGGACAGTAGCTGATTAAAGGAAAGAAGATCAAGATAAACATAAGAAGAGATATGCATGAAGAAGGAATTCTGTAAAGAATGGAATACTTGGAAGAAAAGATATCTGATTGATATATTTTAGGAAGCAGAATTATATTCCATATCCATTAGCGATTAACTTGTAACTGTGTAGTATATAAACACAGACATAAGGTTTACACTATAAGTGTTATCATTATTAGAGAAGATTATTTATTGTAACCCTAGCAGCTCTCGTGATATTTGTTCATCACTGAGAGGTAACAGTTCCATACTGTAACAGAGTTTATTGTTTCAATAAAGTTTGTTTTCTGTTACTTAAGTTCTTAAAGTTCGATTTGAGTGTACTATACACTGTATTCACCCCCTCTACAGTGTGTGTGTGACCTAACAATTGGTATCAGAGCCTATCTGTTAACATACATACAGTTAAAGATCCAAACACAATCATGTCGGACACAGAAACTCCAACTAAGCCTACCAAAACTGAGGAACCACCAAAGACACAAATTCATAGTCGGTATGAGACCATCAGAGTTCCCATACTGAGACCATCTGAATATCCCATATGGAAGGTAAGAATGACCATGTTCCTGGAAGCAACAGATCCAGAATACCTTGATAGAATCAAGGAAGGCCCTCACAAACCAACCAAGCTCGTTGTTGCAGTTGCAGGTGAAGCAGCAAAGACCGTACCAAAGGAGAAGAGTGATTATACTGCTGAAGACATAACATCAATTGCTAAGGATGCTAAGGTACGACACTTACTGCATAGTGCCATTGATAATGTAATGTCAAACAGGGTAATCAACTACAAGACTGCTAAGGAGATATGGGATGCTCTGGAAACAATGTGTCAGGGAACTGACACAATTAAGAAGAACAGGAAGACAATACTCACTCAAGAGTATGAACACTTTGACTCAAAGACTAATGAGTCATTGAATGATTTATATGATAGATTTGTCAAACTTTCGAATGATTTGTCATTGGTTGATAAAGAGTATTATCTTGAAGATTCAAACCTTAAGTTCCTGTTAGCTCTTCCTGAATGCTGGGATTTGAAGGCAACGACAATAAGATACAACTACAATCTTGATGAAACAACTCTTGACGAAATCTATGGAATGCTCAAGACTCATGAGCTGGAGATGGAACAAAGAAGCAAGAGAAAAGGAGGAAAGTCAAGGACAGTTGCTCTTAAGGCTGAAGAAGAATTCCCCAAAGCAGCTTCCTCAAAGAAAGACAAGGGTAAAGCTCTTTTCACAAAGTCTGATACTGAGTCATCAAGTTCTGAGAGTGATGATGACTCAGATTCTGAAAGCTTGCCTGAGACTGATGCTGATGAGGAGATGATGAAGCCGTGTGCTCTTATGGTGAAAGGAATCACAAAGATTGCATACAGGAAGTTCAGGAAGGGAAAGAAGTTTTCCAGGAAAGGCATAAGTTCTGATAAGAAGAATTTCAGAAGATCTGAAGGCAGAGGATGAAAGTCTGACAGAGGAGATTACACCAATGTTAAATGCTATAACTGTGGTGAGAAAGGCCACATATCTCCTGATTGCAAGAAGGTAAAAGGTGACAAAGGCAAGGCTCTTGTCACAAAGCAGAAAAGCTGGACAGACACCTCAGACTCTGAAAGTGAGGAAAACTATGCATTGATGGCAAATGCTGATAAAGAAAGTGCTGAGAGCAGTTCTGAAGCTGCTGAAACAAAGGTACCTCAGACTACTTATGCTTTTCATACTGATGATATTAATGAGTTGAGAAGATATCTTAAAACCATGTTTGTTAGTTATAGAGATCAAACTTTAACATGTGAAAGATTAACTTCTGAAAATCTTGCATTTAAGAAAAGAAACGATTTCTTAGAAAAAGAGTTAGTCATGTTCCATCAAACTCAGAAGGATAGAGATGATGCTTTTTATGTTAGGAATGAAGTGCTAAAAATAAATGAATCTCTAAAAACTGAGTTAGAAAAGTAAAGAGAGATTATCAGGATTTGGACTAACTCTGGCAAAACAACTCAAAATTTGCTAAGTAGTGGAAACTGGAAAGAGGGCTTAGCTTATGGAGAAGATAAGAATGATAAAGGAACTGAAGAAATTAAGTCTGTTGATAAGCAAAAGCCAAAGTTAAAACCTGTTAAGTTTGTAACTGTAAATATGAAAATGAAAAATCAGAAGTTACAAAGAAATTAACTTCTGACAAACTAAAATAGGAAAAGACAGCTGAAGTGAACATAGGCTTAATGACAAAGAAGCAGCTTAAGCATAAGCTGAAAGATGTTAAGAATGAAAACAAGGTAAAATCACCTAGGAAAAATAGGAATGGAAAGGAAGGTGTGAATAAAAGCAATAATTATAAACCTGTTCCTGATGCTTCTAGGAAAACATGTCATAACTGTGGAAGTTCTAACCAACTGGCTTCTTTTTGCAGGAAGAATAAGAATATTAACTCCTTACCTTCAAAGTCAGGAGTTAAGAGTCAGTCTGTTAGATACAAACCACAAAATCCTTGTTTTCATTGTGGTAGTTTATGGCATTCCATTTATACTTGTAAGGAATATCATAGTCTGTACTATGATTATTATCAAATAAAACCTTCTTTGAAGAAAGTTTCCATTGTTCCTTCTAGTATAAATTCTGATTCAAAGTCTGATAATGTAAATTCTGATAAGAAAAATGTTAACATAAACTCTGATGCTAAATCCGCTGCAAATGTTAACAAACTTAATAAGACCAAAGGATCCAAGCAAGTCTGGGTCCTTAAAACTAATAATTAGTGGTCTTTATGATTGCAGGGCAACAGGAAAAATATTCTAGTTCTGTACAGTGGATGTTCAGGTCATATGACTGGAAATAAGGCCCTGCTATCAGACTTTGTGGAGAAAGCTGGCCCAAGTGTTTCTTATGGAGATGGCAACATTGGAAAAACATTGGGATATGGCAATATCAATCTTGGGAATGTCATCATTAAAGAAGTAGCTCTGGTCTCAGGACTTAAACACAACCTTCTGAGTATAAGTCAAATCTGTGACAGAGGTTATCATGTTGATTTCTTTGAAGAACACTGTGAAATTGTGAGTAAATCTAAAGGCAAAGTTGTTCTGAAAGGATACAGGCGTGGTAACATTTATGAAGCTAAGCTTTCAACAAGTACTGATGGTTCTGCAATCTGTCTGATGAGTAGAGCATCAATTGAAGAAAGCTGGAATTGGCATAAGAAACTCTCTCATTTAAATTTCAACAATATAAATGAACTGGTCAAGAAAGATCTTGTGAGAGGATTTCCAAACACAGTATTTGCTCCTTATGGTCTTTGTGATTCATGTCAGAAAGCCAAACAAAGAAAATCTTCATTCAAGAGCAAGACTGAATCATCAATTCTTGAGCCTTATCATCTACTACATGTTGATCTATTTGGTCCAGTAAATGTCATGTCTATTGCAAAGAAGAAGTATGCGTTGGTCATAGTGGATGAGTTCACCAGATACACATGGGTGTATTTCTTGCATACAAAAAGTGAAACTGCATCAATCTTGATTGATCATGTCAAACATCTGGATAAAATGGTCAAAGATTCTGTGAAAGTTTTAAGGAGTGATAATGGCACTGAGTTCAAGAATTTGATAATGGAAGAGTTCTGCAAAAGCCATGGAATAAAGCAGGAATTTTCTGCTCCTGGAACTCCACAGCAAAATGGAGTTGTTGAAAGGAAGAATAGAACTCTCATTGAAGCTGCATGCACAATGCTTGAAGAAGCAAAGCTTCCAACCTATTTCTGGGCTGAAGCTGTGCAGACTGCTTGTTTTACTCAAAATGCAACACTCATTAACAAGCATGGAAAAACACCATATGAGATGGTGAAGAAAAAGAAGCCAAATCTGAAATACTTTCATGTATTTGGATGCAAGTGTTTTGTTCTCAAGACTCATACTGAACAGCTATCAAAGTTTGATCTAAAATCTGATGAAGGAATCTTTGTTGGATATCCACTTTCCACAAAAGCCTTCAGAGTCTATAATTTGAGAACAAAAGTAGTCATGGAATCTATCAATGTCTCTTTTGATGACAAGAAGATTACTGGTCTTGAAGATTTCATTGACCATGATCAGCTGAGATTTGAAAATGAAGACTCAAATTCTGATACTGAAAATCCTGAAAGTCTAAGTCCTGATACTATAAACTCTGATGGAATTAACTCTGATGTTATTGAAACTGTGGTGGCTACGCCAAGGGAAGATGCACCGATGCAGGGGGAGCATACTCAAGATCCTACCACAGCTCAAGAAACATCAGAACATACATCTGGCTCTTCAAATTCTGATTCGTCAAGTTCTGATAAGCCAAGTTCTGATAGTGCTGAAAATTTAAATACTGAAGACTCCAACTCAGAGAGCATAGTTTCAGGGGGATCATCAGAAAATGAAAATGAAGATAGCATGGATCATAGGGGAGCATCCAGTTCTAGAGAAAACCTTCCATCTGCAAGGAAGTGGACAAAATCACATACACCTGATTTGATAATTGGAAATCATGATGCAGGTGTCAGAACTAGAACATGTACTTCAAATGAATGTCTTTACAATTCTTTTCTCTCTCAGACTGAGCCAAAGAAAGTGGAAGAAGCTCTTCAAGATGCTGATTGGGTGCAAGCAATGCTGGAAGAGTTGAATGAATTTGAAAGAAATAAAGTCTGGACCCTAGTGCCAAGACCAAAGAATAGATCTGTTGTTGGTACAAAGTGGGTATTCAGAAACAAAACTGACAGTGATGGCATAATTACAAGGAATAAGGCAAGGCTGGTTGCAAAAGGATATTCTCAATAGGAGGGAATTGATTATGATGAAACATTTGCACCAGTTGCTAGGTTAGAAGCCATAAGGATATTCTTGGCTTATGCTGCTCACAAAAAGTTTACTGTCTTTCAAATGGATGTGAAAAGTGCTTTTCTCAATGGAGAATTGGAGGAGGAGGTATATGTTGAACAACCTCCAGGTTTTGTAGATACCAAACATCCAGATTATGTCTACAGGCTTGATAAAGCAGTTTATGGACTTAAGCAAGCTCCTAGAGCATGGTATGAGACTTTAGCTCAGTTTTTTCTGGAAAGTGGATTCAACAGAGGAACAATAGATAAAACACTGTTCTACCTCAACCATGGAAAGGACTTACTTCTGGTCCAGATTTATGTTGATGATATCATTTTTGGATCTACAAATGATAAACTTTGCAAAAAGTTTGCCAAACTAATGTAGTCAAGATATCAGATGAGTATGATGGGGGAACTTAGCTATTTTCTGGGCCTTCAAGTCAAGCAGAATGAGGAAGGCACTTTTATTTGTCAAACCAAGTACACCAGAAACTTGCTAAAGAAATTTGGAATGCAAGATTGTTCAAGTGCATCCACTCCAATGGCCACTGCAACAAAACTGGATAAGGATACCGGTAAATCAGTATTTATTAATGACTACAGAGGTATGATTGGCTCTCTACTCTATCTAACTGCTAGTAGACCTGATATCATGTATGCTACCTGTCTTTGTGCAAGATTTCAAGCAGATCCAAGAGAACCTCACTTAACAGCTGTAAAAAGAATCTTTAAGTATCTTAAAGGAACAGCTTCTCTGGGATTATGGTATCCTAGAGAATCAGATTTTAAACTAATAGGTTACTCAGATGCAGATTTTGCAGGTTGCAAAATTGATAGGAAAAGCACAAGTGGAAGCTGTCAATTTCTTGGAGGCAGATTGGTTTCTTGGTACAGCAAGAAACAAAAGTCAATTTCCACATCAAGAAGTAGAGTATATTGCTGCAGGAAGCTGTTGTGCACAGATTCTTTAGATGAAGAATCAGTTACTGGATTATGGGTTAACATATTTCAAAATCCCTATTTACTGTGATAATCAAAGTGCTATTGCTATGACAGGTAATCCAGTTCAACACTCTATGACAAAGCACATCAGCATCAGGTACCACTTCATCAGGGAACATATGGATGAAGGTACAGTGGAATTGCATTTTGTTCCCACAGATCAACAACTAGTAGATATCTTCACAAAACTACTGTGTGAAGCTACTTTTACAAGATTGGTAAATGAAATTGGAATGGTTTCAGGTTCTTTCTCTAAATCTGCTTAGTCTTGTTCTGTGTTATCAGACTTTATGCTCAGTATTTACAGAATTAATCTCATTGTGTATTCTGTGCTTAATTGATAAATGTCTTTAAGTACTGACTGTTGTCTGATATATGTTTCTAAACTCTGATAAGTGATATGTCTGTTCAAATACCTATTCAATCCTATGAGGATAACTGTGCTAGATACTGACCTAGTAGTCTTCAATAAACAAATGATTCCATGTAAGAAGTAATTATTTCAGTGGAAATCTTATGACACTAGCAAATTCTGATAATTGAGCTTAGTTAAGTTTACTTTATATATCTTATTACTAAGTCACAAATTAGAATAATGCTACTCATCTGTTAAGTTCTGATACTAGTAAAACTGCTGAATGTACTAAGTGCTGATAAACCTCACTTATCAAAAGAAAAAGCAAAAAGATCAAAGAATAAAATCAGGTACTCCTTTGAGATCTAGAGTAAAAATGTGGAAGGGACGACCCAAGTGCATTGCTGGTATTAAGTAAATATGCATTAGAAAAGCAAACTATTTTCTTGGTGACTTTTCACACTCTTTGATTACTGGAGAAATACTCTGATAATAGCATAAATTCTGATAAACAGTCGTGACTCACTTACACTGAGAAGCCACTGTAAAATAGAATTTCAAAAGATGCATAAAATTAGCACAAAACAGTTGAGGTGGACTCATGCATGAACTCATTCATCAGTAGGTTTCAGGACAATGACAGCTCTTTAGCAAAATTTTAGTTATGCCTTATTTATAAGATGTACTGAAGTGACTCAGACTTTACTCTTTATCTGTTATTTAGCTTAATGCACACACTAATCACTCCATATGAATGATGAAAATTACTGTGGTGGTCTATGTTATTTTAGATAAACAGTCACTATGTCACTTTGCACAAATTCTGAGGACAAGTTCTAGTTACACGTTTTAATGATTAAGTTCTGAAGTCTATAACTCAGAACTTGTATGAGGATTTACTAAGATGGGCATTCCTTTTTCGAGTTAAGAAATTATGTTCTGATGACTGTTAAGTTTTGATATAAGTCTAAGTTCTGATATTACAGTCTAATGTTTTACTTGACTTATCTGTGAATAAAATTTGATAACAGTCTCAGTTAATAATTGAATATATTGAAGTGGAAGATTAATAGTCACTATGGTTAGGGTTAATGGTATTTGTACCTGAACAGTCCAATGTTACTTGTTTCTTGTGCGCTTTAAACCATGTTTCCTCTTTCCAATGAATGTTATTCTTTTTCAAAGTCTAGGGAGACGAGGTATAATTAATTCTACCTGTCAGCATTCAATTTCTTTGCGTCTCCTGGCATTCTCTTGCCTATATAAGCAGCCACTTTACATCAGTCTTTCCATCAAATTATTCTCACACACTTATCTTCATACTTCTTCTTTCAAAAACACAATGGTCAGATACAACATGTTTTTGAACTACCAAAACTTCAATATGGAGCTAAGCTGTGCCGATTGGCAGCAGGAATGGCATGTCACAACCATTCCTGAGGAGATATGGGACTCTGTCCCACAGGAGGTACTGACACACCTCCTGTTCTTCTATATGGACTACCATCGCCATCTGGAGCGATTGGAGGAGGAAAGGCTGGAAGCTTTCCGCCAGCAAGAGCGAATCATCAGACTCGCCATTCTGTTTGTCGAGAGTAGGAAGAAGAAGAAATGATTTAATCTTGTCTTCTTCCTGTTTTTCTTCATCATCAGCTTTGTCAGGCTTCTTAGCTAGGACTAAGGCTGTTGATGTTCGGTTTAGAAGCTTAGGGAAAATCTTGTATCAGTATTGATGTAATTTCCATTTCATAAATGTATTGTCTTGATATATTAATGAAAGTTGTTTTTTACTTCAAGATTTTGTCTCTGAGTTATTTTATCTTGTGTTGATAAATCCTGATTGATATTCTGATTACCATATAAATTTTGTTTTATATTAAGTTCTGATTCATTTTCAGCACTTACTTATCTAATTTATCTTGGTCATTTTCCTGTGATGTATTTTCAGAATATTAATGATGCAGTGAAAAATAATTCAATCAGTGATAACGGTTTAAATTTTGAATTAAAACTGTTTCTCTTGATAAATGGAACGGTTTTTCCTTGAAACTAGGCAAATGGGTAAGTAATGATTCCTATTTTCTCGAGCCCAGTAATTGTCCGTTATTACTGCATGTCTGACAGGTGTCCAACGGTAACATTTTTGTTCAGAGTATAAGTACAACAGAGAGAAGATTTCTTTAATCTTTTATTTTCTTCATATTTTATCTCTCTCCTTACTTTTACTCTCTTTCTCTTTATTTCTCACGTTGGTTGTTCATATAGACATTATATCAAACACCTAACAGGCATACTTGAATCTCAATTTTTTTTTCACATGGCACCAAAGGATTTAATCATTGATGGAGCTAAGTTTGTCCCCAACAACTATGCTGCAGTTCTTGATCACACTGAAGCTCCATCTGAATTGCACTTTGTGCAAGATCTTCTTGCACATAGTGAGGTTGGGTATGCATTAACACAACCTGAATTCTTTTCAAGCCAACAAGTTCTGAGGTTTTGGAGGACTGGACTTTTTGATGATGGTGGTCAACGTGGAACCCCCAGTATTATCTTCCAAGTGGGTGATTCATCCTTTGTAGTCACTCCTGGTACAGTACGCAGGGCTTTACATCTTCCAGAAGATTGTACTTTCTCAATTCCAGAGGACTCAGCCCTTCGGGAGTTAATGGCTGAATTGGGATATGAAAAGAGTCTGACGAAACTTGGACAGTTGAAACGGGCTAATATCAGAAGAGAATGGAGTTTCTTCTTTGATTGCATCACCAAAGCTTTTGGGAACAAATGTTCGAATTTTGATGCTATTCCAATTATGAGTCAGCACATCGGGTATGCAATTCTCAATCAAACTCATTTTGATTTTGCAACTGCTTTAATTGGTTTTATTGGGGATCGAGATGTTGTTTATTTTGCTAGATTCTGTCAACTTATTTACACTTATTGTACTAATGAACCTCATTTAGTCAGCACCCAAACCCCACCTTTTAAGGTTGCAAAACGATACTTTAATGACCTGGTAAATGCTGATACTAAGAAAAAAGTGGTTAGACCATTACAGATTCCTCAGTCTGTAAAACAGATCCTAGTAAATGCTGATCCTGATACTTATAGATCTGTTTACTCTGATGTCCAACCAACTCCAAACACCCAAAATCCATCAACCACAGTACCTACCTCTCATTCTACTCAACCTACCCTCAGAACATATCTCAAATCCTATCTCTCCACTTCACAGACTGCTCAACCTTCATCTTCAGCACCTACTGTGAAATCTTCATCTTCCAAGCCAAAGAGGACAAAGAATGTTCCTCAAACACCTCAAAAGAGAAGGAGGATTGCATTGAGAGATGAATCTGATTCTGAGGAACCGGTTCCTGCTAGAGAACCTGTTGTAACTGAAGCTGAGAAAGAGATTTCTCAGAAGGATTCTGAAATTGGGGGTTCTAGGCTTCTCAAGAGGCTTAGACGAATGACAGTTCCTGAAACTCCCAAGGAATCCAAATCAACAAGGAAGTACAAGAAACAGAGGGCACAAAGGCCAGTTTCAGATGATGAAGAGGAAGCAGCTAAGGAAGGGGATCAGGAATCTCTAATCTCACAAGACAAGGAATTTGCTCCAGTCACTTCTTCTCCATCAACTCCATCTCAGGAAGCTGTATCTGACAAGGCTAACTCACCATCTGTGTCTCTTGTTGATCCAGGCACAAGTGCTGATATTGATGTTCAACACTTGGTTGTGTCTGAAGTATTTCTCTTAGAAGCTCCAACAGCAAATAATCCTTCCACAACACCTGTTACTGATGCTGTTCAAACTCCAGAGTTATCAACAACACCTTCTCTGCATCAAGATGCTGATGATCAGACTTTAGGTGAGCATCAGGATATGGCTGTTGATCAGAACTTAGTATCAGATCAGCAATTAGAGGATGCAGAAGCCTCCATTGCTACTCACACTGTTGTCTTATCAGAAGATACTGATTCTTTAAGTTCTGATGCTGTAAATGCTGGAGATACTGGTGATGCTGCTCCAACTATAGATGCTGATGAAGCAGGTCCTTCAGGACATACTCCTCAACAGACTCTTCCTAAGTCTGAACTGGTAAAGAAGTTTGTTACCAGGGAAGCACCAGTACCTTGGAGTGAAACTCCTGCAGGTCAGGAGTGGACTAAGGAATGGAACTCAGTTTTATGTGTTCCAACTGAAAAACATCTTGCTGAGCACTTGACTAAAGCTGATGAAATGTTAAATTCTGATGATTTTAAAACCCATCTTAGAGTCACTGCATTGAGTACTAAACATCTACAAGGTCTTCATTCAACTACTCATGCAGAGCTACACAAGATTCAGGAGAACTTTATCAAACAGGAACAAGTTTGGAAAATTGATAAGAAAAAGTTCTTTCAACCTACCATTGACAGGATTGCTTATATTGAGAAAACTCAAGAGCAACAACAAGCTCAGATTGATGAAATTCTGACAAATCAAGCTTCTCAGCAATCGCAACTTACTGAAATCCAATCCTCAGTGGAATTACTTATCTCTCTTTTACTACCTGCTGATGCCAAAAAGGGGGAGAAGGTAATTAAGTCCAAATGCAAAACTAATAAGACACTGCAAGGAAAGGATGATGGAAATGATGATCAAGGATACTCTGGAATGGGTAGCGGTCATAGTCAAGGTAGAAGGTTTACATCAAGACAAGCTAGTCACAAGACAAGTTCTGATACTGGGAAAAGAATAAGTTCTGCTGCTGGTAAAAGGATAAGTTCTGATGAACTTCTAGATCTTGATGAGGAAATGTCAAGACAGTTATTTCTTCAAGAAAATGCAGGAATGGACTTGGAAAGTTTAAAGGAAGAAGAAGCCAGACTTAAATCAGATAAAGTCACATCTAAATCTGAAGCTTCTAGTAAAAAATCACTTCCAAAACTCAAAGGCATTGTGATCAAAGAAAGGACACATACTGAAGCAACATTGGCTAGATCACAACCACAGATAGATCCAAGATCCAAGGGTAAAGAAAAGGTTGGTGAACCTATCAAGGTTTATGTACCTCCTGAGGAAGAAGAAATTACTGATGAAAAGGATGATCTTGCTCTGACTTCAAGAAAAGTTCTTAAAACAACCTCTGACATGGCTCAAGTTGTTCAGAGTCAAGAAATTGTAAGTTCTGATATTCAGAAGAAGCAAGTAACCTCTGACATAGCTCAAGTTAACTTGATATCAGAAAATAGATCAAAGACACTCCTACCAGAATTCACTAAAGCAAAACAGACTCAATCTTTGAAGACTACTGCAAGTGGTTTTAAAGCAAGAGTAGTTACTGGAAAGGAAGCTAGAGATAAAACTGGATTGGGAAGTGCTGATGAAAGAAGAGTACACAACACTACCAATGATCCAACTTCCTTGAGTGAACCAGGTATTGGAGCAACTCCTGAGAGATTGAATCAACTGGAATTTGTACAGATGGTTTACCATACCTACTTGAAAGAATACATCATGTTGTATTTCATGACAGATTGTAGGGTTTATCATATAAGACAAAATGCCATTCCATTGAAGTATTTTGAAGAATTGGAGCATGTACTTTTCTTACTTCAAGTGGATGACAGAATAACAGGGACTGCTGCAAACTACTTAAAAGAGCAGATTCAGAGACAGAAAAGGCTTTATTCTGTTAAGTCTGACAACATATATGTTCCAAAGTACAGAGATCACAATGGTGATATTGTTGATATGAAGCCTAATACTGCACAGATCAGAACATATCTTGGTATTAAGGGACTTGAATTCAATCTAGAGTCTGACAAAGCTTATGTCATAAGATTAGATCAGGAGTTGAGAAAATCAAAGATCAATGATCTCAGAGCTGCAATCTTTTAAACTGGTGAAGATACTGCAGAGCTTAAAGATGTCAAAAGGAGAATGATTGATGAACTCAAATATGCTGAGAAATGTTTATTGAAGAACTATCTCAGAACAACTCCTGACATTAGAGAGATCAGAAAATGATGAAGCCAAGTCGAAGATCTACAACTGCTTAAATTCTGATATTTATACAGACTGAAGTTGTTATCAGAAGTTGAAATTGGTAAAAGCTTTAAGGACTGTAAGTTGTAGTTATCTAGTCTAATTCACATGCATTTGTACTTAATGTTTTTGACATCATCAAATATCTGTTAAACTTGTATATTATGTTAATTTACAAGTTGGGGGAGATTGTTAGATATATTTGATAAGTTCATGGCTAATATATTTTATGTTTAGCTTTCAGATCTTACTTGAACAGGATAAATCAGTACTTAACTGTTGATCAGTACTTATACTGGAAGTCAGGACTTAAGGATATCAGTACTTATGTTATCAGGAGATAATCATCAGAAGATAGATATCAGAACTTAAGTGCTGAAGGACGATCAGATAAGGACAGTAGTTGATTAAAGGAAAAAGATCAAGATAAACATAAGAAGAGATATGCATGAAGAAGGAATTCTGTAAAGAATGGAATACTTGGAAGAAAAGATATCTGATTGATATATTTTAAGAAGCAGAATTATATTCCATATTAATTAGTGATTATCTTGTAACTGTGTAGTATATAAACACAGACATAGGGTTTACACTATAAGTGTTATCATTATTAGAGAAGATTATTCATTGTAACCCTAGCAGCTCTCGTGATATTTGTTCATCACTGAGAGGTAACAGTTCCATACTGTAACATAGTTTATTGTTTCAATAAAGTTTGTTTTCTGTTACTTAAGTTCTTAAAGTTCGATTTGAGTGTACTATACACTGTATTCACCCCCTCTACAGTGTGTGTGTGACCTAACAATAACCATAACTTATCTATCATCAAAACAATCACAAGTTTATAACTAGAATAGACGTTAAAAGCATATAAACTCACAACACCTCCTTTCTACTAGAGTTATACAAGGATTCATGCTATTATTGAACACATAACAAAGATGCTTATTTGACCGTGCAATGAGTGAGGTCCCAAAAGACTTATAAAATAATACCCATTTAGCGAGCGTTAGGTTAGCGGGTCCCAGACTATAAAATCCTTAGGTCACTAGGCACAAAATCCCCTAAGAACTTAATAACTCGAGTATTAAAGAGCTCACCCTTGATCAATTATGCATTAACACATATTTTTTTTCTTTCTTTTCTTTCTCTTTTTTTTTCTTTTTTTTCTTTTTCAACAATTTCTGAATGAGTGTGTTTCGCTCCATCTCATTCAACCTTAGACTACTCATAAAAATATGAGCCGGCTACTAGCCATTTGACGCCTAGCCTTATTCACAACTAGCAATGAAATCCAAGTTTTTTCTCCAGTTTTAAAATTCAGTGTTCTTTTTGTCATTACGAGAATACCAAAAATTCTATATATGACCAAGTGATTAAACCTCAACAACTAAACAAATATGATCATGATCTAGCTCAAAAGCAATCCTATAAGACTTGTGAATTTATTTGTTTCTGGCATGCAAATCAATTCATTAGGACTTAAACATCCCTCTATTCGTCACTCACATCAACATCAACCAATCAATCAGAAATAGCTCAACCTAAGGGATCATGTTATATGCATGCAAATGCAACTACATGGACTCACATAATAACACAAATAAATATGTCCTATATGAACAATCATGCCAAAATATGAATGAAATACAACTAAACATGCAACATGAATCTATATGAACTATATGGACATACACAATCTAGTCCTTACATTATCACCCCCAAACTTAAAATTTTCAATGTCCTCATTGAAGGCAATAATAAGGATTTCAGGCATACCTAGTCATCAGAAAGATCACCCTCTTCGGGTGGAGGATCAGGTGGCCAATCAACTTCGACACCAGTGTCTCAGAAAACAATACCGAGAGCGTGTGCCAAATCTTTAACAAAATGTCGGTGGATGTCATGCATGGCCTCAATACACCAAATCAACCTTCTATACAGCGCATCACCAAGACCAAACCTATCAACTGTCTGTGGTGCATGAGAGGGACCATTTATAATCACGGGAGGAATTGGCCATTCACCCTTTATATTATCATAGATATATTCTAACCCCTTGTCAGGGGGTGCACCTAAGAATGCATAACTCAAGTGATCTGGTAGTGGGTTGAGCTCAAGTGTGGGAGCATCTTCAATAGACGACTCGAGACGCTCCTGAGAAATTTTGAGCTCTGCTAACCCAAGAGAATCAAATGGCATATCCAACTTCCTCTTCCACGGAGGTGCATTCAAAACCTGCAATTGCTTTGCTCCTTCTTCATTTTCAATAACTGATTCCCCTATTAAGGATCTTTCTAAGGTATCTGACTTTGGCAATTGCTCAAGCTCCGAATTCATGATAGAGTCGGCCCACTCTACTTTAAAGCACTGCTCTTTATCTGTGGGTAACTTTATTACCTTGAACACACTAAACGTGACCTTCTGATCTTGAACCTTAATCGTAAGCTCTCCTTTTTGCACATCAATCATAGTTTGTCCTGTAGCCAAGAATGGTCTTCCCAAAATAATGGGAATCTCCTTATCCTCCTCAAAGTCTAGAAAGACAAAATTAGCAGGGAAGATGAGCTTATCCACCTTAACCAAGATATCCTCCACTACTCCTCGCGGATAAGTGATGGCACGATCAGCTAGTTGGAATGACATGTATGTTAGTTTCGGATCAGGTAGTCCAAGTTTCTTGTAAACTGATAAGGGCATCAGATTGATGTTAGCTCCCAAGTCACACAGACACTTGTCGAACAACAGATTTCCAATGGTACAAGGTATCGTGAAGCTTCCCGGATCTTTAAGCTTAGGAGGTAGTTTCTGTTGTAGCACGTCATTGTACTCTTCCGTTAGAGCAACAGTTTCCAAATCCTCAAGTTTTAGCTTTCGAGATAGAATACCCTTCATGAACTAAGCATAACTCGACATCTGTTCTAGAGCTTCAGCAAAAGGTATGTTGATATGCAGCTTCTTGAAAACTTCCAAAAACATGGAAAATTGCTTGTCGAACTTATGCTTTTAAAGCCTTTTAGGAAAAGGAGGCGGAGGATAGACCTGTTTCTCCCCTGTATAACCCTTAGGAGGAGTGTGTTCCATAGTTTTCTTCCTTGATTCCACTTCTGCTTCCTTCTACCCATCTTCTGGAACTTGAGATTTTTCGTGGTTCACAACCTTCCCAAACCTCAATGTAATTGCCTTGACCTGCTCCTTAGCTTCCCTCTTTCCTGGAACTTCTGTATCACTAGGGAGTGTATCAGGTTGTTGATTCAACAAGGCATTGGCAATCTGCCCAATTTGGTTCTCCAGAGTCTTTATAGAAATAACCTCGATTTTGCATATAAGAGCCTGGTTTTTGCACATAAGCCTCAACTCCTCCAATTCAGATTTTTCATTCGAAGATTGACTTGCACCTCCATGAGTTTGTTTTTGAAGTTGGAGTTATTGTCTTGGTGTAAATTATTGCTAAAAACCAGGAGGATTGAAGTCCTTATTTCCAAACTGCTGGAACAGCTGTTGCATCGTATTCTGATTATTGGTCCAGTTGAAGTTAGGATGATTCCAGTTATCAGGATGATAAGTGTCTGGAACTGGTTGTTGTGATCTCTGAAAGTTGCTCACAAACTGAGCTGATTCACTAGATATAGCGCATTGCTCCGTCGCATGCGAACCTGCACACAGCTCACAAACTCTGGTTATCTGATTAACACCATAGTTGACCAGAGAATCGATCTTCATAAACAACTCCTTTAGTTGAGCAGTGATAGCCGTAGCTATATCCACTTGAAGAACTCCTGCTACCTTTCCCTATGTTAATCTCTGAGTTAGATACTGATATTCATTAGCATCCATCAGTTCAATTAGATCATAAGCTTCCTCATAGCTCTTTGCACATAATGCTCCACCTGATGCTGCATCGAGCATGGGTCATGACTGTGCTCCCAAACCATTATAAAAAAATTGATGATCATCCAATCGAGCATGCCATGATGAGGAAACTTCCTAAGCATCTCCTTGTAGCGCTTATAAGATTCACATAGAGTTTCTCCCGATTGCTGCTCAAACTGAGTAAGAGTATTCAACATTGCAGCTGTCTTCGCCATAGGGAAGAATTTAGTAAGAAATTTCTGAGCGAGATCCTCCCAAGTAGTAATTATACTAGCTGGTAGAGATTGTAACCAGCTCTTAGCCTTGTCCCTTAGAGTGAATGGGAAAATCCTCAGCTTTA
The DNA here is from genome assembly GCF_009905375.1 of Apium graveolens. Lineage (NCBI taxonomy): Eukaryota > Viridiplantae > Streptophyta > Magnoliopsida > Apiales > Apiaceae > Apium > Apium graveolens. The sequence goes on from NC_133649.1 coordinate 201,233,200, forward strand.
TAGCATCTTCAGAATCATTATTGAACTTGAAGGTGTTGCAGATCTCGATGAAATCCCTAATGTGCATATTTGGATCTTCCGTTGGTGAACCCCAAAATTGGATTGAATTCTATACCATCTGAATCATGCCAGGCTTGATTTCAAAGGTATTAGCTGTGATCGATGGCTTGGCAAAGCTAGATTAAATATCCTTGATCTTGGGTTGAGAAAAATCCATGAACGCTTTCGTTGGTGCTGCTGGATCTCCCATTGTAATGAGTACCTGAAACATAAATAAGTAAACTGTGAAAGTAAAATAATCCAAGTAAGTGAACTTTAACGACCACAGATGTCAAACACATAAACTAAAAATTAACACTAATTCCCCGGCAGCAGCGCCAAAAACTTGTTAGGGCAAAAATACGCTCTAAATTACACGCAAGTATACGTGCTCGCAAGTAGTATAAGATATAAATCAGATTCGTTCCCACAAAGACTCTTTTTACTTAACTTAAGATTATGCACCTATGCAACAATGACATGGCTATCACTCAATGCTAAAACAATAACAAGTTGAGATGTTTATAACTAATATTAAACTAACATGCAATTAACTAATCAGATAACACGAAACTAGTAAACGCCAACTGTCGTTGTACGAAAACCCTACTACCATACATCCACAAAAGAGATAGAAGCTGAATAGACACCAATTATGTTGAGACCCTATATGTCTATAGAATTTGACAACATAAAGGTTTAATGCGCAAGTTATCTATCTTGATTATATAGGGCAAGTAAGATGGTTAAAATTACCTATGAATCATGCATAACAATTATACATGAACCTATGCTAGCATGGCAAGTTCTAAATCTCTATATTCACTTTCGCTTTAATAGAGATTAACACGCTATCTTATATGTTAATTACGCACATAAGATGAATAAGCACAACCAATACCAGGATATCAATCAATCACCACACACCAAGATATTGAAACAAATTAAGTATAGAAATCTATAAGTAAATCCGTTTGAACCCCATGATAACGATTAGTTCATAATCGAACTCATCGTCACCATGGGTTCCAATGAAAGTATGATAATAAATAATATAAGAGTATTAGGGTTCAAAGAAAAATTAAAAACAAGCATCCAAGTATCAACAATATTAAAGAAAACAAAAGTCTTCTTCTCCATAGACGTCTCGTGCTCTCTAGGTCTTCTTATTACTCTCCCTTCGCTCCTTGTTATTAAAAATGACTTATTATTGAGTATATATAGACTTCTAGTAAACCTGGGCTTCAAATTCTCCAAAACAGACTCAAAAGTGGAATCTGGCTGAACGGACCAGCGCGGCCACCCCGCATAGCAGTGCGGACGCGCGCTGTTTCTAGAAGTCTGGCGCGGCCGGCCAGCCCTGCGCGCGGGCGCGCCGTGCTACTGTAGTTAGAATTCTGAATTTTCTTATTTTTGCTATAACTTTTGCTCCACTCGTCAGAATTTGATGAATCAGCAGTCCACGCGAAGCTCTCGAGATCCTCTACAATTTAAGAATAGACTTGACTTCAGATTCTTGGCTATTTTCAGCATATATTCAATAAAAACTCCATTCTTCCTCCAACTAGTGCCTGAGGTGCAAAAACATTAAAATACATCAAAAAGACCAATAGATTGAGTCCAAAACACCAACTTAAGCTTGTACTGAAGCGTTCCAAGTAGATATAAAATCCACTTATCATGCTTATAAACCAGACACGCCATGAGCTCAGTATACTATTCTCAGATGAATGAGAAATGTAAGTAAACAATCAAAGAAATTTGAATGCGCTTAAGAAGCAATTATAAGCTAAGTTGATCAAATAACGAAGGACGTTAAGAATGAAGTTAAAGAGCCAGTAATGTTGAAAGCATTTCTTGAACATGATTACTAGATTTAGCAAGAAAAAGAAAGCTTAATATGCATTATATTTGTCCTTTTGAGATAATAAGACGTGTGAGGAAGGTTATATGTAAGCTGGCCTTACCACCACATATGTAGCATGTTCATAGTATGAGTATATGTTTTAACTCTACAAGTGTAATCTAGCTTTATAATATATATATGAGGGAAACTCAATTAATTGGGTTTGCATGAGCAATTGATAGAGTGTTATGTCAGCAAGATAGTGTTGAGTAATAAGTTGATATTGTGAGTCAAAGTTGATGAACGAACTATAAGGTTTAGAGGTCAACCTGAGAATATAAAGGTGGGATATTTGAAAAGTATCATCATTCGTTTCTTAGCATGATTCTGAGGACATAATACTTTTAAGGGGGAAGGATGTAAGAACCCGGTATATTACAACTATTTTATGTTGTATTAAATAAAGTATTATGTGTTCTATTACAAAGTGAGTTATGTTTGTTTCACACCCTAAAAAAACCACACACACTCGAAACAATAGCGAACCATAATTATATTACAAACTTATAAGTCTAAAAGATGATAACAATATGATTACAAACCCAACCAAAAATAATAACAATCCCGAGTTCTTTACAAATTCAGAGTTTGGAACAGCCCATCTAACTGATACCACAATTACAAACCGGAGGATTTCTCCTAATTTATATATTCTACCTGCGCCCTCAAATGGTCTTCACCCTGCCTACCGGTTGACTTACAGGCGGTCTGCTTGGTACGAACCATGATTGCTAGCTATAGAACATGTTTAAATATAAAAAAATGAGCTAAAATGTTCAGCAAGTACTATCAGTTCTACTATACAAGGCATTATCACAAAATCACGGGTTCATGAATCAAGAGGTTATAGATGCTTAAAAAAAATGACAATAAGAAACATGAAGTTTTAATATAAAGACATGGTAGGATCATAGCAACTGAAACATGGCATATGGTATCATGACATCGAGCAACATATTATTATCAATTAAATATCAAGTCATCAAAATTCATTTTAGGACGCTACGGATTACAGCCGGTGATCAGCCACGAAGTAATCCCGAAACACGCTGGGTTCTCAAATATAATGGGATCCCTAGGCTATATGTGAGCCTATCAATAAGTGTGAAAAGGACTTGCGTCTAGTCCAATCCACTAAGTCAAGAAAACATTTATTTTATTTTTAATGATTTATATCATGGATGCCGGGCAAAGATTTGGTATCACTTTAATGGAATTGTAACAAGAGAATTCAAGTTCATGATGAGGTTCGCTTTAGGGAATTTGGTAGAGAGTTTAGTATTCATGGTCTAATGGATAAGGGATGTTTTGAAGGTAATGTACTAACAAGATTAAGAGTTATTAACGGTAGTATTTGAATTAGTTAATGACATGGTGATTATCACAACTACGCATTCATGAAAAAGTATGTATACTTGCAATAATTATAAGCATAAGGAGGTACGTAACTTTCCTTCCAATAGTTCTAAGATTATATGATCTTGACGTCACGAGTCTTCCCCTTCGCTTCAGAACCTACACATTATATTAACTTCATTACTATTCACCTTTTAACACCTGATAAACCTATAAGCTCCTAGACTCACTATTACCTTTATCATAACTATTATTATACAAGAACTTATATTTATAAGAATACACCTAACTTAATCATATACAATTCAAGTAATCTACATAATCACATAACGACATGGCATATACTATTAGTTATTTATACTATAATATCACCTAAATACCCAAGCACATAAGAAAGTACCACATAAGAACTATTATTGACCTTAAATTAAACCTAAAAATGATGTGCAAAACTCAGACTCTTCGCCACAAAGTCCCAATTACAATGAATACCGCTAAAGTTTCCTAAGGCCACTCTAAAGGTGCTCTCGGGTTTCTTGGTGGAAATGGGATATCTCCACCTTGGGCATTCACTCCAAACCACTTCCTAAAGGTCGTTAAAAACCTAAAATAACTTATAAAGTTGGTGAGACTCAGGGGCCTCACTCCTATAGGCTTACAAAAATCAATACTCACGCTAAGGTTTCCTACTAGCACCAGTTTGCACTACCCGCGCTCCTTGGAAAAAATCTTGACTTCTACATGGGGCCTTCTAACAAAACCAATTCCCATGAATTATTAAGACCTAAAACTAACTCTCAGACTTGGTTGCATGCCAAAGCCTCACCTAGGCTTCTCTAGGCCTCTGCTCAAAGTTGACACTGTCCAGCCTCCCTCGAATTCACTCTGCTATGTTTCTACTTACTTAAAACTCATTTTTCTCACTCAATTTTTAATTCTAATGGTTTTTTAAGCTTCCTAAGGATTTATTATTCTTATTTAAGCCAAGGCCCCATGAAGGCCTAGCCTATGTCATGGTTATAATCGACCAAAGTTCAAGTTTATGCAGTCCTGCCCTGTTCTGAGTTACTCTCGCGAATGTGTGTGTGCACCTACCTAATGCAAGGTTTTCAATGAATCAAAACCACTATACTCAATTACAAATCAATTCCTAACTTCAGTAAACTCAGGACTAGAAAGGCCTCACCAAAATTCACCTAAAACAACCTATACTTATGATAAAAAATTCTGCTACAAAGGGCCTAGTGTACCTCCTTCCACCTTAACTCCCATTCAACAACAAAACCAACATGCAAGCCAACAAATCTATCCTACAATGTACAAAACCCTATTAACTATCCGTTTATAGAAAAATACGAGCATAAACCTAGTTATATAAGCCATTTACCGAGGCAAAAATAGAGAGCATAGCAGAGCAGATTTTATATATGCGAGTTTAAGCAAAATTTCGAACTAAAAATACAAGGTGTCAACTTGATGGCTACAAAATTTGATCATGAATTATCAAGGCACATAGCATACTAGCATTTCAGAGCAAAAATCATGGCATGCATTGCACAAAAACTCAAATTTAAATCACGTAACATATTTGTCCGAAATATCACTTATATCATGACATGCAAGTACTAATTTCTACTTTTATCATAAAAATCATAGCATGCAAGGATAGAAACTTTATAAAATACATTTTTAAAAGATCATAAGTTCTTCAAAAGCCACATGCAAAGTCTCTTTCGTTCTTAAAACAAACAAAACTATCACACAAACAACAAAATCCATTCGGCTCCTTGGGAGTCATTGCCCAATGCTTGAGGGAAGGATCATGGCTTGAAAATAGAAGCAAAACACTTCATCAAGACCATCTATTGCTCAAGTTTTATGAGCCACATTAGGTTCAACTCTAGATTCACAAGAATCGAAGTTAAACCCTTGGCTTTAGCCACATGCAACTAAGAAACTAACCTTAAATGAAGATGTAGCACTAAATGTAAATGTCCCTTGCTTAGATGAGTTGAAAGGTGTTAAGAAAATGAATAAATGAGGAAGAAAAATGAGAGGGGTGGGGGAGGTTTAGGTGCGTCCGAGAGGGAGTAGGGAGAAGAGAGAGTGGAGTGATGTGTTGGTGGAAAAGAAAATGATGTGAGATGAGTGTTTTACTTATTTTTTGTCTCACCAAATGGTAGTGGAGTTTGAGTTTACTATCTTATCCTTCATCCACTAATAGCAAGCTTTTGCATGCAAGGCTTTGTTGGTCATTTGTTGGGTCAAATGGAGTTAGTGGAGGGTAAAAGGACGGTCTTACCCTTGATCTCTATTTGGGTGGAATTTGAATGCAAGGGTACACTTGTAATTCAATAACTATTAAAAGTATAATTTAAAAGAATGATTTTTAGTAATTAAAATACAAACCCATAAATCACCAAATTAATACCATAAATACTATGAGATTTTAGAAGTTTAATAAAATTGTTTTCAAAAATTTCGAACAAAATTTTTTTATATATTAAAAGAATTTTCTAATATTATCGCACTAATAAATAAGTCATGTAAAATATAATTAACCCATTAAAAATCACACAAGTAATTGCAAATAAATTGACTCTACTCCACAATATTAGAACATAATTTATCGCCTAATCACAACTTATTCAAATATCACTAAATCGCGAGAATCTCAATTATAACTTAATCGCGTAACGAAAATCTTACTTGCGTATGAAAGCTATACGCTTAAAAATATTCCAGCAATATTCGTAATGCCATACGATAAAATTATACAATATATAATGAATCCACATAATTTCCATTATATTACAGAATATTTATGAATATATACATCGCACTTCTAAAATAGTTCAAATATTTACTAGTTGTCACATCCTCTCCCCCTTATAGGATTCTGTGCTCAGAATCTAGGAGAATAGTTAAGGATACCGATTCTGCATTTCAGATGCTAATTCCCACGTTGCCTCTTCAACTCTAGGATTCCTCCACAATACTTTTACCAAACTTATTGCTTTATTTCTAAGAATTCTCCCTTGTCGATCCAGTATCTGCACGGGTTGCTCTTCATATGATAAATCAGCTTGAATTTCCACTGGTTCAATCTCTATCATATGATTGGCGTCCGGATTATACTTCTTTAGCAATGGGACATGAAATACATTATTTACGTGCTGATATTTTGGCGATAAGGCTAGCTCATAAGCAACTTTCCCTACTTGCTTCAAGATTTCAAAAGGTCCAATATATCTTGGAACTAATTTCCCTTTCTTACCGAATCGGGTCAAACCCTTCCATGGTGATACTTCTAGTAATACAGCTTCCCCAATTCCAAATTTCACATCCTTCCGAGTGGGGTACACGTATTTTTTTTGTTTATCCTGAGCAACAATGAGTCTCTTCTTGATCACAGTGACAGTGTCCTTCATTTGCTGAATCAATTCAGGTCCAAAAATCTTTCCTTCTCCAACTTTATCCCAACTCGTCGGTGTTCTATACTTTCGCCCATATAAAGCTTCGTATGGTGGCATGCCAAAACTTGAATGGTAACTATGGTTATATGAGAATTCTACGAGTGGTAGATAATCGTCCCAACTTCCTGAAAAAATCAATTGCACAGCTTCGTAACATATCTTCGATGGTTTGGATTGTTCGTTCGCTTTGGCCATCGGTTTGTGGATGGTATGCCGTACTCATGTTTAATTTTGTTTCGAGATTTTCTTGAAATTGCCTCCAGAACCTCGAATTGAATCACGGGTCTCGATCCGAAACTATCGATATAGGTACACCATGGCGTAACACGATTTCTCGTACATACATATGAACTAGTCTGTATAACGAAGACTTCTCATTGATTGGAAGAAAATGAGCCGATTTCGTAAGGCGGTCAACTATCACCCAAATTGCGTCGTGTCCAGAATGTGTTCACGGTAAACCCAATACAAAATCCATGGCAATACTTTCCCACTTCCATTCTGGAATCTTCAATGGTTGAATCAAACCACTTGGTTTATGATGTTCTACTTTCACTCTTTGGCATGTGTCGTATTTTGAAACCCATTCTGTAATTTCTCTTTTCATGTTCGGCCACCAGAAGCTCTTCTTCAAATCATGGTACATTTTGGTACTTCATGGGTGAATAAAAAATCTTGAGTTGTGTGCTTCTTGTAAAATATCATTCTTCAATTCAGTCACATTTGGGATCCAAAATCTTGTCAAAAATATCAACACACTTTGTTCGTCTTTTTGTGTACATATCTCTTCTCCTGTCAACTGATTATTCTCCTGAGTCATTACTTCATCTTGACATTTCTTTATCCTCTCTAGTAGTGTTGGTTAAAAAGTAATGGCACAACACATTTCTTCCGCTCCTCCATGTTCACAAAGCTCACTGCAATTTTTCAACTTCATCAGATAATTCATTCGGCATTGTTATCATACTTAGCTTTTCCTTCCTACTCAGAGCGTCTGCTACCACGTTGGCCTTTCCCGGATGATATTGTATCGAACAATCGTAGTCTTTGATCAATTCCAACCATCGGCGTTGTCTCATATTTAGCTCCTTCTGAGTAAAAAGGTACTTCAGACTTTTGTGATCCGTGTATATCTCGCACTTTTCCCCATATAAGTAGTGTCTCCATAGTTTCAAAGCAAACACTATCGCAGCTAATTCTAAGTCATGAGTTGGGTACTTCTGTTCATGTGGTTTAAGTTGTCTTAAAGCATACGCTATCACCTTCCGATGTTGCATCAATACGCATCCAAGTCCTTTATAAGAGGCATCACTGTATATCACAAAATCTCCCTTATCATCTGGTAATGCTAAAACTGGAGCACTTACCAATCTTTTCTTCAATTCTTGAAAACTACTTTCACACTTCTCATTCTTACTTGTCAATTTGGTCAATGGTACGGCAATCTTCGAAAAGTCCTTTACAAATCTTCTGTAGTATCCAGCTAGTCCCATAAAACTTCTTACTTCTGTAGGCGTCTTCGGTCTCTCCCAATTCATTACAGCCTCAATCTTTTCAGGATCTACCCTAATCCCTTCACTTCCAACAATATGTCCTAGGAATCTTACTTCAGTTAACCAAAACTCATATTTCGAGAACTTGGCATACAGTCTCTCCTTTCGCAATACTTCCAAAACTATTCTTCGATGTTCTGCGTGATCAATTTCTGTCTTTGAATATACTAAAATATCATCGATGCAAACTATGATGAACTTGTCCAAGTACTCCTTGAATACACGATTCATTAAATCCATGAAAGTAGCCGGTGCATTTGTCAACCCAAAAGCCATAACGAGAAATTCGTAATATCCATATCTTGTTCAAAAAGCTGTTTTTGGTATATCCTCAGACTTAATCTTCAATTGGCGGTATCCCGATCGCAGATCAATATTTTAAAAATAAGAGGCTCCTTTGAGTTAGTTAAACACATCATCAATCCTAGGCAAAGGATATCTACTCTTAATCGTCAACTTGTTCAATTCTCGATAATCTATACAAAGTCTGATGCTTCCATCCTTTTTCTTCACAAACAAAACTGGCACGCTCCATGGTGAAACACTTGGTCTTCTAAATCCCTTGTCTAGTAATTCCTGTATTTGCTTTGTGTTAGGTCCCAATATGTTTGTAGAAGGGGGGATGAATACAAACTATACCGTTTAATCGAATTTAGTGCGAAATAAAAAAAATTGAAACAAAAAATTTAAATTAAATAAAAATATTATTAAACTTGAAAGGTGTTACAACAACGGTATCGATTACAAGGGATTAATCTCAAATTAATTATCACAAATCTAGAATAAATTCGTAATGAACTTTTTCTATTTTTGCAATAAAAAGAATCAAATGCTAAAAGCAATTTGAGATTAAGTTCTAGGGATTTTGATCAGCTAGATAGTTACACAAGAACAAGAGAATGATTTCTAGTGGTTTGGATTTAACTTTACTAGCTAGAAATATATGATCTTGAATTGCAGTTTGAGAGATGAGATGTTTTATTCTGCGGCTGCTCTGTTCTGTTCTTGAGTAATTGATAGTATTGAATGTCTTCTGCTGCTTCTGTCTTTTATATTTCAATCAACAGAATCCACTTGAACTAGCATGACTATCTGAAAATTGGCATGACTTTCGGTGAGACAATCCATTGAGCCAGCAAGACAATCTGTTGAACCACCATGACTTTCGGTGAGACAATTGAATGAACTAGCAAGACTATCAAAATGAACTGGCAAGACAATTCTCCTTCCAGTAGAACTTTCGGTGAGACAATCAGGAATGGCCTGGAATGACAATCGGTATGACAATCCAGATTGTCATGCCAGTTCAATCTCAATTGTCTTACTGAATTAAAACTGATTTGAATTCAATTATAATTCAGAAAATTCTTAATATTAATTCAGGATTAATTAACCAATTAATTCAATTAATCAACAAAGTAATCTTTGCAGATATAATTTATTTTCTTAATTAAATTATATGACTTAATTAATTAATAGAGAATTAATACTACTCTTGAACAGCAACCATTCTTCTGAAAATCTTCGGAAAATCACTATCAGTTATGAATCAATTCCACCACTTCAATGTTGACACTCGATGTACTGTCTGGTTTATGAGTGACTAACTTTCGTGACGTTTCTTCATGTCTTGACTTTGATAACTTGATTTTCTTCAGATTAAATCCCTGTAATTATCTGATACCCTGACAAGATCTCTGTCACTTGATTAAATCCACGACCTTGATTTATATCACTGAGGCTTGATCAATTTCTTGAACTTCTTCCAGTGAATTAATTCCTCAAGTCTGTAGATGAACATTGTTTCTGAATCCTTTGACATATGTTACTTTGAGAGATCTCTTTGACGGTAGATCCACTATTTACTTGTTACATTCTTATTTGAGTTGAGTTAAATCCTCGAATAAACAAATAGGCTATAACATATGCCTTTCAATCTCCCCCTATTTGTTTGTTAGACAATAACAACAAATACCTAGAGGATAACTCAACTAAAAAATAAGAAAAAGATATAAACAGAAATGCAAAGTTAATAGCAGAAAAGTTCTGGATAATATTTAACATTTTCCAGATACCAAATAGATGTTCCTCTAGACTGAACATATCTTCAAGTAGTTTCATCTTCTTTTGTACAACCACATTTCCTGTTGAGAAACACATATCTCTCTTGCTTCTCCCCCTATGAGAATCAACTGCTTAAAGGAGATCACCTTCGTTTACCACCTCTCCCGTACAATAGGTTCCACAGATAAAAAAACCAATGGTACCCCCTTTTGGAAAACAACTTCTTCCCTTACTAGGAAATCACCTTGTGTTTACCACCTATCCCGTATAATAGGATCCGTAGTTATAAACAACAATGGTGTAGTGTAGTGTACATGTGCTTTATCTTTTTCCTCCTCCCCGCTATTTCTCCCCCTTAGTTAAGGAATCCTCCAAACTATTACTTAAGCTTTTATCTCCCCCTTAGAGAAGGAATGTATGTCGTTGTCTGAAGGAGTTCTCATATTTCATTTGGTTTGAAAAGAAATAACAAGTAGTTTCTCTTTCTTCCTCACTGTGAGTGTGTGATTCTGTTTAGTGTACCTCACATGTATTTCACTCTTTTCTCCATTCGTGTTTACACTCATTCTCACAAGTGTATCACTCCTCTCATAGCTCCAAAATTCAGCTGTACCTGTAAGGAAAATCACCTTAGCCATCCTTAAGGAGGTCACAAGTGGTGCAATGGGAGTTCGCAAATCCCCATCCTCGTTAGACTCGTCAGATGAATCTGAGTCATAATCTACAAGTTGCTAGTTTCCCTTTTAAGGTTCCAGATTTAAATTCTGGGAAGGTAAACAATGATCCAATGAATTTAGCATAAAGATCAAAGTTCACTTCTAATGTCTGTGAAGACATTTCCTTGTGACTCATCAGTTAATATCTGAATCATTGTCAACAAGTTGCCGATCTGCGCCTATGTCAGATCCACTATCCGCAGATGCATCCAGGGGATTTAAGCCTGGGGAGTTAGACACTGACCACTGACATATGGCTATTGGATCAGTATCCTCTCCTAACACCTATAAAGGCAATTGGTCCATTAAAGAACCTTGAACAATTGAATTTGACCTTAAAATGGTCAAAACTTTTGTTTCCGTCAACTCCTCCTTTGTATGTGTAAACTTTCCTTGTGCATCAATAATTGTTTATGTTTGAGGTGGTGACACTACATCGGATGCCTTGGCCGACAGGCAAATTTCAATAGACGCACCCTGTTGAGAGAATGAATCTAGTAACTGTTTTTGTGCTTTTTCAGCCATTACATCTTTTTGAGAAGATGTATGGGGGCTAGCAGTTGTCTCGGTTTAAATACTACTCATCTTTGTAGGAAACAGAGCTGCTGGGTTGACTTCAGAACTTTCCTTATGTGGTGCACTAAGGCACTATCTCCCTAATGCTCATTCATACTTCATTTTAGTGGTAAGAGAGTGTTGGTTGGTTCTGTTTCTGTGTTTGTCTTTACAGTCTAGGATAGAAGTTGTGGGTTTTCAACCTTATGACTGTCAATAAAAGAAAGTCATTGGAGACTGAACCTGTATCACAAAATATATGGCAATATAGAGATAAAATGTACTTAAGATCTATAATGAATGAAAATTATACATTTAATCTTTTGAGAGAAATGATGTACAATAGTGATTTCAAAAGATTTTAATGAAATAAGAAATCACTAATGTAGAAAGAAGTTTGAATTTCTCCTAAAACTGTTCGAGTGCACAGGTCTGTTTTTATGCCTAAAAAGATAAGTGATTTGATAAGACACAGACTGATGACCTAGAAGTATTAAGAAGAGAAGTAAAGATTTTGTCTTTCAATATGAATGAGGTTTTGTTAAAACAATGATCACTTAGGGTAAAGTCTAAGTAATTCTCATTCATGTCAAAAGCTCACAATTATCTGCAACAAAATATTAACAATATATCATTGACTGATACTTTTCAAGTACTTTAGATACCAATAATTATGTTGCATACCATTTTAAAAAATATATATCAATGAATTAAATACCAATTATCTATCAAAAAGATATCAGCATTCAATTTCATATATCATACAATTGTTAACTCCTAACAACTGTACTACCTCAAATAATATTTACAATTACAGAAAATACAAATAAAAACTTATATAAATATAGAAAAAATAAAGAAAATATTTACAAGTTCAATGATAACATTACCATCTTGCAAACAGCCATATCCTTCAGTTAAACCTTTGCTGTTATCTTTAAAGGTAACCACTAGGCCAGCTTTCTCAACCACATTTGATAGCAGGGCTCTATCTCCGGTCATATGTCTTGACGATCCGCTGTCAAGAATCCACACTACCGGTTCCACCTGTTTACTGCCCTGCACTACAAATGGATTATACCTTCTTTGGAACCCAAACTTGATTGGGCCCGACATACTTGTAGAATTGACCTTTGTCAGGCAAAACAACATTCTTAACTTTAATGTTCTCAACTTTCTCAATGACTGGACATTTGACCTTGTAAACAGCCTTAACAAATTTCTGTTTAGGCTTAGGCACAAATGTCTCCTTTCTAGCCTTAGGAGGACTAGCAGTCTTAGACCTATCATGCTTCCTATTATTCACATGCTGACGAGGAGTAGTCTTATCACTAGAAACATGCTTACCATTAAAATAGGCATACATCAAATTGAAAGCATAAGACATACAATTAGGAACACCACATACTTTATGAGAGGGATTAACAACATGCAAATTATGCATGGTAGACATGGCATTTTTGTTATCCAACTCATGTGTGTTTGAGTTAGTCTCCGTTGCTTTCACAACTTTGACTGGAACTTTCGACACACTTGACTTGGAAACAACCTTCTCATTAGCATGATCTTCAACACGTATTTCTTCTTGAATAATAAAGGAGGTCTCATCAAATGGTTCAACAATTGATCCTTTATAGAGCGGTTTATCAACACCCTTAAGCACATGTGGTACTTCCCTACCTTTAGCACATACATGAGGAGGGGAGTTTATGCCTAATTCTCCAATAGCAACCTTATAATCAAAACCTATTCCAGATGTTTGATTAACAGCTTGCTTACTATAGAACTCTTTAGCATTCGAACAAGAATTAAAGTAAGCTTTAACCTTAGTCTCAAGACCGGTGATCTTGTCTTCGATAATAGTTTCGAGTTGTCTATAATAGTTAACTCTATTCTCTAGAAAAGATATTTGTTCTTTTAATTTGTCTTGATTAATGTGCACAAGTCTTAATTCACTGACCTCTTTCTCAAGGTCTTTGATCTGCTGACTTAACAGTTCATTATCACGACAAGCACAATCTAAGAAACCTCCTAGATGATAAACTAATTCAGCATTAGTAAATTTTACCTATTTTCTTGACGATGAAGTATTTCCATCAATAGCCATAAGAGCAAGATTCTCATCTTCTTCATCTCCACTATCAGTATCATCCCAGCTTCTTCCCTTTGTTAGATAAGCCCTTTCAGAGTTACTCTTCTGATTTAAATTATAAGAGTTCTTCCTTACTTGCTTTGGCTTCCTGTATTCTGTGGTAAAGTGTCCTAACTCATTGCCGTTATAGCATCTAATGGTGCTCCGATCAACCATCCCTGTTTTGTATCCACCACTGCTGGTGTTAGAGGATGAAGATCCACCTTTCTGGAATTTGTTGTAGTTGGACTTGTACTTGAACTTGGGATTTCTCTTGAATCTGACATTGGAGAATCTCTTGACAATCTGGGCCATTGACTCATCTTCCAATTGCTCCAGCTCTTTCAAGGAGTAAAAATCATCACCAGATTGATTTGTAGTAGGAGGATCATATTCTGCTACTATCAAATTTTCCTTAGCCTTGGAAGACTGTACCATTCTCTCCGACTGTTGAGATTGTTGTTGTTGTTATTAACCTTCAGCTACTAGAGCAGTAGATGTGCTGACCACTCTACCTTTCCCATAGACTTCCTTCTGCTGAATCTGCTCCAACTTATAGGTTTTTAAAACACCATAGAGCCTCTCTAAAGAAATCTCACTCAGATCTCTCGCTTCTCTTATGGCAGTGATTCTATGTTCAAGATGAGTTGCCAGTGTTAAAAGGAACTTTTTGTTGATCTCCCTAAATGAATAATATTTTCCATTTATGTTCAGGTTGTTGATCAATGCATTGTACCTCTCAAACACTTCAGTAATTCCTTCTCCTAGATTGGATTTAAAATGTTCATACTCAGAGGTTAGGATCTCTAACTTGTTCTCCCTAACTTCCTCTGTGCCTTCATTAATCACCTCGGTAGTTTCCCAGATGTGTTTAGAATTTTTACAGTTCATCACATGTCTGTTCATCAAGGGATCAAGGGAATCAACTAAAATTAATTGAAGGCTGGCATCCAAGGAGGCTTCTTCTTTTTCAGCAGGAGAAAAATCCTCAGGCTCTTTTGCATAGGTTCTAGCTTTGTTAATTACAACATCATCTTCTATAACCTCTGGTTCAATAACCATCAGAATTTTTGGACCCTTCTTTAACAAGTTCAGATATTTGGGATTTGCAACTTGTAAAAACAAGAGCATCTTCTTCTTCCACATAATATAATTTTCTTTATCAAATAGTGCAATTTTAACGGTTCCAACTTTTTGTGAAGTCATTATGAATTTTAAATAAAAATTGAAGGAGTTGAAAAATCACAAAAGTCTAGGATCTTGATTTGTACGTTAATCAAAAGGCTCTGATACCAATTGTTAGGTCCCAATATGTTTGTAGAAGGGGGGTTGAATACAAACTATACCGTCTAATCGAATTTAGTGCGGAATAAAAAAAATTGAAACAAAATTCAAGTTAAATAAAAATATTATTAAACTTGAAAGGTGGTACAACAACAGTATCGATTACAAGGGATTAATCACAAATTAATTATCACAAATCTAGAATAAATTTAACATGAACTTTTTCTATTTTTGCAATAAAAAGAATCAAATGCTAAAAATAATTTGAGATTAAGTTCTAGGTATTTTGATCCCCTAGATAGTTACACAAGAACAAGAGAATGATTTCTAGTGGTTTGGATTTAACATTACTATCTAGAAATATATGATCTTGAATTGCAGTTTGAGAGATGAGATGTTTTGTTCTGTGGCTGCTCTGCTCTGTTCTTGAGTAATTGACAATATTGAATGTCTTATGTTGCTTCTCTCTTTCATATTTTAATCAACAGAATCCACTTGAACTAGCATGACTATCTGAGAATTGGCATGACTTTCGGTGAGACAATCCGTTGAGCTAGCAAGACAATCTGTTGAACCACCATGACTTTCAGTGAGACAATTGAATGAACTAGCAAGACTATCAAAATGAACTGGCAAGACAATCCTCCTTCCAGTAGAACTTTCGGTGAGACAATCAGGAATGGCCTGGCATGACAATCGGTATGACAATCCAGATTGTCATGCCAGTTCAATCTCAATTGTCTTACAGAATTAAACTGATTTGAATTCAATTATAATTCAAAAAATTCTTAATATTAATTCAGGATTAATTAACCAATTAATTCAATTAATCAACAAATTAATCTTTGCAGATATAATTTATTTTCTTAATTAAATTATATGACTTATGTAACGCCCCCAAATCCGGGATCAAGGGATTTGGTCGTCACTATAAAACTTCAATCCAAATTAACCTGTTTAGTTAATAAACAAATGCCAGCGGAAGATATTTATCATTTATAACCCCAAACTAATCCAAGATATTTTAAGGTTACAATTCTAGAAACAAGAATTCTAAATTCCACAAATAATTTTTCTCTTTCTTTTACTTTTAAAACTCTTTTCAACAAATACCAACTCAAAACTAAACCCACTAGTATAACTTCGAAATGAAGTATACTAGGCCCAAATAAAATATACAACTATAATATAATATAATATAAACAACTTTACATAAAAGAACTTACACTAATTCGCAAACCCTGCACCAACCCCCTTCCAAAAGCTTCTTCTTTGCTTCCTCGAATTACGCAGCTACACAGCGCAAGCTAATCCTTACTCGAGGTTAAATTTAAAAACAGGCAAGTATGAGCGGAAGAAATGCTCAGCAAGATCATTATGACATATATAGGGTCGTTTTGATATAAAACCGACATCTGCAATAGCGCAGGATATTTAAAATCATAATTGCTGAATAATAAAATTTAAGTTGAGGAACCTCAGAATTGATTCCTTAATTGTATTCAAAACCAATTTGATATTTTGAGCGAAATACTTCAGCAATACTTTGAATCTTGACGAGAATAAAACTCGTAAAATAGTGTTTACGGAAATATCGTAATCCATAATAACATGAAACCATGATTATAGATTGAATCATAAACTTTACTCAAAACCGAACTCTTGAAATTAATACTTATTTTGCTGTCATATTAAATTAGATATCAATACGAACTTTGATGCTCACAACATTCTATACTGAAGTCAACATCAATCATCTATACTAATACCACCTTTGATATTTAACAACAACGTAAGTATCAGCATAAATCAGAATCTGAATCAAAACTGCATTTTACCATTATTCCACAATAGAAACAGTTGATAAATCATTTATTTTATGAATATCAAAAACGATATGATAATTTAGATTAGGATCATCCTCCGACGAACGTACTATCACATGCTGATCAGCCCGTGTGATAGCACAAGGTCATGATTCATAGAAACGTGACCCCAAAAAAAAGAGTACTAAAATAAAAGGCAATATCCCTACCTGTGGAAAAAGTTGTGTCATAATATTCCATATGGCACTTAGAAATAGCCCTCCGCTGGACCGTCCGTCCCGGTCACTCACGTAATTATGATCCAATCTTAAAACCTTTTATTGAAATGGGGTCATAATAATCGACGCCCGAAATAATTTTATTCCCCCAATTCTTGGTTAGGAATCTTCGCAAACAAATCACTTTTCTCAAAATCCCAAAACATTTATAAATCCGATAATTGGATAAGTAAAATCACTTGCCTATTCTGAACATAGAATATCATATGAAAACTTGCATAAACATAATTATTTAATTCAGCGATATGTAAAACATTTATCTATCTTGAACTGAATAGGGAAAACAATACTTGTATGATAAGATTCAAAATAAATATCACTTGAACAATTAGTGATGATATAAATACTTGCCATTGGGTTTTAGCAGTTAGTCACACTCGTAAAGACGCATCTATTCTGACATTCTGTCTTAAAACATCACCGTCCTTCTTTTTAACACTCCATCAATATGTTGCTCCTGCGATTGCTAGAAGACAGATATCCAATGCCATTCCATCTTATTCTTTATCCAACGTCTTGTCCCGATCCACTCGAATGACCCGCATTTATAATTAAAAGATATAACTTTAATCGCCTAAACGATAATAACTCGACGAACTGCGCGTCAAAAGCCTATCGACTACCTATACGATAACCCACACATAAATATAACAAACAAACACAAGACCCTTGATCCACATACTCACATAATTCACATAGCACATAAGCACATAACTCATATATCACATAATTCATATCACATAATACTCGGTTCATCAGAAGGGTCGACTCGGTACATTTAAAACTGAAATCGGGTCAAAAATATGATTTATCGATCAATAATTGACTCAGAAGGACTTATAAAACAAGCGACCTTTCGAAACAAAAAGGATTTGGGTCTCGAAAGTATTTTTAATGAAAGCGAAATATTTTTCTGAGTCTGTACGCGTTCGTTTCGTATTAAACGGACGAACGATTGATTTATTATGAATTTTTGAACATTTTTCGGAATAAAAACAATCTCCGAATCATTTAATAATTAAATAATAGGGCTCGAACACTCAAAAATAATTTTATAAAAATTATCGAGCCTAGAGAATAATTTAAACTAATATTTTAAAGTTCGAAACTATTTTTCAAAATTTTTAAATCAATTTTAAATAATTAAATCTAATTATTAAATCAATTAAAATTAATTAATAGCTAATTAAATTAATTAATCAATTAATATTTAAATTAATTGATTAATTAAATAATCAGTTATCAACTAAAATTAATTAATTAAATAATTAAGATTTATTTTAGAATTAAAAATAATTTTTAGAATAAACAATATTGATTTTTGAAAATAAGAAATGGATTTTAAATAAATTAAAAAAAAAGAAATCCAGAAACAGATATCAGATTTTTGCAACTGGGTTTATAGGATTAAAATTGGGTCGAAACCCGGGTCAAAAACCGACCCAAACGGGTCACCAAGAAACTAAGAACCGACCGGAAAAATGCAGAAATCGGCGGGGTTTCGTTTCCCGGCGAACCCAATCGAGCCCCAAACCGGCTCGATTTTACTGCTTTTCAGTCCCTATCGATTCTACAACATTACCACAATTCAGAAACGACATCGACAACAACAAACCACCGTCGAGTCCTCGGATCCGGCCAAAGCGCCATTAAAACCGGTCAAAACCGAGCTTTTCCGGCTACTTCAAATCAGACACAATAATTTAATCCAAAAATACCGTTAAACTCAGAGAAACACGAACTATTATTCTGCATAACCTAATTCAATGAACAACTAACAATCAAGAAACCCCCAAATTCGAATATTAACCCTAAAAATCGATTTTAAAATTTACCAACTGTTGAAACGATTTGATGGCAGATATAGGTAGAGAAGATTGAGGGCTTCAAAACGGTTATAAATACTAGTGATTTGGTGTTCAATAACACCTTCAAAATTGACTTTGATTTTCAGAATTCTCCAAGAACACCAAAAACACATATTTAAGAAATTTTGAGAAAATCAAACCTTAATTTCTATATGATATTGAACTCTATTTTTGAAGTATAATATACCAAATCGACCAGAAAAACATGCTCTATAACATGGAAGCATCAAATCACATGAACAACATCAAGAACAAATTTTCATAATTTAATTATCAAATAATTCGAATATAAATAAATAAATAAGAAAATTACCATGATTTCTGGGCAGAAATTGATGATTGATTCAGAAAGAAGATTTCGAGAGCTTCGTTTTGATATGCTGCACGCCCAAATCGGAGTTCGATAACGCCTTCGTTCTTGTGTTTGATTCTCGGGAACGTATCGGTTTCTCGGGTTTTTCTCTGTATTTACGGTATTTTAACTGGTTGCAAATGAATAAACCAATAAACGAAATAAGAAATAGGCTATTTATATTTATGGAATATTGGATCATTCTGGATCGTTTTGGATCGTTAAATTAGTTGCTTAGCCGCTAAGTAACTATAAAAACAATATAATTCAATACCAGAATTGGATAATTATCAAAACCGGGCTTTTATAAAACACCATATATGAAAATAATATAAAAATATCCCGTCTCTCGAGAATACGGGTTTTATTGATTACCGAAATGATTGTCGTATTTGAAAATATTGCGCCGGGCCACGCACGGGTCAAACCGTAATCCGGATTGAAAAAGTCAAAACACGAAAAATGTCCGGAATTACCAGATTAGGTTTGGAAGGAGTTTTCAGAAGAGTTTCGGGTTGTAAAAATGCAAAAACGGTTGAGGTTGGAAGATTCCCGGCTTTATAAAATAGTTTTGTAACTATTCTAAAAATAATTAATAAATCCATAAATCATTATAAAATCATCTAACACTCCAAAAATTACCAGAAAAATACCACAATTATCTATATTTTATTCTGGACATATAAAAATTCAAATATTCAAATAATGTCACATATAAACATCCAAACATCAATTCCAATTATCAGATAATTTACCAAAATCCACATAAAATCACATAAATAATTTCAATTAATAATAATAATAATATTTGAAAATATGGGATATTACAATCTACCCCCCTTATAAGGATTTCGTCCTCGGAATCAGCAGAAGAAAGCACTAAGGGTTTTCTAACCAACTTTCCATTTCCAAATAACCTTAATTTTCCATAATCTCAAATGAATCTTGTATTCCTTGTATAATAAAACTTTTACAGGAGTTTCGCTGTGTACCACTGTTCCGTCTACATCCTTTGAACAATTCCTCAATAGAATCACTTTTACTGATCGCGAGAAAGAAGAATAGAGAGAAAGATAGAGAGAAGAAAAGAAAGAAAGATAGAGAGAGAAATAAAAGAACAGATTGACTTCGCTATATGCCACTGATATTCTAATCGCATTGCATTCCACTGTCGTCCTTGGTAATT
Source organism: Apium graveolens (assembly GCF_009905375.1). Classification (NCBI taxonomy): domain Eukaryota; kingdom Viridiplantae; phylum Streptophyta; class Magnoliopsida; order Apiales; family Apiaceae; genus Apium; species Apium graveolens. The sequence goes on from NC_133649.1 coordinate 201,253,790, forward strand.
CCATCACATCGCATTACTTTGACTTGACCAAGATAACTCAGCTTAACCTGATTGGCATACCTTCGAATATTTGAGATGATGAAACATGGAATTTCAAAGAGAAAAGAATTTGATACCATAACGAAACCAAAATCTGAATTTGAGAAAAATATTGTTGAAATAAAAGAATAACTGAGAGATCAATATGATCAAATGAACTTGGTATTGCGTGTCCAAATTAAGACACTACTAAAGGTTGTTAACCTTCATGTATTCACAACACACACAAGTGATGGCGTCCCATCCAACTCCTATCACACAGACATGGATACCTTGTGTCCCCTATAGTTAGGGTTGTTCATCTCAGTCAGAATAAAAGAATATCAAAGGAATTCAAAATCAAATGAATAAAACTGAAAAAAATTTCAAAGATGATATTTCTGAAGGAAATGAAATCCAGAGAACAAAATTATGTCACCAAATGAGCAAATGGTGTCACATTATCAAGAAACTATCCACCAAATAAGAAAAGTAGAATTTAAATTATCATAACTTGGCAGAGCTATGAAAACCTGAAAAATAGGCTTCATGACAGCCTCTGGCACATTTAAAACACAGATAGGATTGAAAATGAGTGTTAGGGAATATATCCTCTAACAATCACTTTTTTTTGACAGAGGCCAAAAGAAATTATAGAAAGAGAAGATATTGCCAAAGTCTTAATGCTTATCTTCAATTTAAACTCTTCAGTTGACTCGTCATCCGATTCTAGATACTTCTTCATGTTCTAAGGATATCGATAATCTTCATCGTCGTCGAACCGTAGTAGCCTTGGAAGATTCCACCATAGAAGTTTGCAGCTTCCCGGAGTTCCATTCCGCTCAACACAACCATCTCAAACGAATGCGCCTATCTTAACTTATTCGTTGGTACTGTTAGATATATTTGATAATGTCATGGCTAATATGTCTTATGTTTAGCTTTCAGATCTTGTGTGAACAGGATAGATCAGTACTTAACTGTTGATCAGTACTTATACTGGAAGTCAAGACTTAAGGATATCAGTACTTATATTATCAGGAGATAATCATCAGAAGATAGATATCAGAACTTAAGTGCTGAAGGACGATCAGATAAGGACAGGAGCTGATTAAAGGAAAGAAGATAGAGATAAAACATAAGAAGAAATATGCATGAAGAAGGAATTCCGTGAAGAATGGAATACTTGGAATAGAAGATATCTGATTGATATATTTTAGGAAGCAGAATTATATTCCATATCAATTAGCGATTATCTTGTAACTGTGTAGTATATAAACACAGGCATAGGGTTTACACTAGAAGTGTTATCATTATCGAAGTTATTATTCTATATAACCCTAGCAGCTCTCGTGATATTTGTTCATCACTGAGAGGTAACAGTTCCATATTGTAACAGAGTTTATTGTTTCAATAAAGTTTGTTTTCTGTTACTCAAGTTCTTTAAGTTCGATTTGAGTGTACTATACACTGTATTCACCCCCTCTACAGTGTGTGTGTGACCTAACAATTGGTATCAGAGCCTATCTGTTAACTTACATACAGTTAAAGATCCAAACACAATCATGTCGGACACAGAAACTCCAACTAAGCCTACCACAACTGAGGAACCACCAAAGACACAAATTCAGAGTCGGTATGAGACCATCAGAGTCCCCATACTGAGACCATCTGAATATCCCATATGGAAGGTAAGGATGACCATGTTCCTGGAAGCAACAGATCCAGAATACCTGGATAGAATCAAGGAAGGTCCTCACAAACCAACCAAACTCGCTGTTGCAGTTGCAGGTGAAGCGGCAACGACCGTACCAAAGGAGAAGAGTGATTATACTGCTGGGGACATAGCATCAATTGCTAAGGATGCTAAGGTACGACACTTACTGCATAGTGCCATTGATAATGTAATGTCAAACAAGGTAATCAACTGCAAGACTGCTAAGGAGATATGGGATGCTCTGGAAACAAGATGTCAGGGAACTGACACAATTAAGAAGAACAGGAAGACAATACTCACTCAAGAGTATGAACACTTTGACTCAAAGACTAATGAGTCATTGAATGATTTATATGATAGATTTGTCAAACTTTTGAATGATTTGTCATTGGTTGATAAAGAGTATGATCTTGAAGATTCAAACCTTAAGTTCCTGTTAGCTCTTCCTGAATGCTGGGATTTGAAGGCAACGACAATAAGAGACAACTACAATCTTGATGAAACAACTCTTGACGAAATCTATGGAATTCTCAAGACACACGAGCTGGAGATGGAATAAAGAAGCAAGAGGAAAGGAGGAAAGTCAAGGACAGTTGCTCTTAAGGCTGAAGAAGAATTCTCCAAAGCAGCTTCCTCAAAGAAAGACAAGGGTAAAGCTCTTTTCATAAAGTCTGATACTGAGTCATCAAGTTCTGAGAGTGATGATGACTCAGATTCTGAAAGCTTGCCTGAGACTGCTGCTGATGAGGAGATGATGAAACTGTGTGCTCTTATGGTGAAAGGAATCACAAAGATTGCATACAGGAAGTTCAGGAAGGGAAAGAAGCTTCCCAGGAAAAGCATAAGTTCTGATAAGAAGAATTTCAGAAGATCTGAAGGAAGAGGAGGAAAGACTGACAGAGGAGATTACACCAATGTTAAATGCTATAACTGTGGTGAGAAAGACCACATATCTCCTGACTGCAAGAAGGTAAAGGGTGACAAAGGCAAGGCTCTTGTCACAAAGCAGAAAAGCTGGACAGACACCTCAGACTCTGAAAGTGAGGAGAACTATGCATTAATGGCAAATGCTGATAAAGAAAGTGCTGAGAGCAGTTCTGAAGCTGCTGAAACAAAGGTACCTCAGACTACTTATGCTTTTCATACTGATGATATTAATGAGTTGAGAAGATATCTTAAAACCATGTTTGTTAGCTATAGAGATCAAACTTTAACATGTGAAAGATTAACTTCTGAAAATCTTGCATATAAGAAAAGAAATGATTTCTTAGAAAAAGAGTTAGTCATATTCCATCAAATTCAGAAGGATAGAGATGATGCTTTTTATGTTAGGGATGAAGTGCTAAAAATGAATGAATCTCTAAAAACTGAGTTAGAAAAGGAAAGAGAGATAATCAGGACTTGGACTAACTCTGGCAGAACAACTCAAAATTTGCTAAGTAGTGAAAATTGGAAAGAGGGCCTAGGTTATGGAGAAAATAAGAATGATAAAGGAACTGAAGAAATTAAGCCTGTTGTTAAGCAAAAGCCAAAGTTAAAACCTGTTAAGTTTGTAACTGTAAAGTCTGATAATGAGAAATCAGAAGTTAAAGAGGAATTAACTTCTGACAAACTAAAACAGGAAAAGACAGTTGAAGTAAACATAGGCTTAATGACAAAGAAGCAGCTTAAGCATAAGCTGAAAGATGTCAAGAATGCAAACAAGGTAAAATCACCTAGGAAGAATAGGAATGGAAAGGAAGGTGTGAATAAAAGCAATGATTATAAACCTGTTCCTGATGCACCTAGGAAAACATGTCATAACTGTGGAAGTTCTAACCATCTGGCTTCTTTTTGCAGGAAAAATAAGAATATTAACTCCTTACCTTCGAAATCAGGAGTTAAGAGTCAGTCAGTTAGATATAAACCACAAAATCCTTGTTTTCATTGTGGTAGTTTATGGCATTCCATTTATACTTGTAAGGAATATCATAGTCTGTACTATGATTATTATCAAATAAAACCTTCTTTGAAGAAAGTTTCCATTGTTCCTTCTAGTATAAATTCTGATTCAAAGTCTGATAATGTAAATTCTGATAAGAAAAATGTTAACATAAACTCTGATGCTAAATCCGCTGCAAATGTTAACAAACTTAATAAGACCAAAGGATCCAAGCAAGTCTGGGTCCTTAAAACTAATAATTAGTGGTCTTTATGATTGCAGGGCAACAGGAAAAATATTCTAGTTCTGGACAGTGGATGTTCAGGTCATATGACTGGAAATAAGGCCCTGCTATCAGACTTTGTGGAGAAAGCTGGCCCAAGTGTTTCTTATGGAGATGGCAACATTGGAAAAACATTGGGATATGGCAATATCAATCTTGGGAATGTCATCATTAAAGAAGTAGCTCTGGTCTCAGGACTTAAACACAACCTTCTGAGTATAAGTCAAATCTGTGACAGAGGTTATCATGTTGATTTCTTTGAAGAACACTGTGAAATTGTGAGTAAATCTAAAGGCAAAGTTGTTCTGAAAGGATATAGACGTGGTAACATTTATGAAGCTAAGCTTTCAACAAGTACTGATGGCTCTGCAATCTGTCTGTTAAGTAGAGCATCAATTGAAGAAAGCTGGAATTGGCATAAGAAACTCTCTCATTTAAATTTCAACAATATAAATGAACTGGTCAAGAAAGATCTTGTGAGAGGATTGCCAAACACAGTATTTGCTCCTGATGGTCTTTGTGATTCATGTCAGAAAGCCAAACAAAGAAAATCTTCATTCAAGAGCAAGACTGAATCATCAATTCTTGAGCCTTATCATCTTATACATGTTGATCTATTTGGTCCAGTAAATGTCATGTCTATTGCAAAGAAGAAGTATGCGTTGGTCATAGTGGATGAGTTGACCAGATACACATGGGTGTATTTCTTACACACAAAAAGTGAAACTGCATCTATCTTGATTGATCATGGTAAACAGCTGGATAAAATGGTCAAAGATTCTGTGAAAATTTTAAGGAGTGATAATGGCACTGAGTTCAAGAATTTGATAATGGAAGAGTTCTGCAAAAGCCATGGAATAAAGCAGGAATTTTCTGCTCCTGGAACTCCACAGCAAAATGGAGTTGTTGAAAGGAAGAATAGAACTCTCATTGAAGCTACACGTACAATGCTTGAAGAAGCAAAGCTTCCAACCTATTTCTGGGCTGAAGCTGTGCAGACTGCTTGTTTTACTCAAAATGCAACACTCATTAACAAGCATGGAAAAACACCATATGAGATGGTGAAGAAAAAGAAGCCAAATCTGAAATATTTTCATGTATTTGGATGCAAGTGTTTTGTTCTCAAGACTCATCCTGAACAGCTATCAAAGTTTGATCTAAAAGCTGATGAAGGAATCTTTGTTGGATATCCACTTTCCACAAAAGCCTTCAGAGTCTATAATTTGAGAACAAAAGTGGTCATGGAATCTATCAATGTCTCTTTTGATGACAAGAAGATCACTGGTCTTAAAGATTTCGTTGACCATGATCAGCTGAGATTTGAAAATGAAGACTCATATTCTGATACTAAAAAACCTGACAGTCTAAGTCCTGATACTACAAACTCTGACGGATTAAACTCTGATGTTATTGAAACTGTGGTGACTACATTAAAGGAAGATGCACCTATGCAGGGGGAGCATACTCAAGATCCTACCACATCTCAAGAAACATCAGAACATGCATCTGGCTCTTCAAGTTCTGATTCGTCAAGTTCTGATAAGCCAAGTTCTGATAGTGCTGAAAATCTAAATACTGAAGAATCCAACTCACAGAGCATAGTTTCAGGGGGAGCATCAGAAAATGAAAATGAAGATAGCATGGATCATGGGGGAGCATCCAGTTCTATAGAAAACATTCCATCTGCAAGGAAGTGGACAAAATCACATACACCTGATTTGATAATTGGAAATCCTGATGCAGGTGTCAGAACTAGAACAGGTACTTCAAATGAGTGTCTATACAATTCTTTTCTCTCTCAGACTGAGCCAAAGAAAGCAGAAGAAGCTCTTCAAGATGCTGATTGGGTGCAAGCAATGCAGGAAGAGTTGAATGAATTTGAAAGAAACAAAGTCTGGACCCTAGTGCCAAGACCAAAGAATAGATCTGTTGTTGGTACAAAGTGGGTATTCAGAAACAAAACTGACAGTGATGGCATAATTACAAGGAATAAGGCAAGGCTGGTTGCAAAAGTGATATGTTTGTTCTAGTACCTATTCAATCCTATGAGGATAACTGTGCTAGATACTGACCTAGTAGTCTTCAATAAACAAATGATTCCATGGAAGAAGTAATTATTTCAGTGGAAATCTTATGACACTAGCAAATTCTGATAATTGAGCTTAGTTAAGTTTACTTTGTATATCTTATTACTAAGTCACAAATTAGAATAATGCTACTCATCTGTTAAGTTCTGATACTAGTAAAACTGCTGAGTGCACTAAGTGCTGATAGACCTCTCTTATCAAAAGAAAAAGCAAAAAGATTAAAGAATAAAATCAGGTACTCCTTTGAGATCTAGAGTAAAAATGTGAAAGGGACGACCCAAGTACATTGCTGGTATTAAGTAAATATACATTAGAAAAGCAAAATATTTTCTTGGTGACTTTTCACACTCTATGATTACTGGAGAAATACTCTGATAATAGCATAAATTCTGATAAACAGTCGTGACTCACTTACACTGAGAAGCCACTGTAAAATAGAATTTCAAAAGATGCATAAAATTAGCACAAAACAGTTGAGGTGGCCTCAAGCATGAACTCATTCATCAGTAGGTTTCAGGATAATGACAGCTCTTTAGCAAAATTTTAGTTATGCCTTATTTCTAAGATGTACTGAAGTGAATCAGACTTTACTCTTTATCTGTTATTTAGCTTAATGCACACACTAATCACTCCATCTGAATGATGAAAATTTCTGTGATGGTCTATGTTATTGTAGATAAACAGTCATTGTGTCATTTTTGCACAAATTCTGAGGACAAGTTCTAGTTACACGTTCTGATGATTAAGTTCTGACGTTCATAACTAAGAACTTGTATGAGGATTTACTAAGATGAGCATTCCTTTTTCGAGTTAAGAAATTAAGTTCTGATGACTGTTAAGTTCTGGTATAGGTCTAAGTTCTGATTTCTCAGTCTAATCCTTTACTTGGCTTATCTTTGAATGAAATTTAATAACAGTCTCAGTTTGTACTCGCATATGTTGAAGTGGAAGATTAATAGTCACTATGATTAGGATTAATGGTTTTGTACTTGAACAGTCCACTGTTTCTTGTGTCTTGTGCGGTCTAGACCATGATTCCTCTTTCCAATGACTGTTATTCTTTTTCAAAGTCTAGGGAGACGAGGTAGAATTAATTCTACCTGTCAGCATTAAATATCTTTGCGACTCTTGGCATTCTTTTGCCTATATAAACAACCACTTCACATCAGTCTTTCCATCACATTCTTCTCACACACTTATCCTCCTTCTTCTGTCAAAAACACAATGGTTCGATACAACATGTTTTTGAACACACAAACCTTCACAATGGAGCTCAGTTGTGCCGACTGGCAGCAGGAGTGGCATGTAACAGCCATTCCTGAGGAGATCTGGGATTCTGTCCCACAGGAGGTGCTAAATCACCTCCTATTCTTCTATATGGACTACCATCGCCATCTGGAGCGATTGGAGGAGGAAAGGCGGGAAGCTATCCGTCAGCAAGAGCGAATCATACGACTCGCCATCTTGTTCGTCGAAGATAGGAAGAGGAAGATGACTTAATCTCGTCTTCTTCCTGTTCTTCTTCATCCTCAGCTTTGTCAGGCTTCTTAGCTAGGACTAAAGCTGTTGACGTTAGGATTAGAAGCTTAGGAAAATTCTTGTATTGATGTAATTTCTATTTCATATATGTATTGACTTGATATATTAATGAAAACTGTTTTTACTTCAAGATTTTGTCTCTGAGTTATTTTATCTTGTGTTGTTAAATCCTGCTTGATATTCTGATGACCATTTAAATTTTTTCTTCATTTAAGTTCTGATTCTCTGTCAGCACTTATTCATCGGAATTATCTCGGTCATTTTTAACATGATTCATTTTCAGAATATTAATGTTGCAGTGAAAAATAATTCAATCAGTGCTAACGGTTTAAATTTTGAATTAAAATTGTGTCTCTTGATAAATGGAACGGTTTTTCCTTGAAACAAGGCAACTGGGTAAGTAATCATTCCTGTTTTCTCGAGCCCAGTAACTATCCGTTATTACTGCATGTCTGACAGGTGTCCAATGGTAACATTTTTTTTAGAGTATAAGAACAACAGAGAGAAGATTTCTTTAATCTTTTATTTTCTTTATACTTTATCTCTCTTCTTACTTTTACTCTATTTCTCATTCTTTCTCACATTGGTTTTTCATACAGACATTATCTCAAACACCTAACAGGCATACTTGAATCTCAATATTTTTTCACATGGCACCAAAGGATTTAATCATTGATGGAGCAAAGTTTGTTCCAAACAATTATGCTGCAATTCTTGATCATGCTGAAGCTCCATCTGAATTGCACTTTGTGCAAGATCTTCTTGCACATAGTGAGGTTGGGTACGCCTTAACTCAGCCTGAATTATTTTCAAGTCAACAAGTTCTGCGGTTCTGGAGGACTGGAGTTTTTGATGATGGTGGTAAACGAGGAACTCCCAGTATTATCTGCCAAGTGGGTGATTCATCCTATGTAGTCACTCCTGGTACAGTACGAAGAGCATTACATCTTCCAGAAGATTGTACCTTCTCTATACCAGAGGAATCAGAACTTCGGGGGTTAATGACTGATTTGGGATATGAAAAGAGTCTGACAAAACTTGGACAGTTGAAACGGGCTAATATCAGAAGAGAATGGAGTTTCTTCTTCGATTGCATCACCAAGGCTTTTGGCAACAAGTGCTCAAATTTTGATGCCATCCCAATTCTGAGTCAGCAAATCGGGTATGCTATTATCCATCAAACTCATTTTGATTTTGCAACTGGAATAATTGGTTTTATTGGGCATAGGATGACAGAGGATCGAGATGTTGTTTATTTTGCTAGATTCTGTCAACTTATTTATACATATTGTACTGCTGAACCCCAGTTAGTCAGCACTCAAACCCCACCTTTTAAGGTTGCAAAAAAGTACTTTAACGACCTGATAAATGCTAACACAAAGAAATCAATGGTGCGACAATTATAGATTCCTCAGTCTGTGAAACAGATTCTGGTAAATGCTGATCCTGCTACTTACAAATCTGTTTACTCAAATGTTCAACCAACTCACCATAACCAAAATCCATCAACCTCAGTACCTACCTCTCATTCTACTCAACCTACCCTCAGAACTTATCTCAAATCCTATCTCTCCACTTCACAGACTGCTCAACCTTCTTCTTCAGCACCTACTGTGAAGCCTACATCCTCTAAGCCAAAGAGAACAAAGACTGTTCTTCAAACACCTCAAAAGAGGAGAAGCATTACTTTGAGAGATGAATCAGATTCTGAGGATCAGATTCCCTCTTCAGAACCTGTGGTAAATGAAGCTGAGAAGGCAACTTCTCAGAAGGATTCTGCAATTGGGGGTTCTAGGCTTCTCAAGAGGCTTAGACGTATGACGGTTCCTGAAACTCCCGAGGAATCCAAATCAAAAAGAAAGTACAAGAAATAGAGGGCACAAAGGCCAGTTTCAGATGATGAGGAGGAAGCAGCTAAGGAAGGGGATCAGGAATCTCTGATCTCACAAGACAAGGAATTTGCTCCAGTCACTTCTTCTCCATCAACTCCATCTCAGGAACCTGTATCTGACAAGGCTAATTCACCTTCTGTGTCTCTTGTTGATCCAGGCACAAGTGCTGAAATTGATATTCAGAACCTGGTTGTGCCTGAAATACTTTTCTTAGAAGCTCCAACAATAAATAATCCTTCCACAACACCTGTTACTGATGCTGTTCAAACTCCTGAGTTATCACTAACACCTTCTATGCATCAAGATGCTGATGATCAGATTTTAGGTGAGCATCAGGATATGGCTGTTGATCAGAACTTAGTATCAGATCAGCAATTAGAGGATGCTGAAGCCTCCATTGCTACTTACACTGTTGTCTTATCAGAAGATACTGATTCTCTAAGTTCTGATGCTACAAATGTTGGAGATACTGGTGAGGCTGCTACAACTGTAGATGCTTGATGAAGCAGGTCCTTCAGGACATACTCCTCCACTGACTCTTCCTAAGTCTGAACTGGTAAAGGAGTTTGTTATCAGGGATGCACCAGTACCTTAGAGTGAAACTCCTGCAGGTCAGGAGTGGACTAAGGAATGGAACTCGGTTTCATGTGTTCCAAATGCTTTACATCTTGCTGAGCACTTGACTAAAGCTGATGAAATGTTACATTCTGATGATTTTAAAACCCAGCTTAGAGTCACTGCATTGAGTACTAAACATCTACAAGGTCTTCATTCCAACACTCATGCAGAGCTACACAAGATTCAGGAGAACTTTATCAAACAGGAACAAGTTTGGAAAATTGATAAGAGAAAGTTCTTCCAACCTACCATTGACAGGGTTGCTTATATTGAGAAAACTCAAGAGAAGCAACAAGCTCAGATTGATCAAATTCTGATAAATCAAGCTTCTCAGCAATCGCAACTTACTGAAATCTAGACCTCAGTGGAACTACTTATCTCTCTTTTATTACCTGCTGATGCCAAAAAGGGGGAGAAGGTAATTAAGTCCAAATGCAAAACCAACAAGACACTGCAAGGAAAGGATGATGGAAAAGATGACCAAGGAAACTCTGGAATGGGTAGTGGTCATAGTCAAGGTAGAAGGTTTACATCAAGACAAGCTAGTCACAGAACAAGTTCTGATACTGGGAAAAGAATAAGTTCTGCTACTGGTAAAAGGATAAGTTCTGATGAACTTCTAGATCTTGATGAGGAAATGTCAAAACAGTTATTTCTTCAAGAAAATCCAGGGATGGACTTGGAAAGTTTAAAGGAAGAAGAAGCCAGACTTAAATCAGAGAAAGTCACATCTAAATCTGAAGCTTCTAGTAAAAAGTTACTTCCAAAACCTAAAGGCATTGTGATCAAAGAAAGGATACATACTGAAGAAACTTTGGCTAGATCACAACCACAGATAGATCCAAGATCCAAGGGTAAAGAAAAGGTTGGTGAACCTATCAAGCCTTATGTACCTCCTGAGGAAGAAGAAATTACTGATGGAAAAGATGATCTTGCTCTGACTTCAAGAAAAGTTCTTAAAACAACCTCTGACATGGCTCAAGTTGTTCAGAGTCAAGAAATTGTAAGTTCTGATATTCAGAAGAAGCAAGTAACCTCTGACAGTGCTCAAGTTAACTTGATATCAGAAAATAGATCTAAAACACTCCTACCAGGATTCACTAAAGCAAAACAGACTCAATCTTTGAAGACTACTCCAAGTGGTTTTGAAGCAAGAGTAGTTACTGGAAAGGAAGCTAGAGATAAAACTGGATTGGGAAGTGCTGATGAAAGAAGAGTACATAACACTACCGATGATCCAACTTCCTTGAGTGAACCAGGTATTGGAGCAACTCCTGAGAGATTGAATCAACTATAATCTGTACAGATGGTTTACCATACCTACTTGAAAGAATACATCATGTTGTATTTCATGACAGATGGTAGGGTTTATCATATAAGACAAAATGCCATTCCTTTGAAGTATTTTGAAGAATTGGAGCATGTACTTTTCTTACTTCAAGTGGATGACAGAATAACAGAGACTACTGCAAACTACTTAAAAGAACAGATTCAGAGACAGAAAAGGCTTTATTCTGTTAAGTCTGACAGCAGATATGTTCCAAAGTACAGAGATCATAATGGGGATATTGTTGATATGAAGCCTAATACTGCACAGATCAGAACGTATCTTGGTATTAAGGGACTTGAATTCAATCTTGAATCTGACAAAGCTTATGTCATAAGACTAGACCAGGAGTTAAGGAAAGCAAAGATTAATGATCTCAGAGCTGCAATCTTTCAAACTGGTGAAGATACTGCAGAGCTTAAAGGTGTTAAAAGGAGAATGATTGATGAACTAAGATATGCTGAGAAATGTTTGTTGAAGAACTATCTCAGAACAACTCCTGACATCAGAGAGATCAGAAGATGATGAAGCCAAGTCGAAGATCTACAACTGCTTAAATTCTGATATTTATGCAGATTGAAGTTGTTATCAGAAGTTGAAATTGGTAAAACTTTAAGGACTGTAAGTTGTAGTTATCTAGTCTATTTCTCATGCATTTGTACTTAATGTTTTTGACATCATCAAATATCTGTTTAACTTGTATATTTTGTTAATTTACAAGTTGGGGGAGATTGTTAGATATATTTGATAATGTCATGTCTAATATGTCTTATGTTTAGCTTTCAGATCTTGTGTGAACAGGATAGATCAGTACTTAACTGTTGATCAGTACTTATACTGGAAGTCAGGACTTAAGGATATCAGTACTTATATTATCAGGAGATAATCATCAGAAGATAGATATCAGAACTTAAGTGCTGAAGGACGATCAGATAAGGACAGTAGCTGATTAAAGGAAAGAAGATAGAGATAAAACATAAGAAGAGATATGCATGAAGAAGGAATTCCGTGAAGAATGGAATACTTGGAATAGAAGATATCTGAATGATATATTTTAGGAAGCAGAATTATATTCCATATCAATTAGCGATTATCTTGTAACTGTGTAGTATATAAACACAGGCATAGGGTTTACACTAGAAGTGTTATCATTATCGAAGTTATTATTCTATATAACCCTAGCAGCTCTCGTGATATTTGTTCATCACTGAGAGGTAACAGTTCCATATTGTAACAGAGTTTATTGTTTCAATAAAGTTTGTTTTCTGTTACTCAAGTTCTTTAAGTTCGATTTGAGTGTACTATACACTGTATTCACCCCTTCTACAGTGTGTGTGTGACCTAACAGGTACTATATCCAATAGTCCAACAGGAACCCGATATGAGCTCAAGCGTCCTCACATAGCTATACCCACTCCTACACACTCTCGTTTCTAGTTTACTATAACCTCAGCTCTGATACCAACCTATAACGCCCCCAAATCCGGGGTAAGGGGATTTGGTCGTCACTATAAAACTTCAATCCAAATTAACCTGTTTAATTAATAAAAAAATGTCAGCGGAAGATATTTATCATTTATGACCCCAAACTAATCCAAGGTCTTTTAAGGTTACAGTTCTAGAAACAAGAATTCTAAATTCCACAAATAATTTTTCTCTTTCTTTTACTTTTAAAACTCTTTTCAACAAATACCAACTCAAAACTAAACCCACTAGTGTAACTTCGAAATGAAGTATACTAGGCCCAAATAAAATATACAACTATAATATAATATAATATAAACAACTTTACACAAAAGAAATTATACTAATTCGCAAACCCTGGACCAACCCCCTTCCAAAAGCTTCTTCTTTGCTTCCTCGAATTACGCAGCTACACAGCGCAAGCTAATCCTTACTCGAGGTTAAATTTAAAAACAGGCAAGTATGAGCGGAAGAAATGCTCAGCAAGATCATTATGACATATATAGGGTCGTTTTGATATAAAACCGACATCTGCAATAGCGCAGGACATTTAAAATCATAATTGCTGAATCATAAAATTTTAGTTGAGGAACCCCAGAATTGATTCCTTAATTGTATTCAAAACCAATTTGATATTTTTGAGCGAAATACTTCAGCAATACTTTGAATCTTGGCGAGAATAAAACTCATAAAACAGTGTTTACGGAAATATCGTAATCCATAATAACATGAAACCATGATTTATAGATTGAATCATAAACTTTACTCAAAACCGAACTCTTGAAATTAATACTTATTTTGCTGTCATATTAAATTAGATATCAATACGAACTTTGATGCTCACAACATTCTATACTGAAGTCAACATCAATCATCTATACTAATACCACCTTTGATATTTAACAACAACGTAAGTATCAGCATAAATCAGAATCTGAATCAAAACTGCATTTTACCATTATTCCAAAATAGAAATAGTTGATAAATCATTTATTCTATGAATATAAAAAATGATATGATAATTTAGATTAGGATCATCCTCCGACGGACGTATTATCATATGCTGATCAGCCCGTGTGATAGTACAAGGTCATGATTCATAAAAACGTGACCCCAAAAACACGAGTACTCAAACAAAAGGCAATATACCTGCCTGTGGCAAAAGTTGTGTCATAATATTCCATATGGCACTTAGAAATAGCCCTCCGCTGGACCGTCCGTCCCGGTCACTTACGCAATTATGATCCAATCTTAAAACCTTTTATTGAAATGGGGTCATAGTAATCGACACCCGAAATAATTTTATTCCCCCAATTCTTGGGTAGGAATCTTCGCAAATAAATCATTTTTCTCAAAATCCCAAAACATTTATAAATCCGATAATTGGATAAGTAAAATCACTTGCCTATTCTGAACATAGAATATCATATGAAAACTTGCATAAACAGAATTATTTAATTCAGCGATATGTAAAACATTTATCTATCTTGAACTGAATAGGGAAAACAATACTTGCATGATAAGATTCAAAATAAATATCACTTGAACAATTAGTGATGATATAAATACTTACCTCTGGGTTTTAGCAGTTAGTCACACTCGTAAAGACGCATCTATTCTGACATTCTGTCTTAAAACATCACCGTCCTTGTTTTTAACACTCCATCAATATGTTGCTCCTGCAATTGCTAGAAGACAGATATCCAATGCCATTCCATCTTATTCTTTATCCAACATCTTGTCCCGATCCACTCGAACGACCCGCATTTATAATTAAAAGATATAACTTTAATTGCCTAAACGATAATAACTCGACGAACTACGCGTCAAAAGCCTATCCACTACCCGTACGATAACCCACATATAAATATAACAAACAAACACAAGACCCTTGATCCACATACTCACATAATTCATATAGCACATAAGCACATAACTCATATATCACATAATTCATATCACATAATACTCGGTTCATCAGAAGGGTCGACTCGGTACATTTAAAATTGAAATCGGGTCCAAAATATGATTTATCGATCAATAATTGACTTAGAAGGACTTATAAAACAAGCGACCTTTCGAAACAAAAAGGATTTGGGTCTCGAAAGTATTTTTAATGAAAGCGGAATATTTTTCTGAGTCTGTACGCGTTCGTTTCATATTAAACGGATGAACGATTGATTTATTATGAATTTTTGAACATTTTTCGGAATAAAAACAATCTCCGAATCATTTAATAATTAAATAATAGGGCTCGAACACTCAAAAATAATTTTATAAAAATTATCGAGCCTAGAGAATAATTTAAACTAATATTTTAAAGTTCGAAACTATTTTTCAAAAATTTTAAATCAATTTTAAATAATTAAATCTAATTATTAAATCAATTAAAATTAATTAATAGCTAATTAAATTAATTAATCAATTAATATTTAAATTAATTGACTAATTAAATAATTAATTATCAACTAAAATTAATTAATTAAATAATTAAGATTTATTTTAGAATTAAAAATAATTTTTAGAATAAACAATATTGATTTTTGAAAATAAGAAATGGATTTTAAATAAATTAAAAAAAAGAAATCCAGAAACAGATATCAGATTTTTGCAACTGGGTTTATAGGATTAAAATCGGGTCGAAACCCGGGTCAAAAACCGACCCAAACGGGTCACCAAGAAACTGAAGAACCGACCGGAAAAATGCAGAATCCGGCGGAGTTTCGTTTCCCGGCGAACCCAATCGAGCCCCAAACCGGCTCGGTTTTACTGCTTTTCAGTCCCTATCGATTCTACAACATTACCACAATTCAGAAACGACATCGACAACAACAAACCACCGTCGAGTCCTCGGTTCCGGCCAAACCGCCATTAAAACCGGTCAAAACCGAGCTTTTCCGGCTACTTCAAATCGGACACAATAATTTAATTCAAAAATACCGTTAAACTCAGAGAAACACGATCTATTATTCTGCATAACCTAATTTAATGAACAACTAACAATCAAGAAACCTCCAAATTCGAATATTAACCCTAAAAATCGATTTTAAAATTTACCAACTGTTGAAACGATTTGATGGCAGATATAGATAGAGAAGATTGATGGCTTCAAAACGGTTATAAATACTAGTGATTTGGTGTTCAATAACACCTTCAAAATTGACTTTGATTTTCAGAATTCTCCAAGAACACTAAGAACACATATTTAAGAAATTTCCAGAAAATCAAACCTTAATTTCTATATGATATTGAACTCTATTTTTGAAGTATAATAAACCAAATCGACCAGAAAAACATGCTCTATAACATGGAAGCATCAAATCACATCAACAACATCAAGAACAAATTTTCATAATTTAATTATCAAATAATTCGAATATAAATAAACAAGAAAATTACCATGATTTCTGGGCAGAAATTGATGATTGATTCAGAAAGAAGATTTCGAGAGCTTTGTTTTGATATGCTGCACGCCCGAATCGGAGTTCGATAACGCCTTCGTTCTTGTGTTTGATTCTCGGGAACGTATCGGTTTCTCGGGTTTTTCTCTGTATTTACGGTATTTTAACTGGTTGCAAATGAATAAACCAAATAAACAAAATAAGAAATAGGCTATTTATATTTATGGAATATTGGATCATTCTGGAACCCGATATGAGCTCAAGCGTCCTCACATAGCTATACACACTCCTACACACTCTCGTTTCTAGTTTACTATAACCTCAGCTGTAATACCAACCTGTAAGGCCCCCAAATCCGGGGTCAGGGGATTTGGTCGTCACTATAAAACTTCAATCCAAATTAACCTGTTTAATTAATAAACAAATGCCAGCGGAAGATATTTATCATTTATGACCCCAAACTAATCCAAGATCTTTTAAGGTTATAGTTCTAGAAACAAGAATTCTAAATTCCACAAATAATTTTTCTCTTTCTTTTACTTTTAAAACTCTTTTCAACAAATACCAACTCAAAACTAAACCCACTAGTGTAACTTCGAAATGAAGTATACTAGGCCCAAATAAAATATACAACTATAATATAATATAATATAAACAACTTTACACAAAAGAACTTACACTAATTCGCAAACCCTGGACCAACCCCCTTCCAAAAGCTTCTTCTTTGCTTCCTCGAATTATGCAGCTACACAACGCAAGCTAATCCTTACTCGAGGTTAAATTTAAAAACAGGCAAGTATGAGCGGAAGAAATGCTCAGCAAGATCATTATGACATGTATAGGGTCGTTTTGATATAAAACCGACATCTGCAATAGCGCAGGACATTTAAAACATAATTGCTGAATCATAAAATTTTAGTTGAGGAACCCCAGAATTGATTCCTTAATTGTATTCAAAACCAATTTGATATTTTTGAGCGAAATACTTCAGCAATACTTTGAATCTTGGCGAGAATAAAACTCGTAAAACAGTGTTTACGGAAATATCGTAATCCATAATAACATGAAACCATGATTATAGATTGAATCATAAACTTTACTCAAAACCGAACTCTTGAAATTAATACTTATTTTGCTGTCATATTAAATTAGATATCAATACGAACTTTGATGCTCACAACATTCTATACTGAAGTCAACATCAATCATCTATACTAATACCACCTTTGATATTTAACAATAACGTAAGTATCAGCATAAATCAGAATCTGAATCAAAACTGCATTTTACCATTATTCCAAAACAGAAACAGTTGATAAATCATTTATTCTATGAATATAAAAAACGATATGATAATTTAGATTAGGATCATCCTCCGACGGACGTACTATCACATGCTGATCAGCCCGTGTGATAGCACAAGGTCATGATTCATAAAAACGTGACCCCAAAAACACGAGTACTCAAACAAAAGGCAATATACCTGCCTGTGGCAAAAGTTGTGTCATAATATTCCATATGGCACTTAGAAATAGCCCTCCGCTGGACCATCCGTCTCGGTCACTTACGCAATTATGATCCAATCTTAAAACCTTTTATTGAAATGGGGTCATAGTAATCGACACCCGAAATAATTTTATTCCCCCAATTCTTGGGTAGGAATCTTCGCAAACAAATCACTTTTCTCAAAATCCCAAAACATTTATAAATCCGATAATTGGATAAGTAAAATCACTTGCCTATTCTGAACATAGAATATCATATGAAAACTTGCATAAACAGAATTATTTAATTCAGCGATATGTAAAACATTTATCTATCTTAAACTGAATAGGGAAAACAATACTTGCATGATAAGATTCAAAATAAATATCACTTGAACAATTAGTGATGATATAAATACTTGCCTTTGGGTTTTAGCAGTTAGTCACACTCGTAAAGACGCATCTATTCTGACATTCTGTCTTAAAACATCACCGTCCTTCTTTTTAACACTCCATCAATATGTTGCTCCTGCGATTGCTAGAAGACAGATATCCAATGCCATTCCATCTTATTCTTTATCCAACATCTTGTCCCGATCCACTCGAACGACCCGCATCTATAATTAAAAGATATAACTTTAATCGCCTAAACGATAATAACTCGACGAACTGCGCGTCAAAAGCCTATCGACTACCCATACGATAGCCCACACATAAATATAACAAACAAACACAGGACCGTTGATCCACATACACATACAATTCATATAGCATATAAGCACATAACTCATATATCACATAATTCATATCACATAATACTCGGTTCATCAGAAAGGTCGACTCGGTACGTTTAAAACTGAAATCGGGTCAAAAATATGATTTATCGATCAATAATTGACTCAGAAGCACTTATAAAACAAGCAACCTTTTGAAACAAAAAGGATTTGGGTCTCGAAAGTATTTTTAATGAAAGCGAAATATTTTTCTGAGTCTGTACGCGTTCGTTTCGTATTAAACGGACGAACGATTGATTTATTATGAATTTTTGAACATTTTTAGGAATAAAAACAATCTCCGAATCATTTAATAATTAAATAATAGGGCTCGAACACTCAAAAATAATTTTATAAAAATTATAGAGCCTAGAAAATAATTTAAACTAATATTTTAAAGTTCGAAACTATTTTTCAAAATTTTTAAATCAATTTTAAATAAATAAATCTAATTATTAAATCAATTAAAATTAATTAATAGCTAATTAAATTAATTAATCAATTAATATTTAAATTAATTGACTAATTAAATAATTAATTATCAACTAAAATTAATTAATTAAATAATTAAGATTTATTTTAGAATTAAAAATAATTTTTAGAATAGACAATATTGATTTTTGAAAATAAGAAATGGATTTTAAATAAATTTTTTAAAAAAAAGAAATCCAGAAACAGATATCAAATTTTTGTAACTGGGTTTATAGGATTAAAATCGGGTCGAAACCCGGGTCAAAAACCGACCCAAACGGGTCACCAAGAAACTGAAAAACCCACCGGAAAAATGCAGAATCCGGTGGGGTTTCGTTTCCCGGCGAACCCAATCGAGCCCCAAACCGGCTCGATTTTAATACTTTTCAGTCCCTATCGATTCTACAACATTACCACAATTCAGAAACGACATCGACAACAACAAACCACCGTCGAGTCCTCGGTTCCGGCCAAACCGCCATTAAAACCGGTCAAAACCGAGCTTTTCCGGCTACTTCAAATCGGACACAATAATTTAATCCAAAAATACCGTTAAACTCAGAGAAACACGATCTATTATTCTGCATAACCTAATTCAATGAACAACTAACAATCAAGAAACCCCCAAATTCGAATATTAACCCTAAAAATCGATTTTAAAATTTACCAACTGTTGAAATGATTTGATGGCAGATATAGATTGAGAAGATTGGGGGCTTCAAAACGGTTACAAATACTAGTGATTTGGTGTTCAACAACACCTTCAAAATTGACTTTGATTTTCAGAATTCTCCAAGAACACCAAGAACACATATTCAAGAAATTTCCAGAAAATCAAACCTTAATTTCTATATGATATTGAACTCTATTTTTGAAGTATAATATACCAAATCGACCAGAAAAACATGCTCTATAACATGGAAGCATCAAATCACATCAAAAACATCAAGAACAAATTTTCATAATTTAATTATCAAATAATTCGAATATAAGTAAATAAATAAGAAAATTACCATGATTTTTGGGCAGAAATTGATGATTGATTCAGAAAGAAGATTTCGAGAGCTTCGTTTTGATATGCTGCACGCCCGAGTCGGAGTTCGATAACGCCTTCGTTCTTGTGTTTGATTCTCGGGAACGTATCGGTTTCTCGGGTTTTTCTCTGTATTTACGGTATGTTAACTGGTTGCAAATGAATAAACCAAATAAACGAAATAAGAAATAGACTATTTATATTTATGGAATATTGGATAGTTCTGGATCGTTTTGGATCGTTAAATTAGTAGCTTAGCCGCTAAGTAACTACAAAAATGATACAATTCAATACCAGAATTGGATAATTATCAAAACCGGGCTTTTATAAAACACCATATACGAAAATAATATAAAAATATCCCGTCTCTCGAGAATACGGGTTTTATTGATTACCGAAATGATTGTCGTATTTGAAAATATTGCGCCGGGCCACGCACGGGTCAAACCGTAATCCGGATCGAAAAAGTCAAAACACGGAAAATGTCCGGAATTACCAGATTAGGTTTGAAAGGAGTTTTCGGAAGAGTTTCGGGTTGTAAAAATGCAAAAACGGTTGAGGTTGGAAGATTCCCGGCTTTATAAAATAGTTTTGTAATTATTCTAAAAATAATTAATAAATCCATAAATCATTATAAAATCATCTAACACTCCAAAAATTACCATAAAAATACCACAATTATCTATATTTTATTCTGGATATATAAAAATTCAAATATTCAAATAATGTCACATATAAACATCCAAACATCAATTCTAATTATCAGATAATTTAACAAAATCCACATAAAATCACATAAATAATTTCAATTAATTATAATAATAATATTTGAAAATATGGGATATTACAACTTAATTAATTAATAGAGAATTAATACTACTCTTGAACAATAACTATTCTTCTGAAAATCTTCTGAAAATCACTATCAATTATGAATCAATTCCACCACTTCAATGTTGACACTCGATGTACTGTCTGGTTCATGAGTGACTAACTTTCGTGACATTTCTTCATGTCTTGACTTTGATAACTTGATTTTCTTCTGATTAAATCCCTGTAATTATCTGATACCCTGATAATATCCTAGTCACTTGATTAAATCCATAACTTTGATTTATATCACTGAGGCTTGATGAATTTCTTGAACTTCTTCCAGTGAATTAATTCCTCAAGTCTGTAGATGAACATTGTTTCTGAATCCTTTGACAAATGTTACTTTGAGAGATCTCTTTGACGACAGATCCACTATTTACTTATTACATTCTTATTTGAGTTGAGTTAAATCCTCGAATAAACAAATAGGCTATGACTTATACCTTTCACTTTGATAATTCATTCATCTTCGTTGGTGCCATATGGAGCTTTCGAAACAGGTTCGGTGCCGGGTGCAAGATCTATTGTAAACTCAATTTGTCGGTCCGGGGGTAAGCCATGAAGCTCTTCAGGAAAAATGTCTAGAAAATCTCTTACTTCTGGAATGTCTTCCGGATTAGAAATTTCTCTACTCTTATCAACCAGATATGCCAAATATGCCTCGTATCCTTTCCAAATCAACTTCTTTGCTTGCGTCGAGGTGAGGAACGTCTAAGTTTGCCTTTGGCCCTTGAAAGTCACTTTCTTACCTTGAGGTGTACTTAATACTACCCTTTTATCCTTACAGTCTATTTGAGCGCTGAAACTTGCTAGCCAATCCATCCCTAAGATCATGTCAAATTCGCCTAATTGGAAAGGAATATGGTTCACAGGAAAAACGTGTCCAGCTATCTCTATTGCACATGAGGGCAAATATGATCTACAGATACTCTCTCTTGATTAGCTAAGATACTGGATAAGGGCTCATGCATCAATTAGGTTTCACAATTCAACTTATCAATAAAATATTTTGAAATAAATGATCTGGTGGCTCCCGAATCAATCAGTACATTAGCACTGGCAGCATTCACAGAAAGCGTACCTGACACCACATCGGAGCTTTGAATTTCATCCTTCACGTTCATGTTGAAAGTTCTTGCTTGAGTTGGATAAGTCAAAGATGTATAATTTGAAGATGATGTTATCCAAGGTTGATTGAAAGACATTGGGAATGATGAGGCTGGCATAGAAGCTGCTTGATTCACAGGGTAGGGTACAATGGTCATTTGTAGCATTTAATTGTTACCCACTCCTTTGCATTCTTGTGACACATGTCCAGCTTTCCCACACTTATAACATGTGATGTTGGCCTTCTGATTCTTACATTCATGAGCATAATGGCCCTTCGTATGACACTTGAAATAAACTATATTCGCCTTGTTGCAGATTCCCGTATGTCGCCTATTACAAACCTTACATTCCGGAACTGATCCTTGCGGGGGTTTCTGTCCACTAGTTGATTGAGATCATGTTTCTTGTGATTTATTCCCAAATTCTTTCTTCCTGAAGTTCCCGGGTCCACTCTAAGGTTTAAACCTTTGATTAGTTCTCTGATTCTGACCCTTGTAACTTGAGCCTTCTTCTCCCGATTCAAATCTTCTTTTCTTGTTACCTTTCTCCTTTTGATTCTGCTCACTCTCGCCTTCGATTACCATCGCTTTCTGAACCACTTCAACATACGAAGTCAACTCAAAAGCTACCACACGACTCCTTAATCAAGTCTTCAATCCCTGTTGGAACCTTTTTGCCCTTTTCTCTTCGGAATCAACATACTCTCTCATAAAACTAGATAGTTTTGTAAACTTCTTCTTATATTCTCCAACTGTCATATTGTCTTGCTTCAACTCAAAGAACTTCATCTCCATTTGTGTTTGCATATAGCGAGGAAAATACTTATCCAGAAACATTCTCTTAAACCTATCCTAAGTAATAACTTCAGCAGCTTCTAAAGCTTTTGCCGACTCCCACCAATAGTTTGATTCACCTTTAAGAAAATAAGTGGCATACTCCACCTTCTGATTATCTCCAACATTTGTTAGGGCAAAGGGCTTCTCCAATTCCTTAAGCCAAGCATGAGCTTCTACTGGGTCTTGAGTTCCTCTAAATTCTGGGGGTTTTACGGATTAGAATGTTTTGAAAGTAGTGTCGTTTTCTAGGGGTGGTTGAGGTGGATGCATCTGTTAAAGAAGTTGTTGCTGTTGGGCTATAGTAGCAGTTTGTTGGCGTACCAATTCTATAAGTTGTGCTATATCGGGGTTTTGGTTTTCTCCTTCATTTTTTTGGTTATTTGTAGGTCTTCCTCGGGCTCTTCTAGGTGCCATTTTCTGAAATAAGAGTTATACAGTTTGAGTGATGCAAAAACTAGGGTATTATTTGTATTCAGCGTGGTATACAGTTTTCAATATAACAATAGAGGTGATGCATGGTTATAAGCAAGGAATTTAAAAGAGCAAATATAGGAATCAAGAAAAGTGCATAACTGAATTTAACATGGTTCAAGTCAAAGGTACGAATCACAACGTACAAATACGAATACAGATCCGAATTAAAATAGTACGAAGGTCTAGAAACAGAAGAAAAATAACATGGTCAATAAAAGAAGCATTCTAATCCAAGCAACTAAAAGTCAAGTCCCCTAGAACTCATCCTAAGCCTCCTCCTCGGACTCCTCCTCACGGGTCCTTGCGGTGTCAGGGGTAGTGTCCTCACGTAGCATCTTGACCACGCTCCCAAGCTCATCCACTATCATCTGCACAGTAATCTGACTGGTCCGGTCATGATCACGGGCATTTCCTCCAATCTTTATGTGGCTACTTGGATTAGTAACTCGAGCCTTGAAATGGTGTTCGCCTTAGGTTTGTTACCCATCACTTTCTTACTTTCATAGAGCTCCTCAAGACGTTCCATCAGCCTGACATACTTTCCTTGGAGAGTGTCATGAGGCAGCCTTAAGTCAGCATAGACAGAAAAAGGAATTGTATCGCTCTGCGGGGTCGAAGATGATGAGTGCGCACGTTGCTGTCAAGTAATATATATATATATATATATATATATATACAAAATTAGATACGGTTTACTCGAATATCGTACATTAGTAACCCCGATATTATATTATATACTCATACTGCCTATAGTCCTTATTGGGCTGTCCAAGAACTCTAAACCTAGGCTCTGATACCAAACCTGTCACACCCTAAAACAACCACACACACACACTCAAAGCAATAGCGAACCATAATTATATTACAAATTTATAAGTCTAAAAGATGATAATAATACGATTACAAACCCAACCAAAAATAATAATAATCCCGAGATCTTTACAAGTTCAGAGTTTGGAATAGCCCATCTAACTGATACAATAATTACAAATCGGCGGATTTCGCCTAATCTATATATTCTACCTGCGCCCTCAAATGGTCTTTAACCTGCCTACCGGTTGACTTATGGGCGGTCTGCTTGGTACGAACCATGATTGCTAGCTATAGAACAGGGTTAAATAAAAGAAAATGAGCTAAAATGCTAAGCAAGTACTATCAGTTCTACTATACAAGGCATTATCACAAAATCACGGGTTCATGAATCAAGAGGTTATAGATGCTTAAAAAAATGACAATAAGAAACATAAAGTTTTAATATAAAGACATGGGAGGATCAAAGCAACTGAAATATGGCATATGGTATCATGGCATCGGGCAACATGTTATAATCAATTAAATATCAAATCATCAAAATTCATTTTAGGACGCTACGGATTATAGCCGGTGATCAGCCGCGAAGTAATCCCGAACTGCGCTGGGTTCTCAAATATAATGGGATCCCAAGGCTATATGTGAGCCTATGAATAAATGTGAAAAGGACTTGCGTCTAGTCCAATCCACTAAGTCAAGAAAACATTTATTTTATTTTTAATGATTTATAACATGGATGCCGGGGAAAGATTTGGTATCACTTTAATGGATTTGTAACAAGATAATTCAAGTTCACTGATGAGGTTCGCTTTAGGGAATTTGGTAGGGAGTTTAGTATTCACGGTCTAATGGATAAGGGATGTTTTGAAGGTAAGGTACTAACAAGATTAAGAGATATTAACGGTAGTATTTGAATTAGTTAATGACATGGTGATTATCACAACTACGCATTCATGAAAAAGTATGTATACTTGCAACAATTATAAGCATAAGGAGGTAAGTAACTTGCCTTCAAATAGTTCTAAGATTATTCGATCTTGACGGAACGAGTCTTCCCCTTCACTTCAGAACCTACACATTATATTAACTTCATTACTATTCACCATTTAATACCTCATAAACCTATATTACCTTTATCATAACTATTATTACACAAGAACTTATGATTATAAAAATACACATAACTTAATCATATACATTTCAAGTAATCCACACAGTCACATAATCACATAATGGCATGGAATATACTACTAGTTATTTATACTATAATATC
Source organism: Apium graveolens (assembly GCF_009905375.1). NCBI lineage: Eukaryota > Viridiplantae > Streptophyta > Magnoliopsida > Apiales > Apiaceae > Apium > Apium graveolens. Next base: position 201,279,194 of record NC_133649.1, read on the forward strand.
ACCTAAATACCCAAGCACATAAGCAAGTAACACATAAGAACTATTATTGACCTTAACTTAAACCTAAAGATGATGTGCAACACTCGGACTCTTCACCACAAAGTCCCAATTACAATGAATACCGTTAAAGTTTCCTAAGGCCACTCTAAAGGTGCTCTCGGGTTTTTTGGTGGAAATGGGATGTCTCCACCTTGGACCTTCACTCCAAACCACTTCCTAAAGGTTTTTAAGACTCTAAACTAACTTCTAAAGTTGGTGAGAGTCAGGGGCCTCACTCCTATAGGCTTACAAAAATCAATACTCACACTAAGGTTTCCAGCTAGCACCAGTTTGCACTACCCGCGCTCCTTGGCAAAAATCTTGACTTCTACATGGGGCCTTATAACAAAACCAATTCCCATGAATTCTTAAAACCTAAACCTAACTGTCAGATTTAGTTTCATGCCAAAGACTCACCTAGGCTTCTCTAGGCCTTTGCTCAAAGTTGACACTGCCCAGCCTCCCTCGAATTCACTCTGCTCTATTTTTACTTACTTAAAGCTCATTTTTCTCACTCAATTTTTAATTCTAATGGTTTGTTAAGATTCCTAAGGATGTATTATTCTTATTTAAGCCAAGGTCCCGTGAAGGCCTAGCCTATGGCATGGTTATAATTGACCAAAGTTCATGTTTACGCAGTCTTGCCCTGTTCTGACTTACTCTCGGAAATGTGTGTGTGCACCTACCTAATGCAAGTTTTCAATGAATCAAAACCACTGGACTGAAGTACAACTCAATTCTTAACTCTAGTAAACTCAGGCCTAGCAAGGCCTCACAAAAACTCACCTAAAACAGCCTATACTTATGATGAAAAATTCTGCTACAAAGGGCCTAGTGTACCTCCTTCCACCTTAATTCCCGTTCAACACCAAAACCAACATGTAAGCCAAAATATCTATCCTACAGTGTACACAACCCTATTAACTATCATTTTATGGAAAAATACGAGCATAAACCTAGCCATATAAGCCATTCACCGAGGAAAAAACAGAGAGCATAGCAGAGCAGATTTTACATATGCGAGTTTAAGCAAAATTTTGAACTAAAAATACATGGTATCAACTTAATGGCTATAAAATTTGATCATGAATTATCAAGGCACGTAACATACTAGCATTTCAGAGAAAAAATAGTGGCATGCATTATACAAAAACTCAAATTTAAATCACGTAACACATTTGTCCGAAATATCACTTATATCATGACATTCAAGTACTAATTTCTACTTTTATCATAAAAATCATAGCATTCAAGGAAATAAACTTTGTAAAATACATTTTTAAAAGATCATAAGTTCTTTGAAAGCCACATGCAAAGTCTCTTTCTTTTTGAAAACAAACAAAACTATCACACAAACAACAAAATCCATTCGGCTCCTTGGGAGTCATTGCCGAATGCTTAAGGCCAAGATCATGGCTTGAAAATGGAAGCAAAACACTTCATCAAGACCATCTCTTACTCAAGTTTTATGAGCCACATTAGGTTCAACTCTAGATTCACAAGAATCAAAGTTAAACCCTTGGATTTAGCCACATGCAACTAAGAAACTAACCTTAAATGAAGATGTAGCACTAAGTGTAAATGTCCCTTGCTTAGATGAGTTGAAAGGTGTTAAGAAAATGAAGAAATGAGGAAGAAAAATGAGAGGGGTGGGGGAGGTTTAGGTGCGGCCGAGAGGGAGTAGGGAGAAGAGAGAGTGGAGTGGTGTGTTGGTGGAAAAGAAAATGATGTGAGATGAGTGTTTTACTTAGTTTTTGTCTCACGAAATGGTAGTGGAGTTTGAGTTTACTATTTTATCCTTCATCCACTAATAGCAAGCTTTTGCATGCAAGTATTTATTGGTCATTTGTTTGGTCAAATGGAGTTAGTAGAGGGTGAAAGGACGGTCTTACCCTTGATCTCTATTTGGGTGGAATTTGCATGAAAGGGTACACTTATAATTCAATGACTATTAAAAGTATAATTTAAAAGAATGATTTTTAGTAATTAAAATACAAACCCATAATCACCAAATTAATACGATAAATACTATGAGATTTTAGAAGTTTAATAAAATTGTTTTCAAAAATTTCGAACAAATTTTTTTTATATATTAAAAGAATTTTCTAATATTATCACACTAATAAATAAGTCATGTAAAATATAATTAACACATTAAAAATCACACAAGCAATTGCAAATAAATTGACTCTACTCAACAATATTAGAACATAATTTATCGCCTAATCGCAACTTATTCAAATATCACTAAATCGCGAGAATCTCAATTATTACTTAATCGCGTAACGAAAATCTTACTTGCGTACGAAAGCTATACGCTTAAAAATATTCCATCAACATTCGTAATACCATACGACAAAATTATACAATATATAACGAATCTACATAATTGCCATTATATTACAGTATATTTATGAATATATACATCACACTTATAAAATAGTTTAAATATTTACTGGTTGTCACAGTTTGGGTCATAAATTTGACCAGCTGTGTGTTTTATATGTTCAGTGTGATTCGAGATATTTTTGGGTAATTTTATTATGTGTTAAATGAATTTATATTGAGTGTTATGTTATCGAAATAAATTTTAATAGCCGTTATGGCGTATAGAGCATTTGGCTTTATTTTGCGTAATATTGTCTTTACCATATTGATATTCAGTACATCCAGTTAATTTAGAAATTTTTTCATTTTATGAAAAATGATATTTCCGGACCCCTAACGGTACTCCAAAGCCCACAAAAATCGTATTTTATTTTTATAAAATATTGGGACTTTCAAATATTCAATCTTCTTGCATTTTGGAATTATTTGGAATTTTCAGGGAATTTTGACATAATTTTTATATTTATTGGATTAAAAATTATTCCTCGTTAATTATTAAGTTTGGGCTAATTAATTTTATTAAATGATGTAATTAGGCCCTAAATAATTTTGGGGTATTATTTTTATAATTATAAATACAAATTAATTAATATATTGTTTTTTATTTAACTATATAAAAATTAGAAAAATATTAAATAAATTCAGAATTTCTCTGAAATTAGGGTTAAGGTTTCAAGAATAGTTCATAAGATCAAATCATGATTTTGAGGTGATCTGGAAAGCAAAGAGGGTCGTATTTGTAACCAAATAGAAGCGGATGAAGATGTCTATTAGATTATAGCATCCAATTATACCTCAGGTTGGTAAATTTTTAAATTCAATTTTAGGGTTTATATTCAAGAATTGGGGATTTTATTTTTAAGGGTTTTTGAACGATTCTGATGGTTTGAATATCTTTTCCATGTTCAGGGGAATCGATTCATATATAAAAACTGATTATTTCATTATGAAAGAGTATAACCCGAGTTCTTGATTTTTTTTGAATTCTTGGTTATACATGATATGACTGTTAATTTAAATGATATGAACTTATTATAGAGGTAATTAGCTTTGATTTAAAATATTAAACTACAAGTTTGGTCAAAGATTCTGGTAATTCAAGGTTTGCCGGGGTTTTCACCGGATTTGCTTGATTCTCATCGGAATTGATGAACGCATGCTTGATTGCTCTTGCTGTTGGTTTTTCAGTGTTGGCGGATCGATTTGAAATAGAACTGATATAAAAACCAGCCAAAATGGTTCGGTTTTGGTCCATATCGGGGGTAGCCGGAAGTGGCCAGGCGTCGACTGGTTTCTGGACTTTTCCAGATTCCGCGACTGTTCTTCAACCTTCCGGCGAGGTTGACTGGTCAACCGCCATTTGATCTTCCTGACTTCAAAGTTATTTCAGAAAAATGTTTCTATGATTTTGTTTTTAAAAAATTAATGCAAAATTTAGATTTTATTTCCAAAATTCATTTTAATTCAAAATTTAATTCAGTTAATTATTTTAAATAATTAATTGAATTATTTTAATTCCAAAAAAATATTTCCCTTTTTTATTGTCGAAATCCAAATTTGATTTAATTATTTAAAATTTATTCTAATTGATTATTTACGGATTTAATTAATTGATTAATTCATTTAGTCAATTAATTTAATCTATAAATAGTGAAATAAATGTAATTATTTATAATTAAGCCAAATAATGATTTAAAAAATATTTTGGGTTTTTAAAAATATATAGAGGTATTAAATATTCAATTAATATTATTATTAATTGAATTATTCTTGTTAGGACTCAATGATACTACAGAAGGGGGTTGAATATAGTATCTACAATCAATTCGATTATAAACACAAGTATGTAACAAAAACAAGTTTATTCAATATATCAAACTCTATTATAGTAGGTTTAATCTACTCTCTCAGTGATGTATGATATCACTAAGAGCTGCTAGGGTTACAATAAATAATATTCTCGTGAATGATAACACATATAGTGTAAACCCTAAGTTGTGTTTATATAGTACACAGTTACAAGATATCTTCTAATTGATATGAAATATATCTTTTCCTAAAATATATCAATCAGATATTATTTTTTTATAAGTCTTCTGGTCGTCCAACTCCTAAAGCATATCTTCCTTTGTTTAGTCCAGACCCTCTCCTAAAAATCAGCCGCACTTTACTTCTGAAGCATATCCTTCCTTAAGTTCTGATATTATAATTTCTGACACCTTAAGTTCCGATATCTTCCCGTCTTCAGTAAATCCTGATTCCCAGCTAAGTCCTGATAAGTCCTGATATTAAGTTCCGAAACTAAACACATCAGATTAGTCATGACATCATCAAACATATCTAACAATCTCCCCCAACTTGTATATTATGAAAAATGTACAAGTTATAAACCTGATGATGTCAAAAACATTTAAGTACAAATGTAATGAGAGTTTATTTAGACAACTAACTACAACTTACAGTCCTTGCAGCTTTTACCAATCTTACTGAATCAATCTGAATCCAAAATGATTCTTGACAAAGTTTGATATCAGCTTCTCTTCTGCATTTCTCAGGACTTGAGCTAATTTAGCCTTGACTTGCTGCAGTTCTTCATCTTGACTTCCAATCTGGTAGATTGTGGCGCCCTTCAAACCCAGGTCAGAAGTTTGGGGTCCGCAACACATACACAAAATATAAACATGTATAAAAAATATTATTTGCAATGACCCTGCTTTACACAACCATGGATCGCGACAGGTGAAAGTATGAAAACAAGCCACAACCTTAACTTTTATTACAACGTACCAAATCCCAACTAATTTAACTTACAACTGATAATGAAATTATTCTTACAATCTTACTATCTCACTACCATAGTAAGCTCCTGCTAGCTCGATCCAACTCAATCTGGAATCCTAGCTCGTACATTAAACTGGAAAACCTCGCTATCAACCGTATCCTTCTTAACTGTAGAATACATAAAAAGATTCGCAAGATTGAGCTAACTAGCTCGGCAAGTCACATTAACAATAACTGAGGTTAATCAATGATCAAACGAGATGATTCAGAGGAATCAAGTTTCTTGTTAAACAATTATTAGAATTAGATATTCATTTTAAGTTTTTAAAACCAAGGTTAGGCTGCTGATCAGTCACGCACTAACCCCGAGCAAAGCACACATCACTGCTCTAACTACTGGATCCAAGGCACACATTGGCCTAACTTGACCATCGATATGGTCTGACCACGAATCTGGTCCACATAAAGTAAACTATCCAATTCTAAAGCAGTTCAATATGATAAACAATATAATTCAATAAAACTGGATCATAATCAATAACAATAAAACATTTGTATAAGAGCATGGTGAAAATTCATGGGTACCAAAAAGGGTATGTTAAAGTATATATATAAAAGAAGTGGCCTCCAGCCTGTAGGATAATCGGATATTAGATAAATAATGTTTTTACAAGGTTTTAGTACTTTGATGTCACAAGGTATGGTTGAGTATAAAAGTTTATGTATGTGTAAACAATTCTGTTCCAGTGTTTGGTATATGATGGATATATATTTGTGGAGCAGCATCGTGTTTGTGTGGTTTAGTATCTGGTAAACCAACAAGGTCAAATGATGTGGCTCAGGTTCAAGGCTGAAGGATTCAAAGTACTTTCAACATAAAACAAATCTATTTTGAATACTTAACAATATGTTACGAGAAAGTTTAGAAATATTTGCATTATATCTCGAAAAAGGTTTAGAAGTACTTGCCTTATCACAATCGATTCCAACTTCACTTGTACTTGTCTAATGACTTTATTCAACAACCACTCATCTACTTTTCTATGCCTTGCTTCTATTCACTGATCACCTGCTGTATTTTCTACGCATCAATTCCATTTTTTGATCACCTGTTTCCCTTTTCTACGCCTCGCTTATTCTGCTAGTTATCATAAATATCTATCAATATCCATCTCACATTATTCTAATCGTCAAATAGACGTCATAAGGTTTTATCTACCCTTCGTTTCACCCAAATCCGATTTACGTTTTGAAAGTTATGGCTAAAACAGTCCAACAATAAACACATAGGCATATAACACATCGATCAGATAGCATGTAGCACATAACACACAAGATATTCAATTTAAATAATTTTTCAAAGAAGATTCGGGGTCAAAATGATTTTCCAAGTATTTAATACGATTTTTTGAACATTTTTCGGAATTAAAACGAGACTCCGAATCATTTTATAATTAAATGATAGGGTTCGAATACCCGAATCTGACTTTAAAATAATTTTATAATAATTATCGAGTCTTGAAAATAATTTAAAATAATATTTTAAAGCTTAAAGCTATTTTTCGAAATTTTTAAATCAAAAGAAATAATTAAATCCAATTAAATAATCAATTAAAATTAATTAATAACTAATTAAATTAATTAATCAATTAATATTTAAACTAATTGACCAATTAAATAATTAATTATTAACTAACCTTAATTAATTAAATAATTCAGATTTATTTCTGAATTTATAAGTAATTAAAATGAATTTTTGAAATTAAAACAATGAATTTTAGTGATTAGAAATATAATTTTTGAATTATTTAAAAATGATAATTCAGCAGAAACATAAGTTTAGCAATGGGGATGGTTGGTTTTGGATCAAAGGGTGGCAAGTTGGGGAAGATGACCGGAAACCGGTCGAAGGTCGACCGGAATCTGGGTTCATCCAGAAACCCGCGACTTCGCCGTTTTCCGGCGGACGCCCAACCGCCCTCGAACACCGCGATTCTTCCTCGATTTTTATACCAAATCACTTCCTATCCTTCCTGTAATCTAATCACAACCATAACACAATCAAATCCAACTCAGAGATCAAACGCCGACCAAAAGAAACACAAAACCGGCACGATTTTCCGGCGAAAACGCAAACCTCTTCAAAACGTAACCAATTGAAGGGGTTTGTACATCAAACTGAAGCTATGAACACCTAGAATCTATTATCAATAACAATAAACACATAAATTGATTCAAAAATCCCGAAAATCAATTCAAACTTCCGGCCAAAACACCGACCTCGATCTATCAATTCTAATAACCGAACATACACAAAAATAGCATGAATCCATTCTAAATTAACTTCCAAATCTATTAAAATCATCAAAAACAAACAAAAACTCCCATAATTCAAAGATACAAATTCGAGATCAAGAACAAAAGAATCGGAGTTAAGATTCGATTACCCTCCGTAAACAAATAGTACGCAAGGAAGTATTGTATTGGCTATTTATATTTACGGAAAATTAGTATCCCGTTGGATCATTCCAGATATAAAATAGTACGTTTATTTATAAAAACCGAACCAAACGGTACCGGTTTTCGGGATAATTATCCAAATCTATACAATTTGTACTGCGGTCTTGGTCTCAGCGCCTGGTTACACGTATTACGAAATGATAATTATAATAGTTTAATAAAAAGATCCCGTTTATCGAAAATACGGGTTTTATCAATTTACCGAAACAAATTTTGTATCGAAAATATTGCGTCGGGACCCGCACGGGAAAATGCTCGGAATATTACAATTTGGTTAGAAAGGAGTTTTCGGAAGAGTTTCGGGTTATAAAAATGTAAAAACGGTTTAGGTCGGCTGGTTCCCGATTATATAAAATAGTTTGTAATTACTCGGAAAAAAAGAAATTATAAAATCCATAAATATCCAATAAAATCATAAATATAAATAGGAAGATATGACAATTATCTATATTTTATTTTGGACATATAGAAATTAAAATACTCAAATTATATCATATTTGTATATCCAAACACAAATACCACTTCACAGATAATTACCAAAATTCCTATAATGATCACATAATATTTATTATTAACAAAAATAATTACATGTCATATCTCGAATATTACATAGATGGCAGTCCTAAGTGCTGAAATGTGATTTCTTTCTAATCCATCACAAAGTCTGATTACCCTTGGATGAGAGGAGTCTTCATTGTAGCATAGACATTTCTCTTTCAGAATAACTTCTATCTTAGCAGAATTCTTCTTCATTGGAATTTCTCTTCCATCATCTTCAACTATCTTTGGAATAAATTCTGCAACCCTTGATCCAGAGATTCTGGCTTTATCCCTTATGGTCTTCATCATGAAATTTGACCATCTTCTGGTAACCTCAGACTTTATCTCCAAAAGATAATGAATGAGTTGAAGTTCTTTAAGATATTTTTTCAGCACATCTGATTCTGACATACTGTATGTTCTTCCATCTTTAAGAAATGGAATCAGCTTTTACTTGACTTTATTCTTATCATGAGTATCCATTACCACTTGAGCAGATATAACCTTGTCAAGGTGTTCTGTGTAACTTCCTCAAGTGGTTTGTCAGTTAAATTAAATGGATCTTTGATAGTTACTTAAACTCCTGTTTTCTTCTTAGCTTGGCTTGATCATAACCCAGATCTGACTCTTGCTTCTCTAGTATTCACTCCTACAGTCAAGAAATCAGATAGCAGTTGACTTTTCTTAGGATCTGATGGTTTGACATTTTTCCATAGGAGTTTCTTCTTATCAGCAATTGTCATCTTGTCCAAATCAACTTGAGCTCTGTCAAAGGTTTATTTCCTGATGACTTGTTCAGGATTTGCAGATTCTTCTATAGCTTGCTATTCTGAAATTTCTTCAGGATTTGTCAAGTTCTGAACTTCTTCACTCTGAACAACTTAAGCTATGTCAGAGGTTACTTAGATTTTTCTGTCATCTTTCTTCTTTTCAGAATTTCAACAGTTTAATCTTCTGCAGCAGCATCATCAAAGACTTGAACCATCTTGCACACAGGATCCATCAGAATTTGAGGAATCTTCATTTTCTGCTTCTTGACTGTCTCCCCAACTTTTCTTTTTCCCTTGTCTTTGGGATCAGTAGTACTTTGAGATCTAGTCCTTGATCTAGGAATCTCTGTGGCAGATCTTTCTTTCATCACAATCCCCTTTTCTTTTAGCCTTGGTGGCTTTTTAGCATCAGAAGCTTTTGACTTTGGTTTGCTCTTCTCAACAGCAAATTTAGCTTCTTCTTCTCTTAATTCCTCTAAATCCACTCCTGGATTATCCTTAAGGAATAATCTCTTGGCCAGTTCTTCATCAATAGTTTGAATTTTAGGATCCTTGTAAAAGAATGTTGCTTTCTTTCCCTTGAATTTCAGAGTCTGCAAAAACTTCTGTGAATCTTGGCTTCCAGCTTGAATTATTACATCAGAAGTAGTTGTCAGAACTTGATCATCAGAATTTGCGATCAACAAGGGAACATCCTGATTTGTAAGCTTCTTTCCTTCCTTATTCCTCCTTTGAGTAGAACCAGACAATCTCTTATGAGAACCTGTCTGTTGAGAAGTAATCCTGCTCAATTGCTCTCCTTGACTGTGACCTCTACTCCTATCAGAGTTTCCCTGGTCATCACCATGATCATCCTTTTTCTTCAGTGTCTTGATTGGTGAGCATTTGGACTTAACTACCTTTTCCCCCTTTTGGCATCATCTGTCAGGAGTAGTGAAAGAAGGAGTTCCACTGAAGATTGGATCTCATTTAACTGAGTCTGTTGAGCAGCCTAATTTTGTAATACCTCATCCAGTTGGGCCTGCTGCTGGACTTGAACAAGCTCAATAGCCTCTACTTTTTCTTGAATAGGTTTGATAAACCTCTTCTTGTCTAGCTTTTGCATCATTTCCAGCTTATCAGCTGTTTCTTGAAGTTTATCAACCTTTGCATGAGTCATGGAGTGTTGTCCTTGTAGAGTTCTAGTACTGAAAGCTGTGACTTTTAGTTGGTTCTTGAAGTCAGAACTTGTCAGCAACTCATCAGCTTTTAAAATATGCTCTGACAGAATATGTGTGCTAGGAATAAAATTAGTATCATTCCATTTGTGCATCCACTCAGCCCCTCTGAAGGTTTCCTCCCATGGAACTGGAGCCTCTTCCTCAAACTGGAACAAAGCCTTTTTTCCTGTAGGGAATGAAGTATTTACTGGAGCTGACTCTCCAGAACCTGCTACAATCTCCTCATCTTCAGATAACACCAAGATGTGTGTGGCTGTAGGAGACTCTGTAGCATCTAAATTCTGATCTTCAGTATCTATATCAAGAATTGGAGTTGATGGTATCTCAGCCTGTAGAATTGGTGAAACAGGAGATGTTGGCTATTTTGCTGGTGGAGCTTCTAGATAGAGAACATAAGGTATATTCAAATTATTAATATCTATGTCAGGACTTATCTCTTGTTGTTCAACATCATCTGTAGCTTTGATTGGAGAGTGAGGTGGAGAAGGCACAGATTCTTGTACAGGTTCTGATCTGTGGTCTTCAGGAATTTCAGATTCCTTTATCAGAACTTCCTCAGCTACTGGCAGGGCTTCAATCACAACAGGTTCTTGTGAGATCAGAGATTCCTGATCCCCTTCCTCAGCATCTTCAGTATCCTCAGATTGAGTTTGTGCAAAATGCACACCTGCTCTCACCTTCCTTGATTTTCTAGATTGAGGAGTGACATGATCTGTATCAGAACTTGAAGGTCTTTTCCTTTTCAAAATCCCATAACCCTCAGCTTCATTCTGTTTTTGAGGAGTTACCTCTTCAGCTTCTATTGTCACAGGTTCTGATGCAGGAACCTGGACCTGTTCTCCCTCATCCGATTTATCTCTCAGAATTAGCCTTCTCTTTCACCTTGGTGGAGATTGAGGAACATATTTTGCTCTTGAAGATTTGATACCAGTAGCAAATTTTACAAGTGGCACCTTTTGAGAAGTACCAAATGTTGGTTTGGTTTTGGATTTGAAAGTGCTGACAACTGGTATCTGCTGAGAGATACCAGAAGTGGATTGTGGTAGTTGAGAGGGTGCAACTTCAGGAAATTTGGGTGTGTATGTGTTGGGGTTAGAGTTTACTAAGAACTGTTTTATAGATAGAGGAATTTGAAGAGGTCTTAGTATGTCTTTCTTATTATCAGTAGATAACAAGTCTGTGAAGGCCCTTTTATGAAATTGAAAAGGTTGAATCAAGTCACTAAAGACTTGGGGCTTATCAGAACAACAAAATCTGTAAATAAGCTGACAGAACCTAGCAAAATAAACAGTATTTGGTTCCTCTTTCATCCTATCCCCAATAAAACCCAAAATAGCAGTAGCATAATCAAATTGAGTTTGATTAAGAAGTGTATACCCTATTTGCTGACTCAGAATTGGAATAGCATCAAAATTTGAGCATTTGTTGGCAAAGGCTCTGGTGATGCAATCGAAAAAGAAGCTCCACTCCCTTCTGATACAGGGCCTCTTTAGCTGTCCCAGCTTGGACAGACTTTTCACATAGCCAAGATTGGCCATCATGCTCTGTAGAAATGGATCCCCAATCTGAGCATTGAAAGTACAATTTTCTGGCAAATATAGAGCTTATCGAACAGTAGACAGGGTAACCAGGTGCTCATCTTCCCCGGTTGTGAAAATGATGCTTGAAGACCCATCTTCTCCACCATTATCATAGACTCCAAACCTCCAAAACTCCAGTATTTGTGTTCCTGAGAGTGCTTGTGGTTGGGTCAAAGCATACCCAATCTCACTGCGAGCAAGAAAATCTTGAATGAAGTGAAGCTTTGAAGGAGCATCGTCTTTGCTGAGAATAACCACCATATAGTTGTTGGGGACGAACTTGGCTCCATTAAAGATAACGCCCTATGGTGCCATTTCTGTGAGAAATTAAGTGAAATAATGTGTGTGTAGAAAGTGTTTGATAAAGTACCTATAAGAAAGTAGCGTCAGAAAATAGTAAGAGTGTAAGAGAATAAGAGAGATGAGAAAAGAGTAAGAAAGTAGGTAAAAGATTGTAAAATCTTTTATCTCTCATATATATACGCTCCACTTATTACAACAGCTAATTTCTGAAGCTGAACCGAACTTTTGACACCTGGAAGCATGTAATCAGTCAAAACATTATTAGTGGGCACGGTAAACGTGCAGTAAAAATTGTGCACATGCAGTTGTCAAAATAAACACGTTTCCCATTAATCGAAAGATTAGCAATGTTTTTAGCTCACTTAAGTATTTTTTGAAAATATGACAGTTACAGTAAATATCAAAAATAAGTCAAGTAAATAGATAATGCCACGTAAACATCAGGATTTGCATCAAAACTTCACTATTATCAGAATTTAACGGTCATCAGAACATGGCTTCTGTACTCAAAAAGGTGAATGACTGTTTCTGTGTTTCTTCACACAAATACTGACTGGTTTCTTAAGAGTTTAATCATCAGAACATAATCAGAACTTGTCCTCAGAATTTATGCAAATGATACTTAACTATTTATCAGAAACAACTTAATCACCACAGTAATTTTCATCATTCATATGGAGTGATAGTGTGTGTATGTGCAAATGATCTAGATAAAGATTAAAGTCTGATAAACTTCAGTATATCTTAGAAGTAAGGCATAACTAAGAAAAAATGCTTAAAATCTGTCTTGAATTGTGAAGTCTACTGTAGAATAATGTTATGCAAGAATCCACCTTAACTGTTTGTGCTTATTTTATGCATCTTTTGAAATTATTTTTGACAATGGCTTCTCAGTGTAAATGAGTTACAACTACCATCAGAATTTATGCTGTTATTAGAATATTTCTCCAGTAATCAGAGAATGTGGAAAGTCGCCAAGAAAATTTAATTTGCTTTTCTAATGCATATAACTTAATACCAGCAATGCACTTGGATCTTTCCTTTCACATATTTACTCTAGATCTTAAAAGAGTACCTGATTTCAATTTTTTTATTTTCTTCAGATAAGCAAGGCTTATCAAGCATGTAGTTCATCCTTAAGATTTACTGACATCAGAATTTGACAGATAAGAAGCAATAATCTAGTTTGTGACTTAGTAATAAGATACAGGAAGTAAATTTGACTGAGATCAAAATCAGAATTTGCTTGTGTTATTGATTTCCATATAAATAACTATTTCAAACATAGGATACATAGTTTGTTAAAGACTACTAAGTCAGCATCTAACACAATAATCCTCATTGGATTGAATGGTCACAGAACATTCAAAACACTTTCAGAGTTTATAGAATCACATCAGATAATATGCAGTATTTAATATGTTACAATTTAAGCACATATTACATTGATATAAGAAAATCTGTAAACACTGATCATCAAGTCTGATGTATGAGAACAAAAACTAAAAAAATTTAAGAAAGAACCTGAAACCATTCTAAGTTCATTTACCAGTCTTATAAAAGTAGCTTCACATAGTGGTTTTGTGAAGATATCTGCTAGTTGTTGATCTGTTGGAACAAAATGCAATTCCACTGTACCTTCCATCACATGTTCCCTTATGAAATGGTACCTAATGCTGATGTGCTTTGTCATTGAGTGTTGAACTGGATTTCCTGTCATAGCAATAACACTTTGATTATCACAGTATATAGGTATTTTAGAAAATTTTAACCCATAGTCTAGTAACTGATTCTTCATCTAAAGAATCTGTGCACAACAGCTTCCTGCGATAATATATTCTGCTTCTGCAGTTGATGTGGAAACTGATTTCTGTTTCTTGATAAACCAAGAAACCAATCTGCCTCCAAGAAATTGGCAGCTTTCACTAGTGCTTTTCCTGTCTATTTTGCATCCTGCAAAATCTGCATCTAAGTAACCTATTAGCTTAAAATCTGATTCCCTAGGATACCACAATCTTAGATCAGCTGTACCCTTGAGATACTTGAAAATTCTTTTCACATCTATTAGATGAGGTTCTCTAGGATCAGCCTGAAATCTTGCACAAAGACAGGTAGCATACATGATATCAGGTGTACTTGCAGTTAAATAGATTAAAGAGCCAATCATACCTCTGTAGTTAGTAATATCTACTGATGCTCCAGTATCTCTATCTAACTTGGTGGCAGTGGCCATGGGAGTTGATGCAGTAGAACTGTCTTGCATTCCAAATTTCTTGAGTAAATTTCTGGTGTACTTGGATTGATTTATGAAAGTACCTTCCTCAGTTTGCTTGACATGAAGTCCCAGAAAATAGCTAAGTTCTCCCATCATACTCATTTGATATCTTGACTGCATTAGCTTTGAAAACTTTTCACAGAGTTTGGCATTTGTAGAACAAAAAATGATATCATCAACATAAATTCAGACTAGAAGTAGGTCCTTGCCACGGTTGATATAGAACAGAGTTTTATCAATTATGCCTCTGGTAAATCCACTTTCCAGAAGAATTTGTGCCAGAGTTTCATACCATGCTCTTGGAGCTTCCTCTAATTCTCCATTGAGAAATGCACTCTTTACATCCATTTGGAAGAATTTAAACTTCTTGTGAGCAGCATAAGCCAAAAAGATTCTTATGGATTCCAATCTAGCAACTGGAGCATATGCCTCATTATAATCAATACCCTCCTATTGAGAGTAACCTTTAGCAACCAACCTTACTTTGTTTCTTGAAATTATGCGATCATTGTCAGTTTTATTTCTGAACACCCATTTTATGCCCACAATGGACCTGTTCTTTGGTATTGGCACTAGGTCCAAACTTTATTTCTTTCAAATTCATTTAAGTCTTCCTGCATTGCTTGCACTCAATCAGCATCTTGAAAAGCTTCTTCCACTTTCTTTTGTTCAGTCTGAGATAGAAAGGAATGATAGAGACATTAATTTGTTGTTGTTGTTCTAGTTCTGACATCTGCTTCAAGATCTCCAATTATTAAGTCAGGTGTGTATGATTTAGTCCACTTCCTTGCAGATGGAAGTTGATCTCTAGAACTGGATCCTCCCCCATGATCCATGCTGTCTCCATCAGCATTTTATGATGCTCTCCCTGAAGTTATGCTCTCTGAGATTCCAGAATTTGAGTTGGATCCTTCAGGAATTGAAGAATTAGAGTTTCCAGAATTGTCATAATTTGGCTCATCAGAACTTGATGAATCAGAACTTGAAGGGCCAGTGACTGGTTCTGATACTTCTTGAGAATCTTGAGTGGTGGTATGATCATCAGCTTGCTCCCCCTGAACATGTGCATTTTCCTTTGGAGCAGTTACCACAGTTTCAATAACATCATAATTTAACCTGTCAGAACTTACAAGATCAGGATTTAGGTCATCAGAATTTACAGAATCAGAATTTACATCTTCAATTTCAAATCTCAGCTGATCATGATCATAGAAATCTTCATGTCCAGTAATCTTTTTATCATCAAAAGATACATTGATAGATTCCATGACAACCCTTGTTCTTAAATTTTTAACTCTGAAGGCTTTTGTGGAAAGTGGATATCCCACAAAAATTCCTTCATCAGCTTTAGATCAAATTTTGACAGCTGTTCAGGATAAGTCTTAAGAACAAAACACTTGCATCCAAATACATGAAAATATTTCAGATTTGGCTTCTTTTTCTTCACCATCTCATATGGTGTTTGTTAGGTCACACAACACTATATAAGGGGGTTGAATATAGTGTTTATACAATAAAATCGATTTCAACACAAGTATGTAACAAAGATCAAGTATATTCAAATAAACTCTGTTATAATAGAACTATTGTTCTCTCTCAGTGATGAACAATGTGACAGCCTCAACCACGGGGTCAGGAGTTGACATCATCAATAACAACAATAACAACTTAATATAATCCAACTCAACATTATTATATAAACACAACCCCTTTTTCCAAGATCTTTTCAAGGTTTAAGTATGACTTAGGTTACAATCGTCACAAAACCAACTTACTAAAGACAATCCTGACAATACTATCTTTGTATAGCAACTCAACAGACCCGCTTGGGTCCAGCACAACCACCTCAGAGGAGCCTGACTCGAAAGGAACTGGAACTCTGCCCTGACTACCACGGGAGAATCCCCTAGGCATCTGCAATATATATATATATAAAACATTTTGCAAGGGTGAGCAATCAATTGCTCAGCAGTACCACTATATGAATAATAATCAAAAACAGTTTATGATAAACAATTATAGGAACAGAAATCATAACTTGCTAGAAAATAAATAAAACATGTGTGAACTGGATATCAAAACTAGCATGCTCTGTAAAACCAAATCATTAGTTGTGTGTTGTGCATAAATATCAATTTTCAATTTTTAGCATGCTTCTTTCATTTTCCAATCTTCTGTCCCATCGCAGGACCTATAAAACCATTTGTCCCATTACGGAGACCCAAAATCATTTATTCCCTTACGGGAACCATAAAACTTATCCAATCACAGGATCTTTAAAACTCGTCCCATCACAGGACCTATAAAATTTGTTCCTCTCCGGAAACCTCAAAATCACTTGCTCAGATATAAAAGTTTTGGATGATCCCTGGTGAGACAGCTGATCAGGCTATCCTATGAAACTTGTTCCGGAACTCTGAGACTAGCTAGTTTTCTGTCACACTGGGCTGGTGGTTATAATAGGGTGCGCAACCACTTCGCCTCTTACGCTAACTTCCAGGCCGTTACGGGCCTTCTGCGCACACTCATCCAATTATCTGATCATTTTTATCCAGTTTCCAAATCACTTACCTATCTCTTGTCAAAACAATTATAACACGACACATTTTCCAAAACATTTTCATTTTATTCAAAATTTTAGAGATAGGCATTTTCAGAAGTTACTTTTCCCCCAAAACCAAGTTAACAAAACAATTTGAAACCCAGGGGATACGTAACTTAGATTGTTCTGTTCCAGTACGTAAATGTAAATCAACAATTATTCATATAGTACTGAACTATAAAAGATTTGTTCAGGGGTACTTGCCTTGCAGAGCTTTACAAATATTATCGATTGACCTTGGGCCGACACGGACGCTCAGGCTTTAATGTCTAACCACTAGATTACCCTGGATTCAACTTCAACACTCAGGTCCTTCAATTGGAACCTTACTGAGCTCGTCGACTGTCCACTAGGCTATCTTTAGACCAACGCCAACTCTTGGGCCTTCCGACTAGAACCTACAAGGTCGAAACACCTTAACTTAGACATTCGATTATGCTTGACATATCCTCGCTAACAATCTACCCGAACGTTAACAAAACACGGGTCGTAACATATTCAATATTATAATACACGTATCAATTTGGGTTCACGTTCTCGAAAATCGGTTCGGTGTTCATTTCCAGAAAATAGGTATATTTATCCTTTTATGAAATTAGGGTTATCAATTTTCGTAAAGTATTTCATCACAACCCATAATCAGGTTTCGTATACCGTACTTATAACCGATCGACATTCCGATAGTCATTAGGTACGGCCTCGTATTTCCATAATTTAATTTTTCCGGAAATCGGGCATCACCTCCTTTAATTATCGGCTAACCCGTCGAACGTCCGAGGTCAAATCAATCACAACCACAATTAATCACAATCCAAAATCCAACCAAGATTACTCAATCAATATATACCAACAACCACACCTTTAAATTCGAAATAAATATAAATCTCGGATTTGCGAAAATCTGGAAAAAATTTCTATTTACTAAAATAAAATAACTCAACACTATAAAGAAAACCATGATATAAATTTATCGAATATATAACCCTAATAATTAAATTAATTAATTACACAATAAGAAAACCATCGATAAATCAAAGTACTCAAATTAAGACTACACAACACAATTATTCCAGCAAAATCTTGCTACCAAAAACTCCACCACGGCCAGCGGCCCGCTGGGCTCACCGCCGGCGGCCGACCAACCTCCGATCAACCCCAAAATGCGGGTGTTGATCGAGGCCGAGCTCCCAGACACCTCTGTACTCCTACACCGCACACAAGACCACCCTAATCTCTAGTTTCTAGCATCACAACAGCGAATTAAATCATAACTTCGGATTATATAAGTATGAATATATATGTATCTATACCGTTTTTTTTTCACAGAGGGTGATGAGGCTAGGTGTGTGAAGTAGTAGAGAAAAAGAAAAAAAAGAAACAGAAGAAAGGGAAGAAAGAAGGGGGCGGTGCAGAATCGCCGGAGCAGGAGGAGAAACGACGGTGAGGGAGAGAAGTCGGGGGGGGCTATGTTGAGGGGAATTAAGAAAATAAAATAAAAAAAAAATTACAAATCCTTTTTACTAAAAAAACTGAAGCAAACATGGGACACGTGTATGAAACAATTTACACGTATCTTATTGCTAGTTTAAGCTTTTGACACGAATAGCTAACCCCTTTGTCAACCTGATTTCGCATTGACTATAATTTTTAACGATATAATACGCGGTTGAAAGTAACCCGGTAAATTACAAAAATAATTTTAAAACTACCGAAATATTCCAAACTTAATGAAATATAAATTTCGTAATTTTTGAAGAATTTTAGAATTAAATACTGATTTTACAATTAAATACAAACATAAAATCATTTAAAGATAAATAATCAATAAAATATTGATTTCTAAATTTTATAAACTCCTAAAAATAATAAATAAAATTAAGAAGCCATAAAAATGATTTTAGGGATAATCCAAGTTTTTATGGAAATAAATCTTAAATAAAATCACTTTTAAATATAAAAATAAAACAACACAGCAAAACAACTGATTACACAAATAATCCTCGAACACCATTGATCACATATAATTAATAACAAAAATAATATCCAGCTGATAGAACTTATACACATATTTTGTTTATTTAATTATTCAATAATTACACATTTAAATAATAAAATTAATAATAATAAGAATATACGAGTCGTTATATCCTTCCCCCTTAACAAGATTCTGTCCTCAGAATCTAATTTTTAACCCACAAGTGAGGATATTTGTCAAGCATATCTAACTCTAACTCCCAAGTAGACTCTCCTACTCGAGGATTCATTCAAAGCACACTCACTAAGGATATAACTCATTCCTAAGGACTCACTCATAACAATCTAGGTTCTGGGTCGATCATTCCACGCAAAACAATTTGGATGAGAGTCCATTGGCTCCTACTCAACGACTTAGTTTGAATCAAGAACATATCGCTTTAACAATAATATGCAGAACACACTATGAATTACTGCAACTTTAATGTCAATGCTAACCCATGAACACTTCATCTATCTTCCTCGATACCTCCAACGGGTACATATATATTTAGGCTCAATTTGCCTCTTCTAACTAAACCTAACCAATTTCATTCAAAGTGAAATGTTGTCAATACCCATGATCCTACTTTTATATCCATACTCTTTCGATGCAAATTCGTCTCCTTTCTATGTCCATCCCAAGCTGTGTCAACTCTTTTTCGAATCAACACCACTACGCCCGTGGTGCGCTGAATTTACTCAGGATCTAACAACATTTCTACTCCCACTTTTCTCAATAAAAGGGAAATTCACACTTATGCTTACACAGGGCTTCACCAGGTAGCATTCCCTAATAACATGATAATAATTAACATAGAAAACTCAATCAATGGTAGGTGATTACCACAGTTTCTATTTAGATTCAAACTATATATTCGCAACATATCTTATATTGCCTAAATCGTCCTTTCATTTTGACCCTTCATTTACGAATGATAGGCGGTGCTCACTTCCAATTTAGTTTCTAAACATTCGAACGCCTCTTGCTTCTCGCCATCAGTTAAGACTGGACAGTAATCTCAGATCTTCACTTCTTCTCACTTTCAGATATTTGCACTTCACATTCCACCTTTTCCCTATTCCTTTATTTCTCCATAGCGATTTTAATCACATTCAATCATTTCCTTCTATACAGGGAATCTGTTACTACACCGACTTTGCTTAAATGTTAGTTAATGGAATAATCAGAATCATTTGATACTCTCAGCCAAAATTCATACTTTAAACTTAATATATAGTTGTTTTTATTCGAATCTTCGTAGGGAAATTCTTGGGCATTTCACATGGACGTCCTTGGTCTTTGAATAGCTGAGGATGTTATCAATAAATACAATCATGCTTATCCAAGCACTCCTTATACACCATGTTTCTTAACTGATACACTTGTTAATCCTAATGACATTACCAAAAATTGTGATGGCCATTTTTCGTGTTAACTACAGTCTTTGATACGTCCTCAGGTTGGATCTACTTTATCTCTTTAGCTTATTAACTCTTTTTTTTACACGATTGGAAGAGCTTCTTATCTTTCTCCTTCCCTTAGCAACTCATCCTACTACTGGATTCCATACACTTTACTATTCGCTTTTCCTGAATTAATCTTTGCCTTATGAAAGGAAAACCAATTCGTTACTAAAATCATATCAACTTCTCTAGCTCAAAGGGAATCAGGTCAGCTGCACTACGTCCGAATTCAAACCGCTCGATCTTTTTGGTCATTCCGGAAGTTCTGCCTCTAACCATGCTGGATGTTGACCCTCAGAATGTAGTACCTTGAGTAACTGTTCCACAATTCCTTGCAATACGCCCAATCTTCCCGCATTTGTAACAAGTACTCTTAGATTTTCTGGATTGCACTCTGACGCCTAATGGCCCTTATGACCACATGTGACACATCGAACGTTCTTTGTTTCCAGGTCTGAAAATCACGTCAGACATTGACTTACTCTAGTTGGAACCGACTTCTATCTAACAGACCATTAGTTGGTACAATTAACCAACTCTTCCTTTTAATTGACCAATTGGAGTATCATCTGAAACACCACTAACACATCATAGTATACGTTGTATCTTTAAAAGTAAGGTATTTTCCAAAAATTTGGGCAGCATTTCCTCTATATTATTGACTACCAGTCGGACTCAAGCCGACACCAGCAATTAACCAACAATCATATCAACCCATCAACATCAATCAAACCACCAACCAGTATATTACCCATCTTTCACCACTCAACTCTGCGGTTCACAATACTATGACACATAATATATTAATAACCTTATGTATCACTAACCAATCATAATAAAACGGGGTTGGCTATTTCAGTCACAACTACCAACAAGCAACCTCACAAACTAAGTCAACTTAAGGACCTTTGCTAGGCCTACTAGTCCAAGTTTCAGCCAACCATTCTTCTAAAGACGGTTCCCTATCATTTGCCATAGACTCGACAATCACTGAATTAACTTTTCTAAGACAACAACCTTTTCCAATGGATCACAAATCTTTACTGTTGCCATCATTCCAAAATAGCAACCGGACACAGAACTTTTGTTTCTCCTGACGGTCAATTCTTCGTTTATTTTCCATAACTAGGACGATCTGACCACAGTGGTTACCGAAGGAAATTCATTGCCATAAAATACAAAATAAAATTTTGAGATCAGGATAATTCATTCTAAAAGAAACCTGAAGGAAATGCGGATATGATTGGGAGCAACCATACAAGTACGTAAGATGGCCAGTCTTAGTACCATACAGTTTACAACACATATTTCGGTGGCGTCCCACTAGACCCTTTGTCACACAGACAAATAGTCACATTATATGTATTGTTTGCCCCAATCAACCGATAGAACCTCCGAGGAAGGAAATATAAGAGTTCAAGGTATAAACCTCAGTACTGATCCATATTCACTATAAGACTCGGCTGTCGTGGAAGCCGCTGACTATTACCATTCCATTTAAACTTTCATGGTCAGACTCGCTTCCTCGAGAAGGGAAACTAGAAACCTCTACCAGACATTGCCAGTGATACCTATATACAAGGGAGACTTATTACAAGCTAGGGCAGTTCCAGCCAATCCTTAATAGACATCAGGGTTACACCTCTGAAACCCTTAACTAAACTCATAGACTCGCTCCTCTGATTGAGTTGCTGACTCACATCTATATAAACTTTCCTGCACTCTTTTGACTCTATTCCTAACCTAAATCAGGGACTCAAACCTGTAGCTCTGATACCAACTGTGACGGTCTCAACCACGGGGTCAGGAGTTGACGTCATCAATAACAACAATAACAACTTAATATAATCCAACTCAACATTATTATATAAACACAACCCCTTTTTCCAAGATCTTTTCAAGGTTTAAGTATGACTTAGGTTACAATCGTCACAAAACCAACTTACTAAAGACAATCCTGACAATACTATATTTGTATAGCAACTCAACAGACCCGCTTGGGTCCAGCACAACCACCTCAGAGGAGCCTGACACGGAAGGAACTGGAACTCTGCCCTGACTACCACGGGAGAATCCCCTAGGCATCTGCAATACATATATAAAACATTTTGCAAGGGTGAGCAATCAATTGCTCAGCAGTACCATAATATGAATAATAATCAAAAACAGTTTATGATAAACAATTATAGGAACAGAATTCATAACTTACTAGAAAATAAGTAAAATATGTGTGAACTGGATATCAAAACTAGCATGCTCTGTAAAACCAAATCATTAGTTGTGTGCTGTGCATAAATATCAATTTTCAATTTTTTAGCATGCTTCTTTCATTTTCAAATCTTCTGTCCCATCGCAGGACCAATAAAACCATTTGTCCCGTTACGGGGACCCAAAATCATTTGTTCCGTTACGGGAACCATAAAACTTATCCCATCACAGGATCTATAAAACTCGTCCCATCACAGGACCTATAAAATTTGTTCCTCTCCAGGAACCTCAAAATCACTTGCTCAGATATAAAAGTTTTGGATGATCTCTGGTGAGACAGCTGATCAGACTATCCTATGAAACTTGTTTCGGAACTCAGAGACTAGCTAGGTCTCTGTCACGCTCTGCTGGTGGTTATAATAGGGTGCGCAACCACTTCGCCTCTTACGCTAACTTCCAAGCCGTTACGGGCCTTCTGCGCACACTCATCCAATTATCTGATCATTTTTATCCAGTTTCCAAATCACTTACCTATCTCTTGTCAAAACAATTATAACACGACACATTTTCCAAAACATTTTAATTTTATTCATAATTTTAGAGATAGGCATTTTCAGTAGTTACTTTTCCCCCAAAACCAAGTTAACAAAATAATTTGAAACCCAGGGGATACGTAACTTAGATTGTTCTGTTCCATTACGTAAATGTAAATAAATAATTATTCATATAGTACTGAACTATAAAAGATTTGTTTAGGGGTACTTGCCTTGCAGAGCTTTACAAATATTATCGATTGACCTTGGGCCGACACGGACGCTCAGGCTTTAATGTCTAACCACTAGATTACCCTGGATTCGACTTCAACACTCAGGTCCTTCGATTGGAACCTTACTGAGCTCGTCGACTGTCCACTAGGCTATCTTTAGACCAACGCCAACTCTTGGGCCTTCCGACTAGAACCTACAAGGTCGAAACACCTTAACTTACACATTCGATTATGCTTGACATATCCTCGCTAACAATCTACCCGAACGGTAACAAACACGGGTCATAACATATTCAATAATATAATACACGTATCAATTAGGATTCACGTTCTCGAAAATCGGTTCGGTGTTCGTTTACAGAAAATAGGTATATTTGTCATTTTATGAAATTAAGGTTATCGATTTTCGTAAAGTATTTCATCACAACCCATAATCAGGTTTCGTATACCGTACTTATAACCGATCGACGTTCCGATAGTCATTGGGTACGGTCTCGTATTTCCATAATTTAATTTTTCTGGAAATCGGGTATCACCTCCTTTAATTATCGGCTAACCCGTCGAACGTCCCGACGTCAAATCAATCATAACCACAATTAATTACAATCCAAAATCCAACCAAGATTACTCAATCAATATATACCAACAACCACACCTTTAAATTCGAAATAAATATAAATCTCGGATTTGCGAAAATCTGGAAAAATTTTCTATTTACTAAAATAAAATAACTCAGCACTTTAAAGAAAACCCCGATATAAATTTATCGAATATATAACCCCAATAATTAAATTAATTAATTACACAATATGAAAACCATCGATAAATCAAAGTACTCAAATTAAGACTACACAACACAATTATTCCAGCAAAATCTCGGTACCAAAAACTCCACTACGGCCACCGGCCCGCTGGGCTCACCGCCGGCGGCCGACCAACCTCCGATAAACCCCAAAATGCGGGTGTTGATCGAGGCCGAGCTCCCAGACCCCTCTGTACTCCTACACTGCACACAACACCGCCCTAATCTCTAGTTTCTAGCATCAAAATTGCGAATTAAATCATAACTTCGGATTATATAAGTATGAATATATATGTATCTATACCGTTGTTTTTTCACAGAGGGTGATGAGGCTAGGTGTGTGAAGTAGTAGTGAAAAAGAAAAAAAAAGAAACAGAAGAAAGGGAAGAAAGAAGGGGGCGGGGCAGAATCGCCGGAGCAGGGGGAGAAACGACGGTGTGGGAGAGAAGTCGGGGGGGCTGTGTTGAGGAAAATTAAGAAAATAAAATAAAATAAAAAAATTACAAATCCTTTTTACTAAAAAAAATGAAGCAAACATGGGACACGTGTATGAAACAATTTACACGTATCTTATTGCTAGTTTAAGCTTTTGACACGTATAGCTAACCCCTTTGTCAGCCTGATTTCGCATTGACTATAATTTTTAACAATATAATACGCGGTTGAAAGTAACCCGGTAAATTACAGAAATAATTTTAGAACTCCCGAAATATTTCAAACTTAATAAAATATAAATTTCATAATTTTTGAAGAATTTTAGAATTATATTCTGATTTTACAAT
The DNA here is from genome assembly GCF_009905375.1 of Apium graveolens. Lineage (NCBI taxonomy): Eukaryota > Viridiplantae > Streptophyta > Magnoliopsida > Apiales > Apiaceae > Apium > Apium graveolens. The sequence continues at coordinate 201,304,250 of NC_133649.1, forward strand.
TAAATACAAACATAAAATCATTTAAAGATAAATAATCAATAAAATATTGATTTCTAAATTTTATAAACTCCTAAAAATAATAAATAAAATTATGAAGCCATAAAAATGATTTTAGAGATAATCCAAGTTTTTATGGAAATAACTCTTAAATAAAATCACTTTTAAATATAAAATAAAACAACACAGCAAAACAACTGATTACACAAATAATCCTCGAACACCATTGATCACATATAATTAATAACAAAAATAATATCCAGCTGATAGAACTCATACACATATTTTTTTTATTTAATTATTCAATAATTACACATTTAAATAATAAAATTAATAATAATAAGAATATACGAGTCGTTATAAACAATATTTGTTAGGTCACACAACACTGTAGAAGGGGGTTGAATACAGTGTTTAATACAATCAAATCGATTTCGAACACAAGTAACAGTAAACAAATATATTCAATATAATAAATTCTATTACAATGGAACTGTTCTCTCTCAGTGATGAACAAATATCACGAGAGCTGCTAGGTTACAATGTATGATCTTCTCGATAATGATAACACATATTGTGTAAACCTATGTCTGTGTTTATATAGTACACAGTTACAAGATAACTTCTAATTGATATGAAATATAATTATGTCTCCTAAAATATATCAATCAGATATCTTATACAAGTCTTCTTATCTTCTAACTCTTTCCATGCATATCTTCTTTTATTTTAGTCTCGATCTTCTTTCCTGTAAATCAGCTTCCTTCCTTAACTGTAAGTCCTCCCGTACTTAAGTTCTGATATCTATCTTCTGATAACCTAAGTTCTGATATCCTTAAGTTCTGACTTCCAGTAAGTAATGATTCCAGTAAGTATTGATATTTCCTATTTGTTAAGATCTGAAAACTAAACATAAAATACATTAGACATGACATCTCAAATATATCTAACAATCTCCCCTAACTTGTAAATTGTACAAAAATATACAAGTTAATAGATTTGATGATGTCAAAAACATTTAAGTTCAAATGCAATGAGAGTTTAATAAGACTATTAACTACAAATTACAGCCCTCGTAGCTTTACCAATATCAATGGATCCATCTGAATCCATAATAATTCTTAAAAAAAATATTTTACCAGCTTATCTTCAGCTTTTCTCAAAACTTCAACTAACTGTGCTTTGACCTGCATCGGTTCTTCATCTTTATTATCACCAATTTGATAAATGGTTGTTCTGAGAGCTTGAATTGATGTTCTTTCAAGTCCATCACCAAGTCTGATAACTCTAGGATGTGAAGAGTTTTCATTATAACATAAGCATCTTCCTTTCAGAATAACTTTCACCTTAGCAGAGTTCTTCATCATAGGAATTTCTCTTCCATCACCTTCAGTAATCATTGGTACATACTGAGAAGTCTTTGTACCAGAGATTCTTAATAGATCTCTTATAGCCTTCAAAATGTATTCTGACCATCTTCTTGTAACATCAGATTTTACTTCCAGACGATAGTAAAAATATTGAAGTTCTCTGACAGACTTCTTTAGCACATCAGTATCAGCTAGTCTGTAAGTTAGTCCATCATTGAGAAATAAAATCAATTTCTCCTTTAGATTATCCTTATCATGAGCATCTATCATAATTTGAGCAGACAGCACTTTGTCAAGGTGCTTTTGTTTGATTTGTTCATATAGCTTGTCTGTCAACATGAAAGGATCTCTTAGAGTATATTCTACTCCTGTTTGTATCTTCTCTTCATCAGAACCTAATCCAGCTCTATCTCTAGGTTGCTTGGCTCTCAGCCCAAATGTTGCGAGTTGATTAATCATAAGATTGGATTATGGTTCAACTAGAGTAGCTTTCTTCCATAACAGCTTCTTCTTATCAGTAATTGTCATCTTTTTCAAATCAACTTGATCCGAATTTGTTGTTTCTTCTGAAACTTGCTGTTCTTCATTCTAAACAACTTGAGCAGTGTCAGAGGTTGTTTTAGATTCTTCAATTATCTTTCTTCTCTTCAGAATTTGAACAGTTTCATCTTCCATCAAATAATCATCAGGCATTGTAGTTTGATAGAATGGAACGGAAGAACTTATCTTTTTCTCAATCTTTAAAGGTTCACCAACCTTTTCTTTTCCTTTTGACTTAGGATCAATCTCAGTTTGTGATCTAGTCTTGGACTTTGAAGTCTCAAAATTTGACTTTTCCCTGATCACAATATCTTTTTCCTTAGTCCTTGGAGGTTTCTTTGCATGAGAAGCTTTAGACTTAAGATGTGTCTTCTCAGCTACAAATCTAGCTTCTTCCTCCTTGAGAGTTTTCAAATCCATTCCTGGATTTTGTTTCTGAAATAATCTTCTAGCTATCTCCTCATCAAGTGTCTGGATTTTAGGATCTTTGTAATAAACAGTAGTGTAATATCCGGGATATATCGTGTAATTATTTTTGCTAATAAATAATTATTATATGTGTTCAGTATCTATTCTGTGAATTAATTGTTAAGTGTTAAATGTGTTTGGATGTTTAAAAATATTATTAATTGAGTATTTTAATTTTTATATGTCCAAAATAAAATATAGATAATTATCATATCTTCCTAATTATTTTTATGTTGATTTATGAATTTATAGGAATCATATGGATTATATAAAATCTTTTTCCGGGTATTTAAAATCTATTTTATAAAAACGGGAACCAACCGAGGTCATCCGTTGTTACGTTTTTAGAACCCGAAACTCTTTCGAGACTCCTTCCTAACCTAATTGTAATATTCTGAGCATATTCCATGTTTCGACTTTTTCGATCCGGTGTACGGTTTGTCCTGTGCGGGTCCCGACGCAACATTTTCGATACAATATTCGTCTCGGTAAAGCAATGAAACTCATATTTTCGATAAACGGGAGCTTTTTATTAAACTATCCCAATTATCACCTCGTAGTACGTGTAACCAGGCGCTGAGACCAAGACCGCAATACAAATTGTACTGAATTGGATAATTGTCCCGAAAACCGATACCGTTTGGATCCGTTTTTACAAATAAACGTACCGTTTTATATCCGGAATGATCCAACGGGATACTAATTTTCCGTAATTATAAAGAGCCTTTACCGTATTTTATTTCGTATCAAAAATCATTTGCAGTCAGTAATTATATAAATTTCCAGAGAAAATTCATATATTCATAAACCTATCTGAGAATCAAACCAACAATCGGAGGTGTTACCGGAGTCCGTTTGAAAAGCTCGAGTACTCAAAACGAAGGTCTTGAGGTGTTCTATCAGATTCCGTGTTCTAAATCACTGCAGAAATCAAGGTTTATTTTCTGAGAAATTATTTATTTTTGAATTAATTTTATTAAAAATATGAATTTTTGTTCGGATGATTGTTTGTATGATTTGATGCTTGCATGTTGTAGAGCTTGTTTTCCTGATGATTTTCATATGTCATACGTCTGATTTGGAGTTAAATAACATGCTCAAAAGTGGGTTTAATTCTCGAATTTTGAAATTAGGGTTTATAACCCGTATGAATGTTTTCAATTGAAATTTGGGGCTTTTTGATTTAGGGGTTATTAGCTGTTGAATTATAGTGGATTATGTTCCTTATGAAATTTGCAATCGATTGGTATATAACTCGTTAACAGAGGATGTCTGAATCGAAGGGAGTTGTGTTTTTAAAATTTCCGAAGTTCGCCGGAAACCCGCGATGTTCTTGGCCAATTTCCGGCCAACTCTGGGGTTATTGATGTGTTTTGATTGCATGTATAGATTCCTGGTAATATGTAGTTTAATTCTGGAGCTTGTGGTGGTGTGACTGTACCTGGATCGCCTTCTCCGGCGAGACAGTGTATTTTTCGGCGAAGTTCGACGGTGAACTTTGCAAAATTGCATTTCAGTCCCTGAGGTTTTGAAAACGAAACAGTTAGGTCCCTAAGGTTTCCAGAACTTAAAAATTTTGGATTCCTGTTTTAAAAATATTCAAAAATCATATTTCCTATTTATTTTTATTATAAAAATTTGATTTTAATTTCTGAAAATTCCAAAAATTATATTTAATTCAAAATAAATCTGAATTAATTAGTTAATTAATTTCAGTTAATTTTTAATTGATTAATTAGTCAATTAATTCAAAAATTAATTGATTAATTAATTTAATTAATTATTAATTGATTTTAATTAATTATTTAATTAGATTTAATTATTTAAAAATGATTTAAAAATTCCGAAAAATAGTTTCGAGCTTTAAAATATTATTTTAAATTGTTTTCAAGGCTCGATAATTATTATGAAATTATTTTGAAGCCAGAATTGGCCAACCGAACAATGTTTACTACTTCGAAATTGATTCAACGATCTGTTTTAATTCCGAAAAATGTTTTAAAAATCATTTTAAATATCCGAAAGCCTATTTATGACCCGAGACTTCTTTATAAAAGATATATCATTGATTATGTGATGTGTTATGTGTTATATGTGACTTGTTGGTTAACTGTCGGTCTATGTATTCGATGTTTACTTGTTTATTGCATAACTTTCTATCCGTTAATCGGATTTGGGTGAAACGAAGGGTAGATAGAAGTATGTGTCGAATAGAATCGTATGAGTTAAATATTGATAGATGCTTATGATATGTGAGCAGTAGAGGCAAGGCATAGGAAAGGGAAACAGATAGTCAAAGAGTAAGACAGTGGTGATTGAGAGCAAGTGCAGTTTAGTAAGCTAGTACCAGGCAAGTGTTCTGAACTTTCTCGAGATATTGTAGTGATTGATATTCCTGTTTTATATTGCAAGTGCTTTGAAGCACTGAACCCTGAACCTTGATTCCAGTTATTGATCTTGAGCCATAAACCTGATTTTTTCTAGACCATTGATTGTTGTATACCTAAATACGAACCTCAAATATACGATACTACTCCACAAATACATACAAACTAAATATTAAACACTGAACCAGATTGCTTACACATTCAAACCGTTGTATCTTATGCTTTGAAAGACCAAATCCTTGGAACCCTAAAATGTTGATTCCTTTGTTATCCAATTCTTTCATTACCTAACAGCCAAGCTTTGGAAATGCCATATTGATCATTTTACAGATTGAAACCATTTTCATTATTGAACGTCCAATGTTGTTAATGATCCTGTTTATTGTTTATTACTGCTTATTCTGTTATTATGGTAGAATTGGATTGTTTTTATAAAATTATGGACCAGATTCGTGGTTAGACCATATAATGGTCAAGTTAGGCCAATGTGTGCCTTGGATCCAGTAGTTAGAGCAGTGTTGTGTGCTTTGCTCGGGGTTAGTGCGTGACTGATCAGCAGCCTAACCTTTTTTTTAAAATGAAAATATAATATCCAATTCTAAATCATAATCCATTGTTCACTTGATATCATAACCATATTTACCTGATGATCATTATTCTCAGTTTTTTTATTATGACTTGCTGAGCTAGTTAGCTCATTTTTGCGATGTTGTTTATGTTCTTTTCCAGTTAAGAAGGAACCGGTTGGTACCGAGGATCCCCAGTCCAGCGCGAGAGCTAGGGGTTCAGGTTGATCGAGTTGAGTTAGTAGGCTTCTTTTGGAATAATTTAAGTTTGTAAAAGTTTATAATAATGTTTAATACTCAGTTCTGAGTTGGATAGTTGGGATTTGAACGGTTTATAATATAAGTAAGTGTGGTTGGCTTGTGTGCATACTTTAACCCGTTGCGGTCTGTGGTAGTTGGTAAGTAGGGTCACTGCATATCATTATTATTATCTTTACCATTGTTATAAGTAGGTTATTAATAAGGTGTGTGTGTGTATGGACCCCAAACTTCTGACCCGGGTTTGGAGGGCGCCACAGGTTTGGTATCAGAGCTACAAGTTATAAGTTACTGACACAAGCCTAGATTGACAAGAATGGGTAGAGGGTTAGGATTGGAAGTAAGGAATAGAAAGATAGAACATCGAGAGGTTGAGTGCTATGGTATAACAGGTATTAGTGTAATTCGCATCATGGTTCGAGATTCTTATATTGCGATATGATTTCAGATAGCGGCGATGGCCGAATCTTTTATCCCCGTATTAGCTGATCACTCAGAGCCTTCAGTTGGAGTACCGTCTTCAGATCCACGTCCTGTTATTCCACCAGTGTTGGCTATACTACCTCCACCTGTGCTGCAGCCCGTACCATTGCAGGCTATTCCACCCCCAGGCATGAGGCCACCTATCAGAGGACCCCCACCTGCTGATTCAGGCTTTACTAGTCACTCAGTTACAGGAGTACCTTTCTAGTTCTCTTCCTATCCTGTTCCATATCATCAGTTTGAGGCTTGCCTTATGGAGCAGCGATTCCTACAGGGTCAGATTCAGGAGTTACTACATATTATGCGTACCAGAGAGGTTGGGAGTGGTGAGAGGCGACTCAGAGAGAGGCTCCAGGCATTTCGTAGAGCAGCTGCAGTGAGGATTGCTGAGGCTACACATGAGGACATCACCCCTGATTTTCTAGTGGAGTGGGCTAAGTGGGTTCTAGAGGAGCTTGAGGAGATTGGAGGTCTAGACTTGCCATGAGTTAGAGATCCGGAGATGCTGAGCAGTATTGTGATGGTTATGTATTATGTATAGTAGTGTATAGTGTGTATCAGTTGACTTTTGAGTTGTATTTATAGACTAGCTATGCTGACTAGTGAGTAGGTTGTTATACCCTTTTACTTTTACTTCCGAAGCGTCTTTAGGCTTGTACTACCTAAAACTTTTGATCTATATATATCAACACCTTTCCTTTCCAGTATTGTCGTTTATTTTACTGCACCTGTTTTACTTTTCCTTATTTATTGCACCAGTTATACCCCTGTGATACCATGTACCCTGTTTTTCATAACTGTTTATATTCTGTAAAGAAGCATGTAATTTACTTAGTTATAACTATTTTCAAAAAGAGATATATCTGTTTTACAAAACTTTTCTTTTATGCAAAGAATTTGATTTAAAAGGTAAATAAGTTGTTTGTTTCTTTACAGAAAATGCCTCCAAGAAGAAATACCCGCACAAACACCCAGAATGAAGAAACCAACAACAACAATAATAACAACAAAGATGATACAAACCAGAATGCAAACCCAGGACCTATAGACCCAGCAATAGCCCAGATTCTTCAAATTTTGGCCCAACAAACAGTTCACCTGGAACAACAACAACAAAGACAGACCAATTTCCAGGTAACTTTCAAAACTTTTCAGGCAGTAAACCCACCAGAATTCAACGGTTCCTTAGAACCGATTGAAGCAAATGTTTGGTTAAAGGAGATAGAGAAGGCATTTGCCTTAGTAAAAGTAAAGGACGAACAGAAGGTTGAGTTTGCAAGTTACTATTTGAAGAATGAGGCCACCTATTTGTGGGAGATGGTGAAGACATTGGAAAGTACAGATGTTATTACTTGGGAGAGGTTTAAGGAATTGTTTTTAGAAAAGTATTTTCCTCAGTTTGTCCAGGACCAAATGGAGCTGAAGTTTTTAGAACTAAAGCAAGGAAACATGTCGGTGACAGATTATGAGAGCAAGTTTGAGGAATTGTCATGGTATGTGCCGTCGTATATGGATACTGACAGGAAGAAGGCTAAAAGATTCCAACAAGGTTTGAAACCATGGATCAGAGGGAAGGTAGCCATTTTTGAATTGGATACCTATGTAGGAGTTGTACAGAAGGTTATGATCGCAGAGACAGAGAGTGAGATGTCACAAAAGGAGAAAGAAAGCAAGAAAAGGAAATTTGAAGGGAATGAAAGTCAGTCATAACTAGGGAAGTTTCCAAATTTTAAGAAGGGCATGTTTCAGCCAGGAAGAAATTTTTATTTCAAGAGACCATATGCAGGTGACGGAAGCCAGGGCAACCGTCCAGTTAATGTGAATTAGCCAAATCAGTTGAGATTAACTTTTCCAGATTGTCAAGTATGTGGGAAGAAGCATGTGGGAGTTTGTAATAAGTTGAATGTAGTTTGTTTCAAGTGCAATCAGAAAGGGCACTATTCAAGGGAGTGCCGAAATCAGCCAGCAAGAGAGCCAGCAAATAAGGATCAGCCTATCCGGAATCCAGCAGTGAAGGTTCCAGCCATTGGATTTACGTGCTTTAAATGTGGGAAACCAGGACATATAGCCAGGGATTGCAAGACACCAGCCCCAGTCAGTAATGCATTGAGGATTATGGGGTCTACCCCAGCAGTGAATGAGACTCCAAGGGCTAGAGTTTTTGACATGTCTGTGAAGAATGCTATCCGGGATATGGATGTCGTGGCAGGTACGCTTAATGTGAATTCTTTATGTGCTAAAGTGTTAATAGATTCGGGAGAAACTCGATCGTTTGTTTCATAAGATTTTGTTAGTAAGTTAAATTGTCCAGTTCAGTATTTAAATGAAATAATGACTGTGGAATTGGCAAATCAAGAACGAGTATCTGTTAATCAAGTTTGTGGGAATTAAGAGATTGAGATTTCTGGTAGTAAGTTTTGTGTAGATTTGATACCATTTAAATTAGGAGAATTTGACGTTATCTTAGGAATGGATTGGTTATCTAAGCACGATGCCCGGATAGATTGTCAAAATATGAGGGTAATGGTGAAAACGCCAGACGAAAGAATAGTAACGTTCAAGGGCCAGAAATAAGTATAGTAGTTCTTAACGATGATTCAAGCCAAGAAGTTACTACGACAAGGATGCAAACATTTCATGGAATATGTGATTGATAGGAGTCAGGAGCCAGCGAAACTTGAAGATATTCCAGTAGTGAATGAATTTCCAGACGTGTTTCCCGATGAGTTACCAGGACTTCCTCCAGATAGAGAAATTGAGTTTGCAATCGACTTAGCACCTGGAACAGAACCGGTATCCAAGGCCCCGTATAGAATGGCACCCATTGAGATGAAAGAGCCAGCGAAGCAATTGCAAGAGCTGTTAGAGAAATGAGTAATCAGACCCAGTGTGTCCCCGTGGGGAGCCCCAGTATTATTTATCATGAAGAAAGATGGAAGCATGAGACTGTGCATCGACTATAGGGAGCTCAACAAGCTTACAATCAAGAATAAATATTCGTTACCCAGAATTGGCGATCTATTTGATCAATTGAAGGGAGCCAAGTTTTTCTCCAAAATTGACTTAAGATCAGGATATCATCAACTGAAGATTAAGCCAGAAGATATACCAAAGATAACTTTCAGAACAAGGTATGGACATTACGAATTTTTAGTGATGTCTTTTGGATTGACCAATGCCCCGACAGCGTTAATGGACCTGATGAATAGAATTTTCAAGGAATACTTCGACAAGTTCGTTATTGTGTTCATAGACGATATTTTGATTTATTCAAAGGCGGAAGGGGATCATGCGGAACATTTGAGAACAGCTTTGGAGATTTTAAGGAAAAAGAAGTTATATGCTAAATTCTCGAAGTGTGAGTTTTGGCTAAAGGAAGTTCAGTTCTTAGGACACATAGTCAGTAATAAAGGGATCAAAGTGGACCCATAAAAGATTGAGGCAATTAGAAATTGGGAAAAACCGAGAACACCCACCGAGGTAAGAAGTTTCTTGGGATTAGCGGGATATTATCTTCGATTCGTTCAAATATTTTCAAGGATTGCAATACCATTGAGAAAGCTTACACGGAAGAATGAAAAGTTTATATGGAACGACAAGTGCGAAGAAAGTTTTCAGAAATTGAAGCAACGATTAATCACAGCACCTATTTTATCACTTTTAGACGGTCAAGGGAATTTCGTAATTTATAGCGATGCTTCTCATAAAGGACTAGGATGAGTTCTAATGTAGCATGATAAGGTGATTGCGTATATGTCAAGGCAATTGAAACCACACGAACAGAAATATCCTACTCATGATTTGGAGCTAGCAGCCATAATTTTTGCTTTAAAAATTTGGAGACATTATCCGTATGGAGAAAAGTGCGAGATTTACATGGATCACAAAACCTTAAAGTACATATTCATACAGAAGGAGCTTAATATGAGGAAAAGGAGATGGTTAGAATTAATCAAGGATTACGACTGCTCGATTAATTATCATCCCGGTAAAGCGAACGTTGTAGCAGATGCGTTGAGTCGGAAGGAAAAGTTAAATATATTATCAGTACTTGAAGAGATTTATAAGGAATTTCAGAAACTGGAATTGGAGATTAAAGTTTGCAGGCCTAATGAAGCAAAAGTGTACATTATGACTTTTCAGCCGGAGTTGCTAGAGAAAATAAAGAAGTGTCAGGAAGATGTAATGGATCAAGATATAAATCGGTTGGTAGGTGAGGAATTGTGCACGTAGAAGGATGATCAAGGTATTCTTAGGTTTTCTTCAAGAATTTGGATTCCACCGGTGACGAAGCTGAAGAATGAAATTTTACAGGAAGCACATAATTCAAGATATTCAATCCACCCAGGGAGTACCAAAATGTACAGAGGTTTTAAGGAAAATTATTGGTGGCCAGATATGAAGAGGGAAATTGCAGAATGGGTTAGCAGATGTTATACATGTCAGAGAGTTAAAGCCGAACATCAAAGACCAAGTGGATTGCTACAGCCATTGGAGATTCCAGAGTGGAAGTGGGAACATATTGCCATGGATTTCATAGTTGGATTACCAAGGACAAGGGCTAATCATGATGCCATTTGGGTTATAGTGGATAAACTTACCAAGGCAGCTCATTTTCTGCCTATAAATGAAAGATTTTCACTCAACAAGTTGGTCCATATGTACCTCAAGGAAATTGTAGTTCGTCATGGAGTTCCTGTGTCTATCGTATATGATCGAGATCCAAGATTTAATTCAAGATTTTGGAAAAGTTTTCAAGAATGTTTGGGAACAAGACTGAATATGAGTACAGCTTACCACCCACAGACGGACGGCCAAAGTAAAAGAACGATCCAGATAATTGAGGACATGTTACGTGTTTGTGTTATTGATTTCAAAGGAAGTTGGGACGAGCATTTACCTCTAATAGAATTTGCTTATATAACAGTTATCATGCCAGTATTGGGATGCCACCCTATGAATCTTTTTATGGACGCAAATGCAGATCTCCAGTGCATTGGGACGAAGTAGGAGAACGCAAAATACTTGGACCTGAACTAGTACAGCAGACAAAAGAAGTGGTTGAAATTATCCAAAAGAGATTGATAGCCGCACAGGACCGTCAAAGGAAATATGCAGACCAGTCAAGGAAAGATATGGAACTCGAAGAAGGAAGCTTAGTATTACTGAAAGTATCATCATGGAACGGACTAACGAGATTTGGAAAGAAACGAAAGCTGAGCCCAAGATATGTTGGACCTTTTGAGATTCTAAAGCGCGTTGGCAAAGTAGCTTACGAATTGGCGTTACCTCCGCACATGGAGCACATTCACAATGTTTTTCACGTATCGATGCTTAAGAAGTATAATCCAGACTCCAGGCATGTAATAGAATATGAGCCAATAGAGCTTCAGGCAGATTTGTCATATGTAGAGAGTCCGATAGAGATTCTACAGGAAAGAGAGAAGGTATTGAGGAATAAAGTGGTAAAGCTAGTAAGAGTGTTATGGAGAAACCCAAAGGTTGAAGAGTCAACCTGGGAGTTAGAAAGTGATATGAGAGAAAAGTACCCTCATTTGTTTTCTTTGGAGATTCTGAGGACAAAATCCTTTTAAGGGGGAAGGATGTAATATCCGGGATATATCGTGTAATTATTTTTGCTAATAAATAATTATTATATGTGTTCAGTATCTATTCTGTGAATTAATTGTTAAGTGTTAAATGTGTTTGAATGTTTAAAAATATTATTAATTGAGTATTTTAATTTTTATATGTCCAAAATAAAATATAGATAATTATCATATCTTCCTAATTATTTTTATGTTGATTTATGAATTTTTAGGAATCATATGGATTTTATAAAATCTTTTTCCGGGTATTTAAAATCTATTTTATAAAAACTGGAACCAACCGACGTCATCCGTTGTTACCTTTTTAGAACCCAAAACTCTTTCGAGAACTCCTTCCTAACCTAATTGTAATATTTCGAGCATATTCCATGTTTCGACTTTTTCGATCCGGTGTACGGTTTGTCCTGCGCGGGTCCCGGCGCAACATTTTCGATACAATATTCATCTCGGTAAATCAATGAAACTCGTATTTTCGATAACGGGAGCTTTTTATTAAACTATCCCAATTATCACCTCGTAGTACGTGTAACCAGGCGCTGAGACCAAGACCGCAGTACAAATTGTACTGATTTGGATAATTTTCCCGAAAACCGATACCGTTTGGATCAGTTTTTACAAATAAACGTACCATTTTATATCCGGAATGATCCAATGAGATACTAATTTTCCGTAATTATAAATTGCCTTTACCATATTTTATTTCGTATCAAAAATCATTTGCAGTCAGTAATTATATAAATTTCCAGAGAAAATTCATATATTCATAAACCTTTCTGAGAATCAAACCAACAATCGGAGGTGTTACCGGAGTCCGTTTGAAAAGCTCGAGTACTCAAAACGAAGGTCTTGAGGTGTTCTATCAGATTCTGTGTTCTAAATCACTGTAGAAATCAAGGTTTATTTTCTGAAAAATTATTTATTTTTGAATTAATTTTATTAAAAATATGAATTTTTGTTCAGATGATTGTTTGTATGATTTGATGCTTGCATGTTGTTGAGCTTGTTTTCCTGATGATTTTCATATGTCATACGTCTGATTTGGAGTTCAATAACATGCTCAAAAGTGAGTTTAATTCTCGAATTTTAAAATTAGGGTTTATAACCCGTATGAATGTTTTCAATTGAAATTTGGGGCTTTTTGATTTAGGGGTTATTAGCTGTTGAATTATAGTGGATTATGTTCCTTATGAAATTTGCAATCGATTGGTATATAGCTCGTTAACAGAGGATGTCTGAATCGAAGGGAGTTGTGTTTTGAAAATTTCCGAAGTTCACCGGAAACCGGCGATGTTCTTGGCCAATTTCCGGCCAAGTCTGGGGTTATTGATGTGTTTTGATTGCATGTATAGATTCCTGGTAATATGTAGTTTAATTCTGGAGCTTGTGGTGGTGTGACTGTACCTGGATCGCCTTCTCCGGCGAGACAGGGTATTTTCCGGCGAAGTTCGACGGTGAACTTTGCAAAATTGCATTTCAGTCCCTGAGGTTTTGAAAACGAAACAGTTAGGTCCCTGAGGTTTCCAGAACTTGCAAATTTTGGATTCCTGTTTTAAAAATATTCAAAAATCATATTTCCAATTTATTTTTATTATAAAAATTCGATTTTAATTTCTGAAAATTCCAAAAATTATTATTTTAATTCCAAAAATTATATTTAATTTAAAATAAATCTGAATTAATTAGTTAATTAATTTTGGTTAATTTTTAATTGATTAATAAGTCAATTAATTCAAAAATTAATTGATTAATTGATTTAATTAATTATTAATTGATTTTAATTAATTATTTAATTAGATTTAATTATTTAAAAATGATTTAAAAATTCCGAAAAATAGTTTCGAGCTTTAAAATATTATTTTAAATTGTTTTCAAGGCTCGATAATTATTATGAAATTGGTTTGAAGCCAGAATTGGCCAACCGAACCCTGTTTACTACTTTGAAATTGATTCAACGATCTGTTTTAATTCCGAAAAATGTTTTAAAAATCATTTTAAATATCCGAAAGCCTATTTATGACCCGAGACTTCTTTATAAATGATATATCATTGATTATGTGACATGTTATGTGTTATATGTGACTTGTTGGTTAACTGTCGGTCTATATATTGGATGTTTACTTATTTATTGCATAACTTTCAATCCGTTAATCGGATTTAGGTGAAACGAAGGGTAGATAGAAGTATGTGTCGAATAGAATCGTATGAGTTAAATATTGATAGATGCTTATGATATGTGAGCAGAAGAGGCAAGGCGTAGGAAAGGGAAACAGATAGTCGAGGAGTAAGACAGTGGTGATTGAGAGCAAGTGCACTATAGTAAGCTAGTACCAGGCAAGTGTTCTGAAGTTTCTCGAGATATTGTAGTGATTGATATTCCTGTTTTATATTGCAAGTGCTTTGAAGCACTGAACCCTAAACCTTGATTCCAGTTATTGATCTTGAGCCTTAAACCTGATTCTTTCTAGACCATTGATTGTTGTATACCCAAATACGAACCTGAAATATACGATACTACTCCACAAATACATACAAACTAAATATTAAACACTGAACCAGATTGCTTACACATTCAAAACGTTGTATCTTATGCTTTGAAAGACCAAATCCTTGGAACCCTGAAATGTTGATTCCTTTGTTATCCAATTCTTTCATTACATAACAGCCAAGCTTTGGAAATGCCATATTGATCTTTATATAGATTGAAACCATTTTCATTATTGAATGTCCAATGTTGTTAATGATCCTGTTTATTGTTTATTACTGCTTATTCTATTATTATGGTAGAATTGGATTGTTTTTATAAAATTATGGACCAGATTCATGGTTAGACCATATAATGGTCAAGTTAGGCCAATGTGTGCCTTGGATCGAGTAGTTAGAGCAGTGTTGTGTGCTTTGCTCGGGGTTAGTGTGTGACTGATCAACAGCCTAACCTTTTTTTTAAATGAAAATATAATATCCAATTGTTTACTTGATATCATAACCATATTTACCTGATGATCATTATTCTCAGTTTTATCATTGTGACTTGTTGAGCTAGTTAGCTCATTTGTGCGATGTTGTTTATGTTCTTTTCCAGTTAAGAAGGAACCGGTTGGTACCGAGGATCCCCAGTCCAGCGCGAGAGCTATGGGTTCAGGTTGATCGAGTTGAGCTAGTAGGCTTCTTTTGGAATAATTTAAGTTTGTAAAAGTTTGTAATAATGTTTAATACTCAGTTCTGAGTTGGATAGTTGGGATTTGAATGGTTTGTAATATAAGTAAGTGTGGTTGGCTTGTGTGCATACTTTAACCTATTGCGGTCTGTGGTAGTTGGTAAGTAGGTTCACTGCATATCATTATTATTATCTTTACCATTGTTATAATCAGGTTATTAATAAGGTGTGTGTGTGTGTGGACCCCAAACTTCTGACCCGGGTTTGGAGGGTGCCACAAGTAGTCTGCTTCCCCTTTAGCTTCAGAGTTTATAAAAACTTCTGTGAGTCTTTAGATCCTGACTGAATCAGAATATCAGAACTTGACATCAGACTTTGTTTATCAGAACTTGACTTCAGATTTTTAGCATTCATAACATCAGAACTTGACTTTTTCTATGTGGAAGATTTTCCTTGAACTTTTTCTTGACCTCTGCTCTTATCATAGTTTCCCTGGTCATCACCTTTATCATCCTTTTTCTTCAGTATTTGAGTAGGTGAGCATTTGGACTTAACTACCTTCTCCCCCTTTTTGGCATCATCAGAAAGTAAAAGAGAGAGAAGAAGTTCAACTGAAGATTGGATTTCATCCATTTGAGCTTTCTGAGAAGCTTGGTTAGCTAGGACCTCATCAATTTGGGCCAGTTGCTTCTCTTGAACCTTCTCAATGGCTTCAATTTTCTCAAGAGTAGGTCTGATATATCTATTCTTGTCAAGCTTGATCTGTATATCTAGATTATCAGCTTTTTCCTTTAGTGCATCAACCTTTTCATGAGTAGAAGAATGTAGACCTTGAAGATGTTTGGTAGATAGAGCAGTGATCTTGAGTTATGTCTTTAAATCAGCATTTGTGAGCAACTCATCAGCTTTAGCAATATGCTCTGTCAGAACATTAGAACTTGGAATGAAATCAGTGTCATTCCACTTCTTGGTCCACTCCACACCTCTGTGAGTATCCTTTCAAGGAATAGGTGCTTCCTTTTCAACAAATTTCTTCACCAATGCTTCCTTGTCTAGTATGGGTACTGGAGTCTTAACAGAAACACTGTCTTCAGAACTGGAGGAAGACTCATTATATTCTGACAGTACAACAGTGTATGAAGCAACTGGAGATTCAGGAACAACTTCATTTAAATTATGAGCATCAGAATTTATCTCCAGAGCTGGTGTGGTTGGTGTAGATGGTATCTCAGCATTTAAAATTGGAAAATGAGTTGGAGATTGCTGAGATGCTGTAGATGGAGCTTCCAGATAAAGAACATTTGGTATATTCAAACTGTGAATATGTATCTCAGAGTTTTCAGTTTATTCTTTAGCATCATCTGTAGCTTTAATAGAAGAGACGGGAGGGGTAACCACTGTATCATTAGCATTGTCTTTGGCTTGAGCTGGAAAGGCTTCAATGATAATTGGTTCTTGTGAGATCAGAGATTCTTGATCCCCTTCCTCAGCTTCTTCAGTATCTTCTGATGGAGCCTTAGCCAAATACCTCCTAGCCTTCATTTTCTTCAATCTCATTGCCAATGAAGGAGTTGATTCAGCAGCAACATAACTTACATATTTATTTCTTTTCAAAGTATCATAACTTTGAGCTGCTATTTCTTTCTGAGAAGTAACATTCTCAGCTTCAACTGTCACAGGTTCTGATGCATGAACCTGTGCTTCAACTGTGTCCTCTTCATCACTATCAGATTCATCTCTGAGAATCATCTTCCTTCTCTTTTGTGGAGGTTGAGGAACAGACTTTGTCCTCTTTGGCCTGGAAGATGAAGATCTGATGGTATGTGCTGATGATTCAGGTTGAGATGATTGAGTTGATGGTTTGAAAGATGTTCTGATGGTAGATTTTGGTTGTGGTTGATAATTTTGAGGTGTTTGGGTAGTGGTGGTAGGTGTTGATGGTTGAGGTTCAGATGGTTAGACATCAGGATATAGTACAGTGTATGTAACTGGATCATAGGTTATTAAGGCTTGTTTGACAGATAAAGGAATTTGGAGGGGTCTTAACACAACCTTTTTATTATCAGTAGATAATAAGTCATTAAAAGCTCTTTTAGATAGTCTAAATGGTGAAATAAATTCACTAGCTAATTGGGGCTTATCAACACAACAAAAACTATAAATAAGATGACAGAATCTAGCAAAATAAACAGTATTCCTATCTTCTGTCATCCTATCCCCAATAAAGCCTAAAAAAGCACTTGCATAATCAAAATTAGTTTGATTAATGAGAGCATACCCGATTTGTTGACTGAATATAGGAATTGCATCGAAATTAGAACATTTGTTTACAAAGGCCTTTGTGATGCAGTCAAAGAAGAAACTCCATTCCCTCCTTATGTAAGATCTCTTCAATTGACCCAGCTTTGCCAATGTCTTTTCATACCCCAGACTAGCCATCATATTTTGTAGAACTGGCTCCTTAACAGTTGTATAAGCGCAGTTCTCAGGAAACTACAATGCTTGGAGAACTGTAGCCATGCTCATCCTCTCCTATTATAAAGATGATACTTGGGGACCCTTGAGCACCACCATCATCATTCATTCCACTTCTCCAAAACTCTAGCACTTGGGTTCCAGAGATTACTTCAGGCTGGGTCAAAGCATACCCAATATCAGAATTAGCAAGGAAATCCTGAATTAAGTGAAGTTCCGATGAAGCTTTAGCCTTGCTAAGAATAGATGAGTAGTTGTTAGGAACAAACTTAGCTCCATTGAAAATCAAGTCTTTTGGTGCCATCTCTGTAAGAAATTAAGTGATAACATATATTGCTCAAAAGGTGTTTGTGAAAAAGCCTGTAAGAAAAATTGCTTCAGAGAATATTAGTGGGTGAGAGAAAATAAGAGAGATGAGAGAATAAGAAAAGTAGGTAAAAGATTAGAAAATCTTTTAACTTTCTTATTTATACAGCCCATGTGATAATGGTTAATATTTGAAGCATGACAGACAAATTACACATGGCAACGTGTGAACAGTAGTAAAAAGTTAAAGCAGGAGTTAATGGGCACGGGAAATAAGCAATAATTACCGTGCAAATGCAGTTTTTCAGGACTTACACGTTTACCACTAACCCTTAATGATTATGACTGTTTTTTATCTCACCTAAATATATTCGGATTAAATATGATTGTTTCAGTTTTTACCACAAATAAGTCAAGTAAAGAATAATGCCAGGTTAGCATCAAGGATTCCATCAAGATTTAATATCAGAACTTTAACTTATATCAGATTTTAACAGTCATCAGAATATGGCTTCTGAACTCAAAAAGTAAATCTCTTTTTCTATGATTCTTTATACAAATACTGACTTGATTCTTTAGAGTTTAATCATCAGAACTTTCATCAGAACTTGTCCTCAGAATTTATGCAAATGACACTTAACTGTTTGTCAAAAACAACTTAATCACCACAGTAATTTTCATTATTCATATGGAGTGAAAGTGTGTGCATTCGGCAGAATATCAGATAAAGATTAAAGTCTGATAAACTTTAGTACATCTTAGAAATAAGGCATAACTAAGAAAAGTGCTTAAAATCTGTCATCAATCATGAAGTCTATTATAGAACAAATTTATGCAAGAGTCCACCTTAACTGTTTGTGCTCATTTTATGCATCTTTTGAAATTTCTTTTTACAGTGGCTTCTCAGTGTAAGTGAGTCACGACTGCTTATCAGAATTTATGCTATTATCAGAGTATTTCTCCAGTAATCAGAGAATGTGAAAAGTCACAAAGAAAAATTTATTTTCTTTTCTAATGCATTTTACTTAATACCAGCAATGCACTTGGGTCTTCCCTTCCACATATTTACTCTAGATCTCAAAGGAGTACCTGCCTTTTCTTTTCTTTTCTTTTCTTTTGATAAGTGAGGCTTTTCAGCATTTAGTTCATCCTTAAGATTTACTGACATCATAATTTAACAGATAAGAAACAAGAATCTAGTTTGTGACTTAGTAATAAGATACACAAAGTAAACTTGACTAAGCTCAAAATCAGAATTTGCTTGTGTTAATGAGTTTCCACATAAACAACTAATTCAAACATGGGATTTCTAGTATGTTAAAGACTACTAGGTCAGCATCTAACACAGTTATCCTCATTGGGTTGAATAGTCACAGAGCATTCAAAACACTATCAGAGTTTAAAGATCCACATCAGATAACAATCACCATTTAATGAATTTCAATTAAAGCATATATTATATGTAAATAAGACAATCTGTAAATACTGATCATAAAGTTTGATGCATGAGAACAAAAACTAAGCAGATTTAGAGAAAGAACCGGAAACCATTCCAAGTTTATTTACCAGTCTTGTAAAAGTAGCTTCACATAGTGGTTTTGTGAAGATATCTGCTAGTTGTTGATCTGTCTAATGTGTAATGTGTTTGAGATGTCATGTCTAATATGTTTTATGTTTAGTTTACAGATCTTAACAAACATGATATATCAGCACTTACTAGAATCAGTACTTACTGGAAGTCAGAACTTAAGGATATCAGAACTTAGGTTATCAGAAGATAAATATCAGAAGATAGATATCAGAACTTAAGTACGGGATGACTTACAGTTAATGAATGAAGCTGATTTACAGGAAAGAAGATCGAGACTAAAACAAAAGAAGATATGCATGGAAAGAGTTAGAATATAAAAAGACTTGTATAAGATATCTGATTGATATATTTTGGGAGACAAAATTATATTCCATAGCAATTAGAAGTTATCTTGTAACTGTGTACTATATAAACACGGACATAGGTTTAAACTATATGTGTTATCATTATCGAGAAGATCATACATTGTAACCTAGCAGCTCTCGTGATATTTATTCATCACTGAGAGAGAACGGTTCCATTGTAACAGAGTTTATTATATTGAATATATCTGTTTACTGTTACTTGTGTTCGAAATTGATTTGATTGTATTAAACACTGTATTCAGCCCCCTTCTACAGTGTTGTGTGACCTAACAATTGGTATCAGAGCTTATCTATTAATACACATACAGTAAAGATCTAAACAATCATGTCTGAAGAAGCAGAAAATCCAACCAAGCCCACCAAAACTGAAGAAACTAAAAACACTCAAATCCACAGTCGATATAAGACTATTAGGGTTCCCATACTGAGACCTTCTGAGTACCCATATGGAAAGTGAAGATGGCTATGTTTCTGGAAGCTACAGATCCAGAATACCTTGACAGAATTAATGAAGGATCACATAAGCCAACCAAGCTCTCTGGTGTAGTTGCAGATTATCCAGCAAAGACAGTACCAAAGGAGAAAAGTGAGTATAGAGCTGAAGATATCTCATCCATTGCCAATGATGCAAAGGTAAGGTATTTGCTACATAGTGCCATTGATAATGTCATGTCAAACAGGGTAATTCATTGCAAGACTGCAAAGGAGATATGGATGCTTTGGAGATAAGATGCTAGGGAACTGATGCAATCAAGAATAATAGGAGGACTATACTCACTCAAGAGTATAAGCACTTTGACACAAAAGGTGATGAGTCATTAACTGACTTATATGACAGGTTTGTCAAACTCTTGAATGATCTGTCACTGGTGGACAAGGAATATGATCTTGAAGATTCAAATCTAAAATTCCTTTTAGCTCTTCCTGAAAGTTGGGATTTGAAGTCTACTACTATAAGAGACAACTATGCTCTTGATGAAACTACTCTTGATGAAATTTATGGTATGCTCAAGACTTATGAAATTGAGATGGATCAAAGGAGCAAGAGGCATGGGAGAAAATCGAGGACAATAGCTCTTAAGGCTGAGGAGGAATCCCCCAAAGTGGCTGTCTCAAAGAAAGGCAAAGGAAAGGCTCTCATCATAAGGTCTGATTCAGAAACTGAAAGTTTACCTGAAATAGATGTTGATGAAGAGATGATGAAATTGTGTGCTCTTATGGTGAAGGGTATCACAAAGATAGCCTATAAGAAATTCAGAAGGGGAAATAAGTTTTCCAGTAAAGGTGTAAGTGTTGATAAGAAAGGGTTCAGAATGTCTGAAGGCAAAAGTGCAAAGTCTGACAGAGGAGACAACTCAAATGTCAAATGCTACAATTGTGGTGAAAGAGGCCACATATCTCCTGACTGTAAGAAAGGAAAGAATGACAAAGGCAAGGCACTTGTAACAAAGATGAAAAGCTGGACAGACTCTTCAGATTATGAAGATGAGGTGAATTATGCTTTAATGGCAAATTCTGATGGTACCTCAAACAACTTATGCTTTTCATACTGATGTTATTACTGAGTTGAGATTATATCTTAAAACCATGTTTATTAGCTACAGAGATCAAACTTTAACATGTGAAAGATTAACTTTTGAAAATCTTGCTTATAAGAAAAGGAATGATTATTTAGAAAAAGAGTTAGTTATGTTCCATCAAACTCAGAAAGAAAGAGATGATGCTTTTTATGTTAGAGATGAAGTGCTAAAATTGAATCAATCTCTAATAACTGAGTTAGAAAAGGAAAGAGAGATTATCAGGACTTGGATTAACTCTGGCAGAACAACTCAGAATTTATTAAGTAGTGGAAACTAGAAAGAGGGCTTAGGTTATGGAGATGATAAAAGTGAAAAAGGATCTGAACAAATTGAGCCAATTGTTGTTAAATAAACTGCTAAGCCAAAGGTAAATCCTGTTAAGTTTGTAGCTAAAACTGTAAAGTCTGATTCTGAAAAGATGAAAGAGTCTGTGACAGAAGTTAAGGAGAAGTCAACTTCTGACAAATTAGAACCAGATAAACCAGCTGAAGTCAACATAGGCTTAATGAAAAAGAAGCATCTTAAGCATAAGCTGAAAGAAATAAGGAATGTCAATAAGGTAAAGGCAGCTAGGAAAAATAGGAATGGAAAGGAAGGTGTGGATAAAAGCAATAACTATATGCCTGTTCCTAATGCTCCTAGAATGAAATGTTATAACTGTGAAAACTCTAACCATCTTGCTTCTATTTGCAGGAAGAATAAGAATATAAACTCTTTACCTCCTAAGTCAGGAGTTAAGAGTTAATCTGTTAGGTTTAAGCCACAAAATCCTTGTTTTCATTGTGGTAGTTTATGGCATTCCATTTATACTTGTAAGGAATATCATAATTTGTACTATGATTATTATCAAATAAAACCTTCTTTGAAGAAAGTTGCTTTAATTCCTTCTAGTGTAAAGTCTGATGCAAAGTCTGATATAAGTCCTGATAAACAGCATGTTAGCATAAACTCTGATATTAAATCCGCTGCAAATGCTAACAAACTTAAAAAGGCCAAATGATCCAAGCAAGTCTGGGTCCTTAAAACTAACCATTAGTGGTCTTTGTGATTGCAGGGCAACAGGAAAAACATCCTAGTACTGGATAGTGGATGTTCAGGACATATGACTGGAAATAAAGCCCTGCTCTCATACTTTGTAGAGAAAGCTGACCCAGGAGTTTCTTATGGAGATGGCAACATGGGAAAAACTGTGGGATATGGCAATATTAATCTTGGGAATGTCATCATTAAAACAGTAGCTCTTGTCTCAGGACTTAAACACAATCTGCCGAGTGTGAGTCAAATCTGTGACAGAGGTAATCATGTGGATTTCTTTGAAGAACACTGTGAAGTTGTAAGCAATTCTACAGGAAAAGTGGTTCTGAAAGGTTACAGGCATGGTAACATTTATGAAGCTAGACTTTCAACAAGTTCTGATGGTTCTGCAATCTGTCTGTTGAGTAGAGCATTAATTGAAGAAAGCTGGAATTGGCATAAAAGACTCTCTCATTTAAACTTCAACAACATAAATGAGCTTATAAAGAAAGATATTTTGAGAGGACTACCAAAATCAGTATTTGCTCCTTATGGCCTTTGTGATTCATGTCAAAAGGCAAAGCAAAGAAAATATTTTTTTAAGAGCAAAACTGAGTCATCAATTCTTGAGCCTTATCACCTACTGCATGTTGATCTATTTGGTCCAGTCAATATCATGTCTATTTCAAAGAAGAAATATGCTATGGTTATAGTGGATGAGTTCACAAGGTACACTTGAGTGTATTTCTTGCACAAGAAGAATGAAACTGCATCTACTCTAACTGATCATGTCAGACAGCTGGATAAATTGGTCAAAGATTCTGTTAAAATTATAAGAAGTGATAATGACACTGAGTTCAAAAATTCAATCATGGAAGAGTTCTGCAAAGAAAATGGAATCAAACAGGAATTTTCTGCACCCGGAACTCTACAGCAAAATGGAGTTGTGGAAAGAAAGAACATGACTCTCATTGAATCTACACGAACTATGCTTGATGAAGCAAAGCTGCCAACCTACTTTTGGGTTGAAGCTGTGCAGACTGCTTATTTTACATAAAATACTACACTCATAAACAAGCATGGAAAAACACCATATGAGATGGTGAAGAAAAAGAAGCCAAATCTAAAATACTTTCATGTATTTGGATGTAAGTGTTTTATTCTTAAAACTCATCCTGAACAGCTGTCAAAATTTGATCTAAAAGCTGATGAAGGAATTTTTGTTGGATATCCACTTTCCACAAAAGCCTTCAGAGTCTTCAATTTAAGAACAAGGGTTGTCATGGAATCTATCAATGTATCTTTTGATGATAAAAAGATTACTGGACTTGAAGATTTCAATGATCATGATCAACTGAGATTTGAAAAAGAAGACTCAAATTCTGATTATGTAAATTCCGATGACTTAAACTCTGATCCTGTAAGTACTAATGTCATTGAATCTGTGGTAACAACTCCAATGGAAAATGTACCTATCCAGGGGGAGCAAGATGAAAAATACTACCACATCTCAAGACTCTCAAGAAGCATCAAAACCTATCACTAGCTCTTCAAGTTCTGATTCATTTAGTTTTGATGAGCCAAATTCTGATAATTCTGGAAACTCTGATACTTCAAATCCTGAAGGATCCCAGTCAAATTCTGAAGTCTCAGAGAGCAAAACTACAGGGGGAGCATAATAAAATGCTGATGGAGATAGCATGGATCATGGGGGAGGATCCAGTTCTAGAAGTCAACTTCAATCTGCAAGGAAGTGGACCAAATCATATACACCTGACTTAATAATTGGGGATCCTGAAGCAAGTGTCAGAACTAGAACTACAACATCAAATGAATGTGTCTATCATTCTTTTCTATCTCAGACTTAACCAAAGAAAGTGGAAGAAGCTCTTCAAGATGTTGATTGGGTGCAAGCAATGCAGGAAGAGTTAAATGAATTTGAAAGAAATAAAGTCTGGATCCTAGTGCCAAGACCAAAGAACAGATCAGTAGTTGGCACAAAATGGGTGTTCAGAAACAAAATTGACAGTGATGGCATAATTACTAGAAATAAAGCAAGGCTGGTTGCTAAAGGCTACTCTCAACAGGAGGGTATTGATTATGATGAAACATTTGCACCAGTTGCTAGATTAGAAGCTATAAGAATCTTTTTGGCTTATGCTGCTCACAAAAAGTTTAAAGTCTTTCAAATGGATGTGAAAAGTGCTTTTTTTAATGGAGAATTGGAAGAAGAGGTGTTTGTTGAACAACCTCTAGGCTTTATAGATTCAAAATTTCCAAATCATGTCTACAGGATTGACAAAGCACTTTATGGCCTTAAGCAAGCTCCTAGAGCATGGTATGAGACTTTAGCTCAATTCCTTCTGGAAAGTGGATTTCAGAGAGGTATAATTGATATAACACTGTTCTACCTCAACCATGAAAAGGACTTACTTTTGGTACATATATATGTTGATGATATCATATTTGGTTCTACAAATGCCAAACTCTGTGAGAGGTTTGCAAAGCTAATGCAGTCAAGATATCAAATGAGTATGATGGGAGAACTCAGCTATTTTTTGGGACTTCAAGTCAAGCAAAATGAGGAAGGAACTTTTATCTGTCAATCCAAGTACACCAGAAATTTACTGAAGAAATTTGGAATGCAAGATTGTTCAACTACATCCACTCCCATGGCCACTGCAACCAAGTTAGATAAAGATACTGGTTAATCAGTAGATATTACTAACTACATAGGTATGATTGGCTTTTTACTCTATTTAACTGCAAGTAGACCTGATATCATGTATGCTACCTGTCTTTGTGCAAGATTTCAGGCTGATCCAAGAGAACCTCACTTAATAGTTGTGAAAAGAATTTTCAAGTACCTTAAGGGTACAACTTATCTGGGATTGTGGTATCCTAGAGAATCAGATTTTAAGCTAATAGGTTACTCAGATGCAGATTTTGCAGGATGCAAAATAGACAGGAAAATCACTAGTGGAAGCTGCCAATTTCTTGGAGGCATATTGGTTTCTTGGTTTAGCAAGAAACAAAAGTCAATTTCCTCATCACCTGCAGAAGCATAATATATTGCTGCAGAAAGCTGTTGTGCACAGATTCTTTAGATGAAGAATCAGTTACTGGATTATGGGTTAGAATTTTCTAAAATTCCTATTTATTGTAATAATCAAAGTGCCATTGCTATGACAGGTAATCCAGTTCAACACTCAATGACAAAGCACATCAGCATTAGGTACCATTACATAAGGGAACATGTGTTATCATTATCGAGAAGATCATACGTTGTAACCTAGCAGCTTTCGTGATATTTGTTCATCACTAAGAGAGAACAGTTCCAACGTAACAGAGTTTATTATATTGAATATATCTGTTTACTGTTACTTGTGTTCGAAATTGATTTGATTGTATTAAACACTGTATTTAACCCCCTTCTACAGTGTTGTGTGACCTAATAATATCACTAAGAGCTGCTAGGTTACAATGTATAATCTTCTCGATAATGATAACACTTATAGTGTAAACCCTAAGCTCTGTTTATATAGTACACAGTTACAAGATATCTTCTAATTGATATGGAATATAATTCTATCTCCTAAAATATATCAATCAGATATCTTCTACAAGTCTTCTAGTCCTCTAACTCTTCATGCATATCTTCTTTTGTTTTAGTCCAAATCTTCTCCTGTAAATCAGCCGCATTCCTTATCTGAAGTCTTTCCGTACTTAAGTTATGATATATATCTTCTGACACCTTAAGTTCAGATATTAAGTTTTGACTTCAGTAAGTTCTGATTTCCAGTAAGTCCTGATAAGTCCTGTTGTTAAGTTCTGAAAACTAAACACAAATCAGATTAGACATGACATCTCAAATAAATCTAACAATATCCCCCAACTTGTAAATTATGAAAAATATACAAGTTAATAGATTTGATGATGTCAAAAACATTTAAGTACAAATGCAATGAGAGTTTAATTAGACAACTAACTACAACTTATAGTCCTTGTAGCTTTAACCAATCTTAGTGAGTCAATCTGAATCCAGAGTGATTCTTGACAAAGTTTGATATCAGCTATTCTTCTTTATTCCTCAGGACTTGAGCTATTGTAGCTTTGACTTGCTTCATCTCTTCATCTTGACTTCCAATCTGGTAGATTGCAGTCCTAAGTGTTGAGATGTGATTTCTTTCTAAACCATCACCAAGTCTGATCACCCTTGGATGAGAAGATTCTTCATTGTAGCACAGACATTTCTCTTTTAGAATCACTTCAAGTTTAGCAGAATCCTTCTTCATTGGAATTTCACTTCCATCATCTACAACTATATTAGGAATGAATTCTGTAACCCTTGAACCAGAAATTCTTGCTTTATCCCTTATGGTTTTCATTATAAAATTTGACCATCTCCTAGTAATCTCAGACTTTATCTCTAAAAGATAATAAAAGAATTGAAGTTCTTTCAGAGATTTGTTTAGCACATCTGATTCTGACATTTGATATATTCTTCCATCTTCAATAAATAGAATCATATTTTCTTTGACATTATACTTATCATGATAATCCAGTACCACTTGAACATATATAGCCTTATCAAGGTGTTTCTGTGTAACTTCTTCAAGAGGTTTGTCAGCCAATAAAAATGGATATCTTGTAAGTACTTCAACTCCTATCTTGATTTTGGCTTCTTTAGAACCTAGTTCAGCTCTTTCTCTTGCTTTTTTAGCTTTCAATCCAACAGTCATGAAATCAGATAGCAGCTGGTTTTTCTTAGGATCTGATGGATTAACATTCTTCCATAAAAGTTTTCACTTATCAGTAAATGTCAATTTACTCAAATCAACTTGAGCAGTGTCAGAGGTTGATGTCTTGATGACTTGATCAGAATTTGATGTTTTTTCTGTAGCTTGCTGTCCTTCATTCTGAACAACTTGAGCTGTGTCAGAGGTTGTTTTAGATTCTTCAGTTATCTTCCTTCTCTTCAGAGTTTAAACAATTTTATCTATTGCAGCAGCATCATCAAATACTTGAACCAGTTTGTAGACAGGTTTCATCAGGATTTAAGGAATTTTCATCTCCTGTGGCTTTGTTGGTTCATCAATCTTTCCTTTCCCCTTATCTTTAGGATTAACTTGTGATCTTGTCTTGGGCTTTGAAGCCTCAGAATTTGACTTTTCCTTGATCACAATGCCATTTTCCTTAGGCCTTGGAGGTTTCTTTGCATCAGAAGCTTTAGACTTAAGATTTGTCTTCTCAGCTGCAAATCTTGCTTCTTCGTCCTTTAAATTCTCTAAATTCATTCCAGGATTATGCTTGAGAAATAGTCTTCTAGCAATTTCCTCATCAAGTGTCTGAATTTTAGGATCTTTGTAGTAGACAGTAGTCTGCTTTCCCTTGAGCTTCAGAGTTTGCAAGAACTTCTGAGAGTCTTGACTTTCCGCTTGAATCAGAACATCAGAACTTGATATCAGATTTTGATAATCAGAACTTGCTATCAGATTTTGAGTTTGAGCAACTTCAGAACTTGTCTTCTTCTGTGTAGAAGATTTGCTAGCATCAGAAATTAGTTTCCTTGAAGAAACTTTGCTGCTTTTCCCTTGGCCTTGACCCTTGCCCTTGCTAGGGTTTCCCTGGTCATCACCTTTATCATCTTTCTTCTTCAGTATTTGAGTAGGTGAGCATTTGGACTTAACTACCTTCTCCCCCTTTTTGGCATCATCTGGTAGTAGGAGAGAGAGAAGAAGTTTTACTGAAGATTGAATTTCATTCAGTTGAGCTTGTTGAGAGGCTTGATTCTGCAGGACCTCAGTAATTTGGATCTGTTGCTTTTCTTGAACCTTCTTAATAGCTTCAACTTTCTCATGTATAGGTCTGATAAACCTCTTTTTGTCTATCTTGATCTCCATATCCATCTTATCAGCTTTTTCCAGAAGTTTGTCAACTTTTTCATGAGTTGTGGAGTGCAGACCTTGAAGATGTTTAGCACTTAGAGCTGTGACTTTGAGTTGTTTCTTGAAATCAGAGTTTGTTAACAACTCATCAGCTTTAGCAATATGCTCTGTCAGAACTTTTGAGCTTGGAATGAAATCATATTCATTCCACTTCTTGGTCCACTCAACCCCTCTGTGAGTTTCTTCCCAAGGAACAAGAGCTTCTTTTTTAACAAACTTTTGAATCAATGCCTCCTTTCCAAGAATGGGAGAATTTACTGGAGCACTGTCTCCAAAACTTGCTAACATCTCCTCATCTTCTGATAACACCAGAGTTTGTGTAACTGAAGGAGATGTTTTAGCAGCTTCATCTAAATTTTGATCTTCAGGTTCCAGATCCAGAATTAGTGTAGATGGTAACTCAGCCTGTAAGATTTAAAAATTAACAGTAGATGGCTGAGCTGCAGTTGGAGCTTCCAGATAGAGCACAGTTGGAATGTTTAGCTTGTGGATGTTAATTTCAGGACTTAATCCTGAATCTTTAACTGTTGTTGTTTCTTTAACTAGAGAGACATGGGGTGTAATCACTATTTCTGGAACCGTGTCTCTAGCTTGAGGTGGGGATGGCAAAGCTTCAATTACAACAGGTTCTGATGAGATCAGAGATTCCTGATCCCCTTCCTCAGCTTCTTGAGTATCCTTAGAATGAGGTTGTGCCAAATGCCTACCTGCTCTCTGTTTCTTTGATCTCCTGGATAGTGAAGGAGTTTCCTGAGCAGCATCAGAACTTATAGTTCTTTTCCTCTTCAAAATATCTGAACCCTCAACTTCAGTCTTTTTCCGATGGGTTGACCCTTCAGCTTCTACTGTCACAGGTTCTGATGCATGAACCTGTGCTTCTCTTCATCTGATTCATCCCTAAGGATCATCCTTTTTCTCCTTGGTGGAGATTTAGGAACAGATTTTGTTCTTGAAGGTTTAGATCTTGATGTTGCAGCAGATTGTTAAGGTTGAGATTGTGTTGGCTGGAAATATGTTCTGATGATAGGTTGAGTTGGTTGAGGTTGAGAAGTGGTAGGTTGTGTAGTGGTTGTAGGTGCTGATGGAGGTTGGGATGGTTGTACATCATGATATATGGAAGTATAGGTGTTTGGATCAGAGTTTACTAAGACCCGTTTGACTGATTGAGGAATTTCGAGGGGTCTTAGTACAGTTTTCTTCTTATCAGTAGATAATAAGTCAGTGAAGGCTCTTTTAGCAAGTTTAAAGGGTTGGATCAACTCAGTAGCTAGTTGGGGCTTATCAGAATTACAAAAATTGTAAATAAGTTGACGGAATCTAGCAAAATATACAGTATTTTTGTCCTCTTGCATCCTATCCCTAATAAATCCTAGCACAACACTAGCATAATCAAAATGAGATTGAGTAATAAGAGCATACCCAATTTTCTGACTGAGGATTGGAATTGCATCAAAGTTGGAGCACTTATTTGCAAAGGCCTTCGTGATGCAGTCGAAAAAGAAACTCCACTCCTTCCTTATGTGGGGCCTCTTCAATTGTTGAACTGTAAACATAGTTTTCTGGAAGATGTAAAGCTTGTCGAACAGTTGATAATGTAAACAAGTGTTCATTTTCCCCTATTGTAAATATGAGGCTTGGGGACCCATTTGCACCACCATCATCATAAACACCACTCCTCCAAAACTCCAGTACTTGAGTTCCTAAGAGTGCTTCTGGTTGGGTCAATGCATACCCAATCTCACTGTTAGCAAGAAAGTCCTGAACGAAGTGAAGATCTGATGGAGCTTCGTCCTTGCTAAGAATAGCCATGTAGTTGTTGGGAACAAACTTGGCTCCATTGAAAATGATGTTCTTTGGTGCCATTTCTGTTAGAAATAAGTGAGAAAGTTGTGTATATAGAAGGTGTTTGATAAAATGCCTGTAAGAAAATAGCTTCAGAGAATATTAGAGGGTGAGAGAAAATAAGAGAGATTAGTGAATGAGAAAAGTAGGTAAAAGATTAGAAAATCTTTTAACCCTCTTATTTATACACCCCATGTGACAACAACTATGTGGACAGTCAAAAAATTGTTAGTGGGCACGTTAAACGTGTAGTAATTAATGCGCACATGCATTTACCAAAACAAACACACAACCAAATAATTAATACTATTTTATCTCACCTAATTATTTTCTGATAAATATGACTGTTACATGTAAATATCAGAAATAAGTCAAGTAATTAAATAATGCCATGTAAGCATCATTTGCATCAGAACTTGACTATTATTAGAACTTAACAGTCATCAGAATATGGCTTATGTACTCAAAAAGTGAATGTCTATTTCTGTGATTCTTCATACAAATACTGACTGGGTTCTTCAGAGTTTAATCATCAGAACTTTCATCAGAACTTGACCTCAGAATTTATGCAAATAATAATTAACTGTTTGTCAAAAATAACTTAATCACCATAATAATTTTCATCATTCACATGGAGTGAGAGTGTGTGCATTTGCAGATGATCAGATAAAGATTAAAGTCTGATAAACTTCAGTATATCTTAGAAATAAGGCATAACTAAGAAAAGTGCTTAAAATATGTCTTTAATTTTGAAGTCTACTATAGAATAAATTTATGCAAGAGTCCACATCAACCGTTTATGCTCATTTTATGCATCTTTTAACATTCTTTTTATAGTGGCTTCTCAGTGTAAGTGAGTCACAACTGCTATCAGAATTTATGCTATTATCAGGGTAGTTCTCCAGTAATCAGAGAATGTGAAAAGTCACCAAGAAAAATTTATTTGCTTTTCTAATGCATATTACTTAATACCAGCAACGCAATTGGGTCTCCCCTTTCACATATTTACTCTAGATCTCAAAGGAGTACCTGATTTTGATTTTCTTATTTTCTTTTCTTCAGATAAGTGAGGCTTATCAAGTATGTAGTTCATCCTTAAGATTTACAGACATCAGAATTTGACAGATAAGAAGCAAAAATCTAGTTTGTGACTTAGTAATAAGATAAACAAAGTAAATTTGACTAAGCACAAAATCAAAATTTGCTTATGTAATTGATTTCCACATAAATAACTAATTCAAACATGGGATTTCTAGTATGTTAAAACTACTAGGTCAGCATCTAGCACAGTAATCTTCATTGGATTGAATAGTCATAGAACATTCAAAACACTATCAGAGTATATAGAATCACATCAGATAACAATCAGTATTTAATATATTATAGTTTAAGCACAGATTACATGGAGATAAGACAATCTGTAAGCACTGATCAAAAATTCTGATGCATGAGAACAAAAACTAAGCAGATTTTGAGAAAGAACCTGAAACCATTCCAAGTTCATTTATCAGTCTTATAAAAGTAGCTCCACATAGTGGTTTGGTGAAGATATCTTCTAGTTGTTGATCTGTTGGAACAAAATGCAATTCCACTGTAACTTCCATCACATGTTCCCATATGAAATGGTACCTAATGCTGATGTGCTTTGTCATTGAGTGTTGAATTGGATTACCTGTCATAGCAATAGCACTTTGATTATCACAGTAAATGGGTATTTTAGAAAATTCTAACCCATAGTCCAGTAATTGATTCCTCATCCAAAGAATCTGTGCACAACAGCTTCTTGCAGCAATATATTCTGCTTTTGCAGTTGATGTGGAAATTGATTTCTGTTTCTTGCTAAACCAAGAAACCAATCTGCCTCCAAGAAATTGGCATCTTCCACTAGTGTTTTTCCTATCTATTTTGCATCCTGCAAAATCTGCATCTGAGTAACCTATTAGCTTAAAATCTGATTCATTAGGATACCACAATCCTAGATCAGTTGTACCCTTGAGGTACTTGAAAATTCTTTTCACAGCTATTAGATGAGGTTCTCTTGGATCAGCCTGAAATCTTGCACAAAGAGAGGTAGCATACATGATATCAGGTCTACTAGCAGTTAAATAGAGTAAAGATCCAATCATACCTATGTAGTTAGTAATATCTATTGGTGCTCCAGTTTCTTTATCTAACTTAGTTGCAGTGACCATGAGAGTGGATGCAGTTGAACAGTCTTGCATTTCAAATTTCTTGAGTAAATTTCTGGTGTACTAGGATTGATTTATGAAAGTACCTTCTTCATTTTGCTTGACTTGAAGTCCCAGAAAATAGCTAAGTTCTCCCATCATACTCATTTGATATCTTGATTGCATTAGCTTTGCAAACCTTTCACAGAGTTTGGCATTTGTAGAACCAAAGATGATGTCATCAACATATATCTGTACCAAAAGTAAGTCCTTTCCATGGTTTAGGTAGAACAGTGTTTTATCAATTGTGCCTCTGTGAAATCCACTTTCTAGAAGGAATTGAGCTAGAGTCTCATACCATGCTCTTGGAGCTTGCTTAAGGCCATAAAGTGCTTTGTCAAGTCTGTAGACATGATTAGGAAATTTTGGATCTACAAATCCTGGAGATTGTTCAACATATACCTCTTCTTCCAATTATCCATTGAGAAAAACACTTTTCACATCCATTTGAAAGACTTTAAACTTCCTGTGAGCAGCATAAGCCAGAAAGATTCTTATGGCTTCCATTCTAACAACTGGTGTAAATGTTTCATCATAATCAATACCCTCCTGTTGAGAGTAACCTTTAGCAACCAGCCTTGCTTTGTTTCTTATAATTATGCCATCACTGTCAG
Source organism: Apium graveolens (assembly GCF_009905375.1). Classification (NCBI taxonomy): domain Eukaryota; kingdom Viridiplantae; phylum Streptophyta; class Magnoliopsida; order Apiales; family Apiaceae; genus Apium; species Apium graveolens. Next base: position 201,337,045 of record NC_133649.1, read on the forward strand.
TTTTGTTTCTAAACACCCATTTTGTGCCAACAATGGATCTCTTCTTTGGTCTTGGCACTAAGGTCCGGACTTTATTTCTTTCAAATTCATTTAACTCTTCCTGCATTGCTTGCACCCAATCAGCATCTTAAAGAGCTTCTTCCGCTTTCTTTGGTTCAGTCTGAGATAGAAAGGAATGATATAGACATTCATTTGATGTTGTTGTTCTAGTTCTGACACCTGCTTCAAGATCTCCAATTATTAAGTCAGGTGTAAGTGCTTTAGTCCACTTCCTTGCAGGTAGAAGTTGTCTTCTAGAACTGGATCCTCCCCCATGATCCATGCTGTCTCCATCAAATGCTCTCCCTATAGTTATGCTCTCTGGGACTTCAGAATTTGAGTTGGATCCTTCAGGATTTGAAGAATCAGAGTTTCCAGAATTATCAGAATTATCAGAATATGGCTCATCAGAACTTGATGAATCAGAACTTGAAGAGCCAGTGACAGGTTCTGATGCTTCTTGAGAGTCTTGAGTTGTGGTAGGATCTTTAGCTTGCTCCCCCTGAACAGGTACATTTTCCCTTGGAGTAGTTACCACAGTTTCAATGACATCAGTTTTTAACCCGTCAAAACTTACAGGATCAGGATTTAAGCCATCAGAATTTAAATCTTCATTTTCAAATCTCAGTTGATCATGATCATTGAAATCTTCAAGTTCAATAATCTTTTTATCATCAAAAGATACATTGATAGATTCCATGACAACCCTTGTTCTTAAATTTTAGACTCTGAAGGCTTTTGTGGAAAGTGGATATCCAACAAAAATTCCTTCATCAGCTTTTAGATCAAATTTTGACAGCTGTTCAGGATGAGTCTTAAAAACAAAACACTTACATCCAAATACATGAAAGTATTTCAGATTTGGTTTCTTTTTCTTCACCATCTCATATGTTGTTTTTCCATGCTTGTTTATGAGTGTAGCATTCTGTGTAAAACAAGCAGTCTGCACAGCTTCAGCCCAAAAGTAGGTTGGTAGCTTTGCTTCATCAAGCATAGTTCGTGCAGCTTCAATGAGAGTCCTGTTATTTCTTTCTACAACTCCATTTTGCTGTGGAGTTCCAGGTGCACAAAATTCCTGCTTTATTCCATGCTCTTTGCAGAACTCTTCCATGATTGAATTCTTAAACTCAGTGCCATTATCACTTCTTATGATTTTAACAAAATCTTTGACCAATTTATCCAGCTGTCTGACATGATCAGTTAGATTAGATGCAGTTCCATTCTTCTTGTGCAAGAAATACACCCAAGTGTATTATGTGAACTCATCCACTATAACCATAGCATATTTCTTCTTTGCAATGAACATGGCATTGACTGGACCAAATAGATCAACATGCAGTAAGTGATAAGGCTCAAGAAATGAGGATTCGGTTTTGGTCTTGAATGAAGATTTTCTTTGTACTAATTTTGGTCCTCTCACAAGATCTTTCTTTACAAGCTCATTTATGTTGTTGAAATTTAAATGAGAGAGTCTCTTGTGCCAATTCCAGTTTTCTTCAATTGATGCTCTATTTAATAGACAGATTGCAGAACCATCAGAATTTGTTGAAACTCTAGCTTCATATATGTTACCATGCCTGTAACCTTTCAGAACCACTTTGCCTGTAGAATTACTTACAACTTCACAGTGTTCTTCAAAGAAATCCACATGATAACCTCTGTCACAGATTTGACTCATACTTAGCAGATTGTGTTTAAGTCCTGAGACAAGAGCTACTGTTTCAATGATGACATTCCCAAGATTGATATTGCCATATCCCAGAGTCTTTCCAATGTTCCCATCTCTATAAGAAACTCCTGGGACAGCTTTCTCTACAAAGTCTGATAGCAGGGCTTTATTTCCAGTCATATGTCCTGAACATCCACTGTCCAGAACTAGGATGTTTTTCATGTTGCCCTGCAATCACAAAGATCACTATTGGTTAGTTTTAAGGACCCAGACTTGCTTGGATCCTTTGGCCTTTTTAAGTTTGTTAGCATTTGCAGCGGATTTAATTTTAGAGTTTATGCTAACATGCTATTTATCAGACTTTATATCAGACTTTGCATCAGAATTTACTCTAGAAGGAATTACACTAACTTTCTTCAAAAAAAGTTTTATTTGATAATAATCATAGTACAAATTATGATATTCCTTACAAGTATAAATGGAATGCCATAAACTACCATAATGAAAACAAGGATTTTGTGGTTTAAACCTAACAGACTGACTCTTAACTCCTGATTTAGGAGGTAAAGAGTTTATATCTTTATTTTTCCTGCAAAAAGAAGCAAGATGGTTAGAATTTCCACAGTTATAACATTTTTTTCTAGGAGCATTAGGAACAGGCATATAATTATTGCTTTTATTCACACCTTCCTTTCCATTCCTATTTTTCCTAGCTTCCTTTACCTTGTTCACATTTCTAATCTCTTTCAGCTTATGCTTAAGATGCTTCTTGGTCATTAAGCCTAAGTTTACTTCAGCTGGTTTATCCTATTTTAATTTGTCAGAAGTTGAATTTTCTTTTACTTCTGTCTTAGAATCTTTCATCTTTTCAGAATCAGACATAACAGTTTTTGCTACAAATTTAACAGGATTTAGCTTTGGCTTAGCAGTCTGTTCTTGTTCGGTCACACAACACTTTTATCATCTCCATAATCTAAGCCCTCTTTCCAGTTTCCACTACTTAGTATATTCTGAGTTGTTCTGCCAGAGTTAGTCCAAGTTCTGATGATCTCTCTCTCCTTTTCTAAATCAGTTTTTAGAGATTCATTTAATTTTAGTACTTCATTTCTAACATACAAAGCCTCGTCTCTTTCTTTCTTAGTTTGATGAAGAAAAACTAACTCCTTTTCTAAATAGTCATTTCTGTTTTTAAGAGCAAGACTTTCAGATGTTAATCTTTACATGTTAAATCTGATCTCTAAAACTAATGAACATAGTTTTAAGGTATAATCTCAACTCAGTAATATCATCAATATGAAAAGCAAAGGTTGTTTGAGGTACCTTCAATTCAGCAGTGCCAGTACTGCTATCAGCATTTGCCATCAAGGCATAGTTCACCTCATCTTCATAATCTGAAGTGTCTGTCCAGCTTTTCTTCTTTATGACAAGTGCCTTGCCTTTATTACTTTTTCCTTTCTTGTAGTCAAGAGATATGTGGCCTCTTTCACCACAATTGTAGCATTTGACATTTAAGTTATCTCCTCTGTCAGACTTTCTTCCTTTGCCTTCAGACTTTCTGAACCCTTTCTTATCAGAACTTCCACCTTTCCTGGAAAACTTCTTGCCCTTTATGAATTTCTTATAGGCTATCTTTGTGATACCCTTTACCATAAGAGCACACAGTTGCATCATCTCTGCATCAACATCAACTTCGGATAAACTTTCAGTTTCTGAATCATTATCATCGTAATATGATGACTCTGAATCAGAATTTATGATGAGAGCCATTCCTTTACCCTTCTTTGACACAACAAATTTAGGAGACTCCTCCTCAGCTTTAAGAGTAACTGTCCTTGAATTTCTTCAATGCCTCTTGCTCATTTGATCCATCTCAAGTTCATAAGTCTTGAGCATACCATAAATTTCATCAAGAGTAGTTTCAGTAAGGTCATAGTTGTCTCTTATGGTAGTAGACTTCAAATCCCAATTTTCAGGAAGAGCTAAAAGGAATTTTAGATTTAAATCTTCAAGATCATATTCCTTGTCCACCAGTGACAGTTTATTCAAGAGTTTGACAAACACTCATATAAATCAGTTAATGACTCATCAGCTTTTAAGTCAAATTGCTCATACTCTTGGGTGAGTATAGTCCTCCTGTTCTTTTTTATTACATCAGTTCCCTGGCATCTTGTCTTCAAAGCATCTCATATCTCCTTTGCAGTCTTGCATCCAATTATCCTGTTTGACATGACATTATCAATTGCACTATGCAGCAAATGCCTTACCCTTTCATCCTTGGCAATAGATGAGATATCTTCAGGTATGTATTCACCTCTCTCCTTTGGTATGGTCTTTGCTGGTTGATCAGCAACTGCAATAGAGAGTTTGGTAGGGTTATATGGTCCTTCATTAATTCTGTCAAGGTACTCTGGATCTGTAGCTTCCAGAAACATAGCCATCTTCACTTTCCATATAGGATACTCAGATGCTCTCAGTATGGGAACCCTAATAATCTCATATCGACTTTGGGTTTGAGTGTTTTGATTTTTGGTGGGCTTAGTTGGAGTTTGTGTTTCTTCATACATGATTAATTATTTGGATATATACTTTATGTGTGTTAACATAAAGGCTCTGATACCACTTGTTAGGTCACACAACACTATAGAAGGGGGTTGAATATAGTGTTTATATAATCAAATCGATTTCAACAGAAGTATGTAACAAAGATCAAGTATATTCAAATAAACTCTGTTACAATAGAACTGTTGTTCTCTCTCAGTGATGAACAATATCACTAAGAGCTGCTAGGTTACAATGTATAATCTTCTCGATAATGATAACAATTATAGTGTAAACCCTAAACTGTGTTTATATAGTATACAGTTACAAGATATCTTCTAATTGATATGGAATATAATTTTGTCTCCTAAAATATATCAATCAGATATCTTCTATAAGTCTTCTAGTCCTCTAACTCTTTATGCATATATTCTTTTGTTTTAGTCCAGATCTTCTCCTGTAAATCAGCCGCATTCCTTATCTGAAGTCTTCCCGCACTTAAGTCCTGATATATATCTTCTGACACCTTAAGTTCTGATATTAAGTTCTGACTTCACTAAGTTCTGATTTCCAGTAAGTCCTGATAAGTCATGTTGTTAAGTTCTGAAAACTAAACACGAATCAGATTAGACATGACATCTCAAATATATCTAACAGTGTTTTTCCATGGTTGTTTATGAGTGTAGCATTCTGTGTGAAACAAGCAGTCTGCACAGCTTTAGCCCAAAAATAGGTTGGTAACTTTCCTTAATCAAGCATAGTTCATGCAGCTTGAATAAGAGTCATGTTCTTTCTTTCTACAACTCCATTCTGCTGTGGAGTTCCAGGTGCAGAAAATTCTTTCTTTATTCCATGCCCTTTGTAGAACTCTTCCATGATTGAATTCTTGAACTCAGTGCCATTAACACTTCTTATTACTTTAACATAATCTTTGACTAACTTATCCAGCTGTTTGACATGATCAGTTAGAGTAGATGCAATTTCATTCTTTTTGTGCAAGAAATACACCCAAGTGTATCTTGTGAACTCATCCACTATAACCATAGCATATTTCTTCTTTGCAATAGACATGACATTGACTGGACCAAATAGATCAACATGCAGTAAGTGATAAGGCTCAAGAATTGAGGAGTCAATTTTGCTCTTGAATGAAGATTTTCTTTGTTTTGCCTTTTGATATGAGTCATAGAGACCATCAGGAACAAATATTGATTTTGGCAGTCCTCTCACAAGATCTTTCTTTACTAGCTCATTTATGTTATTGAAATTTTAATGAGAGAGTCTCTTGTGCCAATTTTAGATTTCTTCAATTGATGCTCTGCTTAACAGACAGATTGCAGAACCATCAGAATTTATTGAAAGTCTGGCTTCATATATGTTACCATGTCTGTAACCTTTCAGAACCACTTTGCCTATAGAATTACTTCCAACTTCACAGTGTTCTTCAAAGAAATCTACATGATAACCTCTGTCATAGATTTGACTCACACTTAGCAGATTGAGTTTAAGTCCTGAGACAAGAGCTACTAATTCAATTATGACATTCCCAAGATTGATATTTCCATATCCCAGAGTCTTTCCCATGTTTCCATCTCCATAAGAAACTCCTGGGCCAGCTTTCTCCACAAAGTCTGAGAGCAGGGTTTTATTTCCAGTCATATGTCTTGAACATCCACTGTCCAGAACCAGGATGTTTTTCCTGTTGCCCTGCAATCACAAAGACCACTATTGATTAGTTTTAAGGACCCAAACTTGCTTGGATCCTTTGACCTTGTTAAGTTTGTTAGCATTTGCAGCGGATTTTAGTTTCAGAGTTTATGCTAACATGCTTTTTATTCGACTTTATATCAGACTTTGCATCAGAATTTACACTATAAGGAATTACACTAACTTTCTTTAAAAAGGTTTTATTTCATAATAATCATAGTACAAACTATGATATTCCTTATAAGTATAAATAGAATACCATAAACTACCACAATAAAAACAAGGATTTTGTGGTTGAAACCTAACAGACTGCTTCTTTGTCATTAAGCCAATATTTACCAAAGCCTACCACACCTTCCTTTACCTTGTTCACATTTTTAATCTCTTTCAGCTTATACTTAAGCTGCTTCTTTGTCATTAAGCCAATGTTTACCAAAGCTGGTTTATCTTGTTTTAATTTGTTAGAAGTTGACTTTTCTTTGACTTCTATTTTTAGAGTCTTTCATCTCTTCGTAATCAGACACAACAAATTTAACAGGATTTACCTTTGGCTTTATAGTCTGTTTGATAGCAGTTGGCTTAATTGGCAAAGTCCCTTTCTCACTTTTACCATCTTTATAACCTAACCCCTCTTTCCAGTTTCCACTACTTAGAATATTCTGAGTTGTTTTTCCTGAGTTAGTCCAAGTCCTGATGATTTCTCTTTCTTTTTCTAATTCATTTTTTAGATAATCATTCTGTTTAAGCAATTCATTCTTAACATACAAAGCATTATCTCTTTGTCTGAATAGTGTTCATCTTGACTAACTCTTCTTCTAGATAGCTATTTTTTTGTACTTTAGATTTTCAGATTTTAATCTTTCATTCTCTAATATCTGATCTCTATAGCTAATATAAATGTTTTTCAGAAATAATCTTAACTCAGTAATATCTTCTATATCAAAAGCAAGAGTTGATAGAGGTACCTCTAGTTTAGCAGCATCAGAACTGCTATCAGCATTTGCCATTAAGGCATAGTTCACCTCTTCTTCAGATTCTGAAGTGTCTGCCCAATTTTTCTTCTTTGTGATAAGTGCTGGCCTTTATCACCTTTTCCTTTCTTGCAATTAGGAGAGATATGGCCTCTTTCACCACAATTGTAGCATTTGACATTTGAGTTGTCTCTTTTGTCAGACTTTCCTCCTTTGCCTTCAGTCTTTCTGAACCCTTTCTTGTGAGAACTTCCACCTTTCCTGGAAAACTTCTTACCCTTTCTGAATTTCTTGTAGGCTATCTTTATGATACCCCTCACCATAAGAGCACACAGTTGCATCATCTCTGCATCAACATCCACTTCAAAAAAAAATTCAGGTTCTGAATCATCATCATCAAAATCTGATGACTCTGAATCAGACTGTATGATGAGAGCCTTTCCTTTTGCCTTTCTAGAGACAATTGGCTTTTCTTCAGCCTTTAAAGCAATTGTCTTAGACTTCCCTCCATGCCTCTTCTTTCTTTGCTCCATCTCAAGTTCATGAGTCTTGAGCATCCCATAGATTTCATCAAGAGACATATCAGCAAGTTCATAGTTGTCTCTTATTATAGTAGCTTTCAAATCCCACTTTTCAGGAAGAGCTAGTAGGAATTTCAGATTTGAATCTTCTCGATCATATTCCTTATCCACTAGTGACAGATCATTCAACAACTTTGTGAATCTGTCGTATGTCTCAGTTAGTTACTCATCAGATTTTGAGTCAAAGTGCTCATACTCCTGTGTGAGTATTGTCTTCCTGTTCTTTTTAATGGCATTGGTTCCTTGACATCTCACTTCCAATGCATCCCAGATTTCTTTTGCAGTCTTGTATGCAATCACCCTGTTTGACATGACATTGTCAAGTGCACTATGAAGCAAGTGTCTTACTTTTGCATCCTTGCCTAGTGAAAATATGTCTTCAGTTGTTAATTCTCTCTTCTCTTTAGGAATCATCTTCTGTGGCTCATTCCCAACTGCAATAGAAAGCTTTGTGGGCTTGTGTGGACCATCATAAATTCTTTCCAAATATTCTGGATCTGTAGCTTCCAGAAACATGGCCATATTCACACTCCATACAGGGTACTCAAACACCCTGAGCAGAGGAACCCTGATGGTTTTATATTTACTGGTGTTTTGAATGGGTTGAACCTTTGCAGGTTCTTGAGGGTCTGGTATTTTTGCTTGATCAGACATGATTGATTGTTTATTTAGATCTTAACTGTTTGTAAGCTTAACAGATTGGCTCTGATACCACTTGTTAGGCCTCAATGATACTATAGAAGGGGGTTAAATATAGTGTCTACAATCAATTCGATTATAAACACAAGTATGTAATAGAAAACAAGTTTATTCAATATATCAAACTCTGTTACAATAGGTTTAATCTACTCTCTCAGTGATGTATGATATCACTAAGAGCTGCTAGGGTTACAATAAATAATATTCTCGTGAATGATAACACATATAGTGTAAACCCTAAGCTGTGTTTATATATTACACAGTTACAAGATATCTTCTAATTGTTATGAAATATATCTCTTCCTAAAATATATCAATCAGATATTATCTTTTTACAAGTCTTCTGGTCATCCAACTCCTAAAGCATATCTTCCTTTATTTAGTCCAGATCCTCTCTTAGAAATCAGCCGCACTTTACTTCTGAAGCATATCCTTCCTTAAGTTCTGATATTACAAGTTCTGATACCTTAAGTTCTGATATCTTGTTGTCTTCAGTAAATCCTGATTCCCAGCTAAGTCCTGATAAGTCCTGATATTAAGTTCTGAAACTAAACACATCAGATTAGTCATGAGATCATTAAACATATCTAACAATTCTTATTTTATTTGTTAGCAGAAATTGATGATATCAGTATACAAACTATCAGAGTTTATTATCAGCATTTGATATCAGGATTTACTAAAGGTGACGTTATCAGTATTTGATGATCAACATTTGATGATCAGTAATTAATCACATCAGTAGATATCAAATAAGGAAAGGGATTGCAGAATTTAAGGAGGTGAAAGACTTTACTTACAGAAGCAATCAAACATGGATATGTATTAGGATTCCTTATTGATTGTGTAACTGTGCACTATATAAGCACATATTAGGTTTACACTATAGGTATAACAAATTGTTATATCTTTCATATAACCTAGCAGCTCTCAAGGATAATTGTTCATGTTAGGTCACACAACACTATAGAAGGGGGTTAAATATAGTGTTTATACAATCAAATCGATTTCAAAACAAGTATGTAACAAAGATCAAGTATATTCAAATAAACTCTGTTACAATAGAATTGTTGTTCTCTCTCAGTGATGAACAATATCACTAAGAGCTGCTAGGTTACAATGTATAATCTTCTCGATAATGATAACACATATAGTGTAAATCCTGTTAGATATATTTGAGATGTCATGTCTAATATGTTTCATGTTTAGTTTTCAGATCTTAACAAATAGGAAATATCAGTACTTACTGGAATCAGTAATTACTGGAAGTCAGAACTTAAGGATATCAGAACTTAAATTATCAGAAGATGGATATCAGAACTTAAGTACGAGAGGACTAACAGTTAAGGAAGGAAGCTGATTTACAAGGAAAGAAGATTGAGACTAATACAAAAGAAGATATGCATGGAAAGAGTTAGAGGACTTAAAGAATTGTATAAGATATCTGATTGATATATTTTAGGAGACAGAATTATATTCCATATCAATTAGAATTTATCTTGTAATTGTGTACTATATAAACACAGACATAGGTTTACATTATATGTGTTATCATTATTGAGAAGATTATACATTGTAACCTAGCAGCTCTCGTGATATTTGTTCATCACTGAGAGAGAACAGTTCCATTGTAACAAAGTTTATTATATCGAATATATCTGTTCACTGTTACTTGTGTTAAACACTGTATTCAACCCCCTTCTACAGTGTTGTGTGACCTAACAATTGGTATCAGAGCATATCTGTTAACACACATACAGTAAAGATCCAAAACAATCATGTCTGAAGAAGCAGAAAATCCAACCAAGCCCGCCAAAACTGAAGAAACTCAAAAGACTCAAATCCACAGTCAATATGAGACTATTAGGGTTCCCATACTGAGACCTTCTGAGTATCCCATATGGAAAGTGAAGATGGCTATGTTTCTGGAAGCTACAGATCCAGAATACCTTGACAGAATTAATGAAGGACCGCATAAGCCATCCAAGCTCTCTGTTGTAGTTGCAGATCAGGCAGCAAAGACCATACCAAAGGAGAAAAGTGAGTATATAGCTGATGATATCTCATCCATTGCCAAGAATGCAAAGGTAAGGCATTTGCTGCATAGTGCCATTGATAATGTCATGTCAAACAGGGTAATTTATTACAAGGCTGCAAAAGAGATATGGGATGCTTTGGAGACAAGATGCTAGGGAACTGATGCAATCAAGAAGAACATGAGGACTATACCCACTCAATAGTATGAGCACTTTGACTCAAAAGCTGATGAGTCATTAACTGACTTACATGACATGTTTGTCAAACTCTTGAATGATCTATCACTGGTGGACAAGGAATATGATCTTGAAGATTCAAATCTAAAATTCCTTTTAGCTCTTCCTGAAAGTTGGGATTTGAAGGCTACTACTATAAGAGACAACTATGCTCTTGATGAAACTACTCTTGATGAAATTTATGGTATGCTCAAGACTTATGAACTTGAGATGGTTCAAAGAAGCAAGAGATATGGGAGAAAGTCAAGGCCAGTTGCTCTTAAGGATGAGGAGGAATCCCCCAAAGTGGCTGTCTCAAAGAAAGGCAAAGCTCTCATCACAAAGTCTGATTCATAATCATCAATTTCTAATGATGATGATTCAGAAACTGAAAGTTTACCTGAAATAGATGCTGATGAAGAGATGATGAAATTGTGTGCTCTTATGGTGCAGGGTATCACAAAGATAGCCTATAGGAAATTCAGAAGGGGAAAGAAGTTTTTCAAGAAATGTGGAAATTCTGATAAGAAAGGTTTCAGAAAGTATGAAGGCAAAAGTGCAAAGTCTGACAGAGGAGACAACTCAAATGTCAAATGCTACAATTGTGGTGAAAGATGCCACATATCTTCTGACTACAAGAAAGGAAAGAGTGACAAAGGCAAGGCACTTGTCACAAAGATGAAAAGCTGGAAAGACTCTTTAGATTCTGAAGATGAGGTGAATTATGCTTTAATGGCAAATGCTGATGGCAGCCCTGAAACTGCTGAATTGAAGGGCAACAGGAAAAACATCCTAGTACTGGATAATGGATGTTCAGGACATATGACTGGAAATAAAGCCCTGCTCTCAGATTTTGTGGAGAAAGCTGACCCAGGAGTTGCTTTTGGAGATGGCAACATGGGAAAATGTAATAACCCCAATTTTTGGAATTTTTGAAACTCTTATAAATAGTGATTTTGCCGATTATGCTGAATAAGAAAACTTTTCATACCACACTATGTAGGGGTTCTTTTATTGATCTTCTGAGATATTATTAGTACTTTATGTGGTATATAAGTGTATGTAAAGATCGTCAGAATCCAAATCCGAACATTTTGATTTTTCCCGAAAATCCACCAGATACCGAAAGAATTGAGTATAAGGTAACATGGTTAAAGGGATTTAAATTCAAGGATTATAAGAGAGGATCATTAAAGGATTATAAGATATTGAGAAAGATTTAGGGGAACCCAAGTAATAAGATCCCGGATGTGATCCCTCAAACAACAAAAGAGAACAGAGTTAAGCGAACCGAAAAACAAATAAACGACCAAGGGACAAGCACATACAAGTAGAATGGGAAGGAAGCTTCCAAGAAAAGCTAAAACAAGTGGTTAAAAGAGAAGGTGACATCATCAAACCTTAAGGGAAAGACATGTGGCTTGGAGGTGAGGTCATCCAAGTGATGTCATCACTTTATCAAAGCAATCTCCACCAAGTATTCATTTCACAAACACCAAAATCAAAAACAACCAAAACAAACTCATTTCTCTTCTTTCCCCATCTATTGCTCTCGGCTTTTCCATGAAAAGCAAAGGAAAAATTTCAAAAATCAAGCTACACACCTTTATAATTCAAGAGGTTTGTTTTTTTAGCTTCCATAATTCATAACTTAGATGAGTCATAAGTTTAAGCTCAAGATTCCATGTTTAACATAGCTAATCAATTCATCAAATTTCTTGGTGAATAGTGTTTTTCAAGAACTTGAAATTTTGTTCTTGAGTTTTTGTTTAGATTAAGCTTTGGTAAGGACTTTCAAGGGTGATTCCAAGCTCCTTAGTTACTTTTACTCACCAAGGAAGGTATAATCTCATACCCTAGCCCTACTTTTGTATATTTAGAGTTTTTGTGTTTGGAATGGTTCATGAGAACCTTGATTATTGTGTATTTAGAGATGTGTTGGTTTTGTGATGTGTTTGGAGTTGTAAATCTTGTTGATTAGTTAAAGAACTTATGTAAGCTTTTAGTTCATGATTGGGAAGTAGTGTAAATTGGAAATATTGAGTTGTTGGGGCTGTTGTAGCATTGTATGTATGGATTTTGGTTGTATGGTTGAATTGTGGTTGATTGGTGGTTGATTTGGAGTAGGATAAAAATTGTTAATCGCGTAAACATAGTCATCGTAATGTCCGATTTACTTTAGACTGTTTTCTTCTTAACATCAGGACCCGAGAACTCACAATTAGGTTTTGACCACTGCCATGATTAGATAGTTCATGTTACGAGCTTCGTTTTGATATGTGGTTCGTTTGAATCCGATGTACGGTTTAGGAGAAACGACCGTTTTAAGTAACGGCGTTTCGCGAACGAACCATTACCCCTCGCCTTACTTTGAAACATTGGTTAAAGACCTTAAATGACTAATTGGAGTATGAAACATTTATGTAAAGTGTATTAGGCAGTTGGTAAGGCACTCGCGAAAGAATCGCCTTAAAACTCTTAATGGTTAATTTATTAAATATGATTGAGCCTAGGGTACTCGAGCGACTTAAGAGAATCGTTGAGTGCAAAGCAAGCGTTAGAGTCTAATTGGTTAAAGTATAGATTCTTAAGCGACTTTGGTTTAATTCCAACTTATATGATGTTTATAGGTTACCAGACTCATCCCAGGACTTTTATCACCCCAAGTCGCTCAGGCAAGTTTTCTACCCGTTATACTGTTGTTGTGATGTATACATATGTATATGCATTATCTTGTGATAGATGCATGTTGGTTAATTAGTAAATTTTGCGATATATTGAAGCATGCTGAGATGGTATATATATGCATGTCTGTTTCGTAATCTGGTTATCTATCTGTTGATTTCAATGCTTATAGTTGCATAATACCTATGCTAGAGATAAGCAGTAGTTGCGTATACCCTTAGTATAGGGGACCCAAAGGTGAACATTTTTCTAAACCGGGAGTCGATGTTTCCGAGTATAATATATATATATATATTTATATATATATATTGATATAGTTTTCAAAACTATTAATCGAATAAGGTTTATTCGATAACTTTATTTTATTTAATGAATATTAGTTTGAATATTCATTCGAGGACATATGACTCTGTTTATTTTATTAATGAATATTAGTTTGAATATTCATTCGAGGACATATGACTCCGTTTATTTTATTAATGAATATTACTTTGAATATTCATTTGAGGACTTATGACTCCGATTATTTACTAAGTAATATTCTTTATTTTATTAAAGAATAATGTTTCGATAATCAAACTTATTTTTGATTATTCAAATAAAGATAGTACTTTCGTATGAGTATATCTTTGGTTATTTAATACCCATTTCAAGTATGAGTTTTAACACTTCTAATTCGATTATTTTTATAGAGATTATCCTTTTTGGGAATATTATTTAAATAATAATATTAAGATATTTTCTAATATATTGGGACTGATTTATTTTAATAAATCAGCAGTACTCCAAACATTCTTAAAAATGTTTCGAGTCTTCAAAATGATTTTTAAAAGTTAGAGCGGATCCCAAAACTCATTTTTATATTTAAGATCTTCCTTTCGAAGGGGATTTAAATACTCGCTCAAAACCTGAGGGATCCAGCTCAGTGGTGTATTTTACATTCGCAACGAGGTTGTTGTTTTGAGAAAACATCTTGATTACTTGCACATAGTTCGGGAAGTAAGTTCATCTATTTGAGTCGGCATAAGCAACATGGGCTCAGCGGGCGTCCATGAAAGTGTAAGTGGCTCAGTGGGAGTCCATCAAATGCGTAAGTGGCTGAGTGGCAGTCCAACATAAGGTCCTATCGCGGCCAGGGTGATGACCAGTGGGGAATTCGTCCATCTACTAGTAGAAAAGGTTACTTATTGGTATCTTTTCCTGATCAGCAAGATATAAGGTTTATGCCAAGGTTTTCTCCTTTCCAAATTCATTGGATATTACAACTCTGTTTATAATTTTCATAACAGGGGTTTTCAAGGAGTGTATGAAATGTATATATATATAGGTGTATATATATATCAGGACTTAATGAAGTATCTCGTAACTTCATTATTTATAATGATATTTCAAAGATTGAATCTATTCAAGTCTTATCTTGTAGTCTCATCAGTGTGATGAACTTTTGAAACTAATTATAACTTGAACGGTGGTAGTTCAAGTAGTATTCAGAAAAGATATAAGTATATTAGAGTATCTTGTAACTTCATCTTTTAAACTTATATCTAGTAAATGATTATCTTATGCATGTCAAAGATTTTCAGAAAAACGTTGAGACAAGGTTAAATATATGAGATCACCTTGCAACGATATTTTTATACAGTTATAAACTGGAACTCTGTGTATATTATACATGTCAGAGGATTTCAAAGATTGTGAAAAGTATATATGTATATATATACTGAATATTTTGTGACTTGGTCGCGTTAAGATAACAAACTTGGTTCATTTCTTTTTGACCAAGACTTTCATGAGTACTATGAGAATGCTCATATATTTTAATTATTATACATATTATTTCGGTGGGCTTGTTGCCCACCCTTGCTTTCTTCTTTCATCACACAACAACAGATAGACAAGATGAACAGGATCAAGCTCCCAATTCGTGAGCGGTTAGGAAACGTTCCGCAGTTTCCTGTAGGCGTTGATGCCGTTGTAGCTGAGGTAGGAGCTACCAGTAGGCTAGGATTTCAACTTTTGTTGTGCCAGACTTATGTATATTTATGAATTGTAATAATGGCAAAGAATATGTAAATTATTCAGAAACCCTTTTTATGGTGAAATGGTTTATAATTGTGGAATAAAATGACTTGTGTTATTTTTGGTATTCATCTCTGAGACTATAACTTGTGATGTGTGTGTGTGTATATTGTGGGGTCACAGTACGCAGTAGTCGGTTGACTGTTAAAATTAAGTATTGATAAGGGAAATGGAACTCGTGATAACCCAAATCCCCGACCCCGGATTTGGGGGTGTTACAGAAATGGTATCAGAGCTAAGCGTTATAAACCTCAGAGATGATGTGACGTTAAGATAATAAGTTCACTAAGATAATAAGAACTCTAGCCAAGTTCATAGTCGGACTACCTAATGTAGTACTGACAGTTAAAACCCTTATGGGAACCCTTATAAATAACGTGATAGAAGCGTAGTTCGTTATCGTATATGGTAGCGGGACTCCGAACCCTGAGGTTGAGGAGCAAGAACGCGATGATGTTTTATTACTTATTGGAGATCAGATTGTGGATCCGATAGAGCGTCCTAACGCGGGACCAGATGATGTTAATATTGAGGATGTAGCGGTTGAGGATGTTGTCCCAGAAGGGATTGTTGCTAAGAAGGATCTCGTGGAGGATCCTAACAAGACTGAAGAGATGGTCGCTGAGGAATTGATAACCATGGTTAGGGAACTACCAGAGGTAGGATTGGCCGGTCACTACGGGAGGTTCGTTCAAGTTTTTAAAGATAGTAGCCCTTTAACGCGGCTTACTCGTAAGACTGAAAAGTTTGAATGGACAGAGAAATGCGAGAAAAGCTTTTAAGAACTGAAGCAAAGGTTGGTGACGACCCCTATGTTGGCGTTGCCGGATGGAAAAGGAGATTTTGGGATGTGTAGTGACGCTTCGTATAAGGAATTAGGGTTCTTCTTATACAGCACAACAAGGTAATCGCGTATGCATCAAGACAATTAAGGGAATATAAAATTTGATATCCCCACCCATGAGCTTGGGCTCGTGGCAATAGTTTTGCGCTAAAGATTTGAGGCACTACTTTTATGGAGAGAAGTGCGAGATTTACATTAGCCATAAGTGCTCTAGTATATTTCACGCAGGAAGAGCTCAATATGCGCCAGAGGAGGTGATTAGAGCTAATCAAGGATTACGATTATGAGATTCTTTATCATCCAGGGAAAGCCAAAATGGTGGCTAATACCCTTAGTGTAAAGGAGAGACTCAAGATGATAATGTCTTTGGGAGAGTTGATAAGAGATTTTGAGAAAATATAAATAGAAGTGAAGGTAACCGGAGCCGGTACCGAAAAGCTGTTTGACATTGCAATACAGCCCGAATTATTGGAAAAGAACATATTATGCCAGAAAAAGTGATGAATGAAGGCAGAGAGCCAACAAATAGATAAGAGATTAATACCGAGAAAGATGATAAGGGAATAATTAGGTATTCCTACAGAATTTGGGTTCCAAATGTTCAAGAGCTTAAAGATGAAATCTTAGATGAAAGCTAGCTTGAGGAATAAGATTTAGAGCAAACCTTGAACGTGATAGTCAGGGAGGTCGCCATCAAGATAGAAGGAACCCATAACATAATGGAGTGGAAAATGAGGATTTAAAACATGTAGGATGACCCCGATTATGGGGAGAATGAGGGAACGTTCAGACTAAGGAAACTGGAGTTGAGTAAGGAAAGGGGACCCGAGACGGTACTCCTATACGACAAATTATGGACCTTTGTAGATAGAACCTAGACTATTATCCCCAACCACCACCCTTAGGAAACAATGCGGTGAGAAATTCTATCAGGTTCCTTAAGTCGCTAAGCTCTCAGAGTTCCAAGGAACAAGCTGACCCAGTCGAGGCAAGAGCCTGACTAAAGGAAATACAGGAATCATTTGAGATTCTAAATGATTGACGAATCACAAAAGACTATTTTTGTCACTTACCCTCCAAAGAAAGAGACCACCCACTGGTGAAAGACCAAGAAAGGCACGGAGCAAGAGGTTATGATAAACTGATTAAAGTTCAGTCAAATTTTTTTTCGAGAAAGTAAATTCCAAGGTTATGGAGATAGTGTAAAAGCTTTAAGAGCCAGAATAAAGGCGAACGGATATGATGAATTATGAATCTAAGATTGTAAAAGTTGTCAAGA
This sequence comes from Apium graveolens, assembly GCF_009905375.1. Classification (NCBI taxonomy): domain Eukaryota; kingdom Viridiplantae; phylum Streptophyta; class Magnoliopsida; order Apiales; family Apiaceae; genus Apium; species Apium graveolens. The sequence goes on from NC_133649.1 coordinate 201,354,388, forward strand.
TTCATCTCGAGGACAAGAATCCTAGAACGACGTGATGTTTGAAGTCAATGATTAGTGGGTACGTAAAATATTGTAAGAGAAAGGAAAATAAAAAGAAACTAAAGTGAAAAGGAGCATAAAGGCAATAGAGTTTGAGGAATGATAAGGGAGTCGGGTATGAGGAATTCCTAAAGACTCGTAGTAATAGAAATAGAAAAGTATATGATCGTCAGGATGAGGATGATTCACCATGAGTTAAAGTTGATGGTTGAAGGCATAAGAGATATATATGTTGTACCCCCTTCAAGGTGGAAGGATTCGGGGAAACCTTGGGATAGTTCGAAGGATAAATAATGAGACACGGATAGACTGAAGAGACAAGAAAGTAAGAAATTAGGAAAATTGGATGAAGGAAGTGACCTTCAAGAATGTGAAGTGTAAGACCGGTGGCATGATACCCAGAAAGGGAGACGCCAGGTATGAGAGATATCCCAACATTGAGATGACTGTTGAGATAAACAACAAGAGTAAATAAGAAATTATTAAGAAGAAGTTCACGTTGAACACGACCAATATCTTCCAGGACATCCCTGTTGTCATTACCAAATTAGGAAAGAAAAGTGGATAACCGTTGTTATCTTTTGGAGGCCATATTGATTGACCTCATTTTGAATACAAATGTTATTGTAAAATTAGGCATATACTATCGAGGTGGGAATGATTGAATAAGACACCCTCATCAGGGATATATGACTTGATTTATCCATGGAAGGATGCATGTACTTTTTCTAAAGGTGGAATTAAGGATAGAACATCGATAACTTAAAATGAATCCTAGGGGAATGCATAATGGTTGGCATTTCACCCTTAATAGGGATAGTATGAGTTTGACAGTATGAATTGGAAAGGATTAAGGTAACAACAACCTTTAAGGATCAGTGGAGAAATTTTTCAGAAGTATATAGACAATGATTCTGGTATTAGTAAATGGTATTTTGATATGCCCTGTATCTAGGGAATACAGGAGGAACGATTCAAGAATAACCTAAGAGGTTTTACAAGGAAAAAAGTAATATTCAAAGTTCTCAAGAATAGAAATTTTGATAAAGGAAATATGACATAATTATAATGATGCCAGGTGGGCACGTGTTGAACCATAAGAAAGTATAGATCGACCCAATGAAGGTCGAGATTGGTGAAAACATGTAGGACCCAAGATAAGAGACGTCCTAAGTATGATCGAGAGTCAGTTGTGACAATGTTAACCTCTAAAAGACCGAGGCAATAACTTATGGAAAAATGGTGATATATTTTTTCACCAAAGCGTAAGGAAGATCATTTTCACGCAAGTAGTGATTGGAAATGAGGTAGAAAACTTAGTTGAAGATCATTTAAAAGACATTGATTGTAAGGAAATTTTACTATCAGGAAAGGCCAAAGAGGTGGCCGACACTTTAAGTGTAAAAGGACAATCATAGGCGCTCGTGCCAGAGGAATATAGTGATAATGGTTGAAGCCGTGAAGGTTGTATTATGGTTTGGAAGATTGACATTCCTTCTGATGACTGTGCAATACCCCACCGTAATAGTAGTTTGGTAAAGGTTTAATTCATGTAATCGCCATGAGCGGGCTATCTAACTTAGAAGGTCCTATCTTGAGAATAATCCAGGACCATGTTTCAAAAAGGACTAAATGAACCTTTGAGTTAAGTCTTCTATTGAAGGCATATGATTATGAATGGTATTAACCTGCTATCGTTGCTTTGATTGAAACTCTTCTGCAATTTTATATGCTTCATGTCATGAAAGTACGTCAGGATCTGGAGTGTTCTTCATGAATTGTGAATGGTGATTATGTTAACTCCTTAGAAGAATTTGATACGACAAGTATGGACTCCGTATGGTTAACTATTAAGATCCAAGGAAAACGAATGACTACAGTGGGTCAGCGATGGACCATAGTAGTGCAGCAATGATTCTTGGAGTAATGAGTCGAGTACAACCGTAAGAGTTGTATTAGAATGGATGTTGAGATTGAGTACCACTAATCGGGTCGTGGTGTTGTATAAGTTATCATTGATAGACTAATTAAGTCGATTATCTACCTATTGAATATTTATTCCTTCTTAGGAATAGAGAGTCGTATTACTATACGAAGAAGGTTGCGTTGCAAGCATAGAATTCTAGTAACGATGATGTCTAGAATGAAATCCCAGATTCGATTTTCGATGTCAAGGGAGTTTCCAAGGTGATTGTGTATAAGCTCGAGGAAGAGCATGGGTCCATAGAATGATGAACGGAATATCAAAAATACTTAGGCATGTGAAATACGATGTTATAATGCTTAATGTTGATTTATATACATATATGTTTTGTTCTCCTATGATAAACCTCTATAGTTCAGAGGTAGATTTCAAGCCAGATATTTTGTGGCAGTATATATTTTAATATATATACTATTCTCTTCAATTCGTTCTTTTCTCTCCTTTTCATTTCATGTAAGCTGAGAAGAACAACCCTTCCAGAAGGGGAGGTATTGCCGAATGACTATCTATCTGTGTGATAGAAGCCTGGTAGGATACCATCTACTGTTTAATTGCTTGTCAAGTACTAAAGGCTGGCCACCTTCTGTACTAACTATGCGATATAACAAGTGTTCATGATCATAGTGATCTCTCAACAAATTCCTTTACTTCTATATGATGGATCAAGCTTTCGAAGATAGAAGCAGCAAGAAAGGAAGTAGTATCAGTACGGTGGTATTCTGATTCTAACACATTCATGATACTAAGGTTGACGCATGTATTAAAAGGTTATAGAATGCTAATGAGCAAAAGTGTAACCAGTATAGTATTATGTACGGAAGATAGTAACGACTACGAACTGGAAAAGAATGGGTATTGAGAAGAAAAAGCTTTAATGCTAGAAGCTATGATGAGAGTCTGTGCAATAGACTTGAAAGAATTTGAAATGGTCACTTAACACGGATTGAGTTTTCTTACGACAATAGATCATATGTCAGTATTGAGATATCGCCTTATGAGATCCTTGAGGGAAGACAATGTCGATCTCTCTTATGATAGGATGATGTTACAGAGCGCAAGATGCTCAGACCAGTAGTGGTCTAAAGGACCAAGGATATAATAGATCTAATCAAAGGGCGACTGGTAGTAGCCCAATATGGACATAAAAAGTATGTTGATTTGACACGAAAGGACAAAGAATAGGAAATAGGGGACCTAGTAATTTAAAGGTATCCCTTGGAAAGGATGGATGAGGTTCGGAAAGAAAGAAAAGCTAAGCCCACGAATTGTTGGACCCTTTGAGGTATTAAGACATATTGGGAAGTTAGCATATGAGCTAGCCCTACCCCCGAACAAGTAGCAAGTTCATAACATGTTCCACGTATCAATATTAAGGAAGTATAATTCGGATGCCAGACAAATAGGGACATATGAGCGCATAGACATGCAACCCGACGTAACCTATATGGAGCAACCAGGAAGGGTTATAGATTGAAAAGGAACAAGTGCTTAGGAGAAGGGTTATCAAACTAGGCAGAGTTTGGTGGTAGGACCACAATGTGGGATAATTTACTCGAGAGTTAGAAAGTGCAATGCTAAGAGAGTATCCCTATTCATTTTATATCTGCTTCCGGGACGGAATCCTTTTAAGGAGGGGAGACTGTAATAACCCCAATTTTTGGAATTTTTGAAACCCTTATGAATAGTGATTTTGCCGATTATGCTGAATAAGAAAACTTTTCATACCACACTATGTAGGGGTTCTCTTATTGATCTTCTGAGATATTATTAGTACTTTATGTGGTATATAAGTGTATGTAAAGATCGTCAGAATCCAAATCCGAACACTTTGAGTTTTCCCGAAAATCCACCAGATACCGAAAGAATTGAGTATAAGGTAACATGGTTAAAGGGATTTAAATTCAAGGATTATAAGAGAGGATCATTAAAGGATTATAAGATATTGAGAAAGATTTAGGGGAACCCAAGTAATAAGATCCCGGATGTGATCCCTCAAACAACAAAAGAGAACAGAGTTAAGCGAACCGAAAAACAAATAAACGACCAAGGGACAAGCACATACAAGTAGAATGGGAAGGAAGCTTCCAAGAAAAGCTAAAACAAGTGGTTAAAAGAGAAGGTGACATCATCAAACCTTAAGGGAAAGACATGTGGCTTGGAGGTGAGGTCATCCAAGTGATGTCATCACTTTATCAAAGCAATATCCACCAAGTATTCATTTCACAAACACCAAAATCAAAAGTAACCAAAACAAACTCATTTCTCTTCTTCCCCTATCTATTGCTCTCGGCTTTTCCATGAAAAGCAAAGGAAAAATTTCAAAAATCAAGCTACACACCTTTATAATTCAAGAGGTTTGTTTCTTTAGCTTCCATAATTGATAACTTAGATGAGTCATAAGTTTAAGCTCAAGATTCCATGTTTAACATAGCTAATCAATTCATCAAAGTTCTTGGTGAATAGTGTTTTTCAATAACTTGAAATTTTGATCTTGAGTTTTTGTTTAGATTAAGCTTTGGTAAGAACTTTCAAGGGTGATTCCAAGCTCCTTAGTTACTTTTACTCACCAAGGAAGGTATAATCTCATACCCTAGCCCTACTTTTGTATATTTAGAGTTTTTGTGTTTGGAATGATTCATGAGAAGCTTCATTATTGTGTATTTAGAGATGTGTTGGTTTTGTGATGTGTTTGGAGTTGTAAATCTTGTTGATTAGTTAAAGAACTTATGTAAGCTTTTAGTTCATGATTGGGAAGTAGTGTAAATTGGAAATATTGAGTTGTTGGGGCTGTTGTAGCATTTTATGTATGTATTTTGGTTGTATGGTTGAATTGTGGTTGATTGGTGGTTGATTTGGAGTAGGATAAAAATTGATAATCGCGTAAACATAGCCGTCGTAATGTCCGAATTACTTTAGACTGTTTTGTTCTTAACATCAGGATCTGAGAACTCAATGTTAGGTTTTGACGACTGCCATGATTAGATAGTTCATGTTACGAGCTTCGTTTTGATATGTGGTTCATTTGAATCCAATGTACGGTTTAGGAGAAACGACTGTTTTAAGTAACGGCGTTTCGCGAACGAACCATTACCCCTCGCCTTACTTTGAAACATTGGTTAAAGACCTTAAATGACTAATTGGAGTATGAAACATTTATGTAAAGTGTATTAGGCAGTTGGTAAGGCACTCGCGAAAGAATCGCCTTAAAACTCTTAATGGTTAATTTATTAAAAATGATGGAGCCGAGGGTACTCGAGCGACTTAAGAGAATCGTTGAGCGCAAAGCAAGCGTTAGAGTCTAATTGGTTAAAGTATAGATTCTTAAGCGACTTTGGTTTAATTCCAACTTATATGATGTTTATAGGTTACCAGACTCATCCCAAGACTTTTATCACCCCAAGTCACTCAGGCAAGTTTTCTACCCGTTATACTGTTGTTGTGATGTATACATATATATATGCATTATCTTGTGATAGATGCATGTTGGTTAATTAGCAAATTTTGCGATATATTGAAGCATGCTGAGATGGTATATATATGCATGTCTGTTTTGTAATCTGGTTATCTATCTGTTGATTGTAATGCTTATAGTTGCATAATACCTATGCTAGAGATAAGCAGTAGTTGCGTATACCCTTAGTATAGGGGACCCAAAGGTGAACATTTTTCTAAACCGGGAGTCGATGTTCCCGAGTATAATATATATATATTTATATATATATTGATATAGTTTTCAAAACTATTAATGGAATAAGGTTTATTCGATAACTTTATTTTATTTAATGAATATTAGTTTGAATATTCATTCGAGGACATATGACTCCGTTTATTTTATTAATGAATATTACTTTGAATATTCATTCAAGGACATATGACTCCGTTTATTTTATTAATGAATATTACTTTGAATATTCATTTGAGGACTTATGACTCCGATTATTTACTAAGTAATATCCTTTATTTTATTAAAGAATAATGTTTCGATAATCAAACTTATTTTTGATTATTCAAATAAAGATAGTACTTTCGTATAAGTATATCTTTGGTTATTCAATACCCATTTCAAGTATGAGTTTTAACACTTCTGCTTCGATTATTTTTATAGAGATTATCCTTTTTGGGAATATTATTTAAATAATAATATTCAGATATTTTCTAATATATTGGGACTGATTTATTTTAATAAATCAGCAGTACTCCAAACATTCTTAAAAATGTTTCGAGTCTTCAAAATGATTTTTAAAAGTTAGAGCGGATCCCAAAACTCATTTTTATATTTAAGATCTTCCTTTCGAAGGGGATTTAAATACTCGCTCAAAACCCGAGGGATCCAGCTCAGTGGTGTATTTTACATTCGCAACGAGGTTGCTGTTTTGAGAAAATATCTTGATTACTTGCCCATAGTTCGAGAAGTAAGTTCATCTATTTGAGTCGACATAAGCAACATGGGCTCAGCGGGCGTCCATGAAAGTGTAAGTGGCTCAGTGGGAGTCCATCAAATGCGTAAGTGGCTGAGTGGCAGTCCAACATAAGGTCCTATTGCGGCCAGGGTGATGACTAGTGGGGAATTCGTCCATCTACTAGTAGAAAAGGTTACTTATTGGTATCTTTGCCTGATCAGCAAGATATCAGGTTTATGCCAAGGTTTTCTCCTTTCCAAATTCATTGGATATTACAACTCTGTTTATAATTTTCATAACAGGGGTTTTCAAGGAGTGTATGAAATGTATATATATATAGATGTATATATATATCAGGACTTAATGAAGTATCTCGTAACTTCATTATTTATAATGATATTTCAGAGATTGAATCTATTCAAGTCTTATCTTGTAGTCTCATCAGTGTGATGAACTTTTGAAACTAATTATAACTTGAACGGTGGTAGTTCAAGTAGTATTCAGAAAAGATATAAGTATATTGGAGTATCTTGTAACTTCATCTTTTAAACTTATATCTAGTAAATGATTATCTTATGCATGTCAAAGATTTTCAGAAAAACGTTGAGACAAGGTTAAATATATGAGATCACCTTGCAACGATATTTTTATACAGTTATAAACTGGAACTCTGTGTATATTATACATGTCAGAGGATTTCAAAGATTGTGAAAAGTATATATGTATATATATACTGAATATTTTGCGACTTGGTCGCGTTAAGATAACAAACTTGGTTCATTTCTTTTTGACCAAGACTTTCATGAGTACTATGAGAATGCTCATATATTTTAATTATTATACATATTATTTCGGTGGGCTTGTTGCCCACCCTTGCTTTCTTCTTTCATCACACAACAACAGATAGACAAGATGAACAGGATCAAGCTCCCAATTCATGAGCGGTTAGGAAACGTTCCGCAGTTTCCTGTAGGCGTTGATGCCGTTGTAGCTGAGGTAGGAGCTACCAGTAGGCTAGGATTTCAACTTTTGTTGTGCCAGACTTATGTATATTTATGAATTGTAATAATGGCAAAGAATATGTAAATTATTCAGAAACCCTTTTTATGGCGAAATGGTTTATAATTGTGGAATAAAATGAATTGTGTTATTTTTGGTATTCATCTCTGAGACTATAACTTGTGGTGTGTGTGTGTGTATATTGTGGGGTCACAATACGCAGTAGTTGGTTGACTATTAAAATTAAGTATTGATAAGGGAAATGGAACTCGTGATAACCCGAATCCCTGACCCCGGATTTGGGGTGTTACAGAAAAACTCTGGGATATGGAAGTATTAATCTTGGGAATGTCATCATTGAAAAAGTAGCTCTTGTTTTAGGACTTAAACACAATCTGCTGAGTGTGAGTCAAATCTGTGACAGAGGTTATCATGTGGATTTCTTTGAAGAACACTGTGAAGTTGTAAGCAATTCTACAGGAAAAGTGGTTCTGAAAGGTTACATGCATGGTAACATTTATGAAGCCAGACTTTCAACAAGTTTTGATGGTTCTGTAATCTGTCTGTTGAATAGAGCATCAATTGAAGAAAGCTGGAATTGGCACAAAAGACTCTCTCATTTAAATTTCAACAACATAAATGAGCTTTTAAAGAAAGATCTTGTGAGAGGATTGCCAAAATCAGTATTTCCTCCTGATGGTCTTTATGATTCAAGTCAAAAGGCAAAACAAAGAAAATCTTCTTTCAAGAGCAAAATTGAGTCATCGATTGTTGAGCCTTATCACCTATTGCCTGTTGATCTATTTGGTCTAGCCAATGTCATGTCTATTACAAAGAAGTATGCTATGATTATAGTGGATGAGTTCACAAGGTACACTTGGGTGTACTTCTTGCACAAGAAGAATGAAACTGCATTTACTCTAACTTATCATGTCAGACAGCTGGATAAGTTGGTCAAAGATTTTGTTAAAATTAAAAGAAGTGATAATGGCACTGAGTTCAAGAATTCAATCATGGAAGAGTTCTGCAAAAAGTATGGAATCAAACAGGAATTTTCTGCACCTGGAACTCCATAGCAAAATGGAGTTGTAGAAAGAAAGAACAAGACTCTCATTGAAGCTGCACGAACTATGCTTGATGAAGCAAAGCTGCCAACCTACTTTTGGGTTGAAGCTGTGCAGACTGCTTGTTTTACACAAAATGCAACATTCATAAACAAGCAAGGAAAAACACCATATGAGATGGTGAAGAAAAAGAAGCCAAATCTGAAATACTTTCATGTATTTGGTTGCAAGTGTTTTGTTCTTAAGAATCATCCTGAGCACCTGTCAAAATTTGATCTAAAAGCTGATGAAGGATTTTTTGTTGGATACCCACTTTCCACAAAAGCCTTCAAAGTCTACAATTTAAGAAAAAGGATTGTCATGGAATCTATCAATATATCTTTTGATGATAAGAAGATTACTGGACTTGAAGATTTCAATGATCACGATCAGCTGAGATTTGAAAATGAAGACTTAAATTCTGATTCTGTAAATTCTGATGACTTATACTCTGATCCTGTAAGTACTGATGTCATTGAATCTTTGGTAACAACTCCAAAGGAAAATGCACCTGTCCAGGGGGAGCAAGCTGAAGATCCTACCACATCTCAAGACTCTCAAGAAGCATCAGAACCTGTCACTAGCTCTTCAAGTTCTGATTCATCTAATTCTGATGAGCCAAATTCTGATAATTCTGGAAGCTCTTATACTTCAAATCCTGTAGGATCCAAGTCAAACTCTGAAGTCTCAGAGAGCATAAATACAGGGGGAGCATCATAAAATGCTGATGGAGACTGTTAGATATTAATACAACATAGGGGGGTGAATGTATTTTGGCTTAAATGTTTACTTTTTGATCGACGTTGGCTTTAGCAGTTGGTTGTTATCAATGATTTGGTAGAATAGATGTTAAACATAAATAACAATGCAAATATGTAAAATAAAGATCTTCAAAACTCACTTAATTTTATATTAAAAATCAAGCAGTGTTTTGCTACAAAATCTCTAAGTTCTTGGTTTAGAATTTAGCTTCTTTCTTGAGAGAGAATACAAGGTTTTCTATCTAGATTGTTACTCTTACTGACTAAGGACTAGTGTTAACTTTATAAATCAGTTAATTGTTGGTTTACACAGTCTGTAATAAACATGCTATTAGCTTTTCTAAACTGTCACTTGTCATTTCTATTTATAGAAAAACAAATCTTCCATTTATGGCTTAGCATATCTTTAGCATCACGTGTTTACTTTAATCTTCCTCTGTCAGTTAATCTTTGCCATTGATCTTGCACATCTCTCAAGCTGCTTTTTGTAGACTTGTCAATTCAGTTGTGTGAATTGTTTGTTGATTTGCAATATTGGATATTGAACTGTTCTGCAATTCTGTACTTAGAGAAATTCCTTCACTTCGAGATCTCCAATTAAGCTGTAGAGAACACGACATCTCGATAGGCATGTTGGCTTGTCGATATCTCTGAAACTTCATTGTTGACTTGACTTATCGACAACTCTGAGTTCTCTAGTGGACTTTGGCTTATCGATAACTTAGAGTTCTCTAATGAATGTATACTTGTCAACATCTCTGAGTTCTCGAATGGGTATCTGACTTATCGATATCTCTTCTCGATAGACAATTCCTGAGTTCTCGATAGGTCTTTCTGAGTTCTCGATAGGTCTTTCTGATTTCTCAAATGACTTCTCTATAACACTAATTTTGTGACTTGTAGAGATCTTGACTTAGAATGTTTTTCACTAAACAGAATTATTCAACTCCAAGCTTCTTCATAATTCTTCTGAGGCATGACCTTCTTGATCTTCTTCCAGATAGAATTCTTAGGCTTGACACTGTTTAGGGAAAAATGCCACAGTCTGCTCCATTTGCATTTTACAGACATTAAGTGTTACAAGTATAAATTACAGATTAAGGTTACAATACAACTAATCTTAGGGTTGTCAATATGACTTAGTCTTGTTATGATACAGGAATGTCTTGCACAACAATCTCCCCCAATTTGTGAGAAGATTGCTTATCACAAATTCATGCCTGTTAACAAGACTAACCCCAAGTTAAAGAATAAAAATAAAACAATACAAAAGCTAATACAATATTTGTACATTGAACATTTGACAGTTTACAATAATTAAGTAAAGACTGAGCTTTCTGATCCTTTCTCAATTATGTTCTTAATCTATACAAGTATTTCTAATTCTTCTAGGATGGGGGTGTTAGTTAGAGCCTCCATTAGTTTCAGCAAATCTGGCTTAGGATAACTAGCTAACATCCCTATCCTGTATCTTGACAAAGAGCCAGCTTTTACATTCAGAATTTTCCATCCTTTGATATTCTGCTCTTGCCTGCTGCCTTCAACTCTTCTGATTTTCTAATATACTCATCAATGTCATGCTCATACTTTCTCCTCTTTTCAGCTAGCAACACTCTATGCTCATATCTCATCTCCTCTCTGTTAACCACAAACACTGCCAATACTATTCTCCATGCCTTAGTGGATGAATCTTTACCATTCATCAAGCTTATCACCCTTTTCAGTTCAACAATTGAGAGAGAATCCATTAGTCTATTTCCATGCTGTTCAAAGGACCCATCACTGTAGTAGATTCTAACTTCTTTGATGGTAACAACCCAAACTCTGACCATTCTTTCAGCTAGCTGTTGGAAGTTGTCTTCATCTGAATCAACAATATTTAGATGTTGGAAATCATCTTGATTATATCTGTTCCAGATGGCATTTTCACCAAATCCATGATCATTGAGAAATTCAGCTTTCAGGTGTCTTCTTATTTGTCTTCTTTGTATTCTGAATCTTCTCTTAACCTTGGCTTCTTTTGGACCTATCCCAACTATTTTGACGTGTATTTTAAGGGGTGGCTTGAATGAAGGTACAACTTTGAGTCTTTTCAGAGAAGTATGGTTGTGAGTGATTTGAGTTTTGAGGAGAGAGTTTGCAGTGATCTTGTAAAAATATTTAGGCTTAGAGGTTTGAGGTTGAGCAGTTTTTGATGAGGTTGAATGTGAAGGTTTAGCAATTGGTATTTGGATATTTAGGGTTTGGAGGGGTTGTGAGGTATCATTCTTTTGTCTTTGTCTCCTTCCACCCCTCCTTTGAGTCTCAGATCCACTTCTCTTCTCCTTCTCTTTCTCACTATCACTTTTCCACCAATTGCCTTGCTAGATTGACTTGAGTTTGAGCCATAAGGCTTTTGACCATCTTTCTTCTGCTCATCATCACCCAAGTCATCTGTGTTGATTTGAGTTTTAGGCAAATTGGCTTCAGGGTTATCAATGTATCTCCTCAGAATCTTGATCATAGCTTCATCTTCACTAGTCTTCAATTTCTTACTTTTGAGCTCAGTCTCAAGCACCATTATTAGTCTTCTGTTGGCCATGACACAGTTTTTAGGTACTTGGAAATGTTTTAGTTGCTTGGTTGTAGAGCAGATATAGTGCACCCCTTTGCTTGGATGTAAGTAAGCTTCTGGGAATGCAGCTTCTTGAGCCTTCTTCAACTCTGCTAGTAGCATTTTCTCTTCCTTGGCGATTATCCTGACCTTGTTAATCAAAATATCCACCTCAGATGCTCTTCTAGAAATTAGATAATTGAAATTGACTTGCATACATCTGTCTACACCAGAATCATTAAGATTGATCACTATCCTTTTCTCCAAAACCTTGTCCTTTACTGGGATCTGCAGCACCCTGATGTAATTGATAGTCTTTTCCAAGGTCTTTTTGTAAGTGAAGAAGTTGTTGTTGAGAGAGTTCCTTAGTCCAGTGAGCAAATTGTCAAACTCATGTTTCATTCCTGGACCTTGGGCAGCCACAAGAAGCCTCTCTTGTTCTAGACCTTGTACTTGACTTTTGAGTTTTGATTGTGCTAGCCTTGCATCTATCTCCCCCTTAGTCTTGGTGACAGGCATGAGTAGGGGAGTAGGAATCTCAGGTCTTACAGCTTCAGGTAATGCTGGAAGTGGTTAAGTTTTCCCATAATGGCTCCCAAAGCAACTATATTCTGCATTTGTAAATGCTTATGGGACTCCACTAGGGCCTGAATATCATGCTGTTGACTCTCAACCAATGTGGTTAGAGCTCTGACTTGTGAAGATAAATCTGAGTTGGAAACTTGAAGTAAAGAAATTTGATCTTGAAGTTCTTTTATTTGAGGAGTAGAGGTTTTGGTTGAGAAGGACCCAAAGTGTTCATCAACAGCTTTTCTGACACCCTCCATGAGAAGAAATAAAGGCTCATACCTAGCAGTATGCATTTAATTTAGCTTGACCCTGGTATCATTTGAATTTGTGATATGAGCTTGAACTTGATCAAACAGGGCCTTGAAAGAACTCTTCATATTTGACACTTCCTTCTCTATAGAGGCCAGATTCATCCTTGACATTTGCTCAGTGAAAGACTGGAATTGATTCTTGATGTCCTTTTGAGAAGGCACAATGTCATCCATCTTTTCCTTGATCAGCTTCCTGATTTTATCTTCATGTCCAGTCAATTTTACTTCAAGGGCCTTTCCAAAGAGATGGAAAGCCTTGAGTTGAGCTTTGTGCACATCCATGATGGTATCATAGACTTCAGGAGGAGTGAGAGATTTAGCATTGCTTCCCATGATAGTTATGTACTCCCTCCTGAATCTAGCCAAAACTTCATCCATTTCTGCCACATGGTCATCAGACAACCAGGCATCTAAATTGTCATCCTCTTCAGCCTCATCTACTATCTTCTCCTTCTGTTGTTCAACCTCTTCATTGAAGCATAGCAGAATAGCTTGATAGTCCTGGTTCCCCATGTCTGAAGTGAGCAATTGCTGAGAGAGATTGGCCAAGCCTGAGATTTGATCTACCAACATGTCATCAACTGTAGAAGGCTGAGCTTCCATATCTTGTAGCCATTGAGCCATGACATGTGGTTGGATGGATTGAGATGTGGATGGCTATTGAGAAATGTCCAGGTTACAACATGTGACTGAAGTCACAGTTTGACTCACAAATAAATATATGGTTGTGACAGTTTGTTGTTCACCACATGTAGTGGGAACCTCCATTGGAATTGGAGAGGATTTGACTGGGTTACTGTCCTGTACACCAACCTCAAACCTTTGTGCACCTTGCAGAGCACTGTCACATAAATGTGATGAACTTGCCTCTCCCATAACCTTTGTGCACCTTGCAGAGCACTGTCACATAAATGTTATTTGATGTGGATCTTTAAACTCTGATAGTGTTTTGAATGTTCTGTGACTATTCAATCCAATGAGGATAACTATGCTAGATGATGACCTAGTAGTCTTTAACATACTAGAAATCCCATGTATGAATTAGTTGTTTATGTGGAAACTCATTAACATAAGCAAATTCTAATTTTGAGCTTATTCAAGTTTACTTTGTGTATCTTATTACTAAGTCACAAACTAGATTCTTGCTTCTTATCTGTCAGATTCTGATTTCAGTAAATCTTAAGAATGAACTAAATGCTGATAAGCCTCACTTATCAAAAGAAAAGAAAAGAAAATGAAATAAAATTCAGGTACTCCTTTGAGATCTAGAGTAAATATGTGGAAGGGAAGACCCAAGTGCATTGCTGGTATTAAGTAATATGCATTAGAAAAGCAAATAAATTTTCTTGGTGACTTTTCACATTCTCTGATTACTGGAGAAATACTATGACAAAAACATAAATTCTGATAAGCAGTCGTGACTGACTTACACTGAGAAGCCACTGTAAAAAGGAATTTCAAAAGATGCATAAAATGAGCACAAACAGTTGAGGTGGACTTTTGTATAAATTTGTTCTTGAGTAGACTTTGTGATTGATGACAGATTGTAAGCACTTTTCTTAGTTATGCCTTATTTCTAAGATGTACTGAAGTTTATCAGACTTTAATCTTTATCTGATATTCTGCTGAATGCACACACTTTCAATCCATATGAATGATGAAAATTACTGTGGTGATTAAGTTGTTTTTGACAAAAAGTTAAGTGTCATATGCATAAATTCTGAGGACATGTTCTGATGGAAGTTCTGATGATTAAACTCTGAAGGAAACAAGTCAGTATTTGTATGAAGAATCATAGAAAAAGATATTCAGTTTTTGAGTTCAGAAGCCATATTCTGATGACTGTTAAAATATGATATATGTTTAAGTTCTGATATTAAATCCTGATGGAATCCTTGATGCTTACGTGGCATTATTCTTTACTTGACTTATTTATGGTAAAAACTGAAACAGTCATATTTAAATCAGAATATATTTGGGTAAGATAAAAACAGTCATAATCATTATGGGTTAGTAGTAAACATATTTGTCCTGAAAAACTGCATGTGCACGGTAATTATTGCCTATTTTACATGCCCATTAACTCCTTCTTTAACTGTTCACTGACTGTTCACACGTTTCCAGGTGTAAAGTGTACCTCATGCTTCAAAAATATAACTGTTGAGTGGAGAGAGTATATATATGGGAGTTAAAAGATTTTCTAATCTTTTACTTACTTTTCTATTCTTAATCTCTTTTATTCTCTCTCTCTTTCTAATATTCTCTGAAGCGTCTTCTTCCAGACATTCTCACAAACACCTTTCGAGCAACATATTTTCTCACTTAATTTCTTACAGAGATGGCACCAAAAGACTTGATTTTCAATGGAGCTAAGTTTGTTCCCAACAACTACTCGTCTATTCTTAGCAAGGCTGAAGCTCCATTAGAACTTCACTTTATTCAGGATTTCCTTGCTAATTCTGATATTGGGTATGCTTTGACCCAACCTGAAGCAATCTCTGGAACCCAAGTGCTGGAGTTTTGGAGAAGTGGAATCTATGATGATGGTTGTGCTCAAGGGTCCCCAAGTATTATCTTTACAACAGGGGAGGATGAGCATGTTGTGACGTTGGCTACAGTTCGTCAAGCACTGCAGCTGCCTTAGAACTGCGTTTATACAACTGTTGAGGAGCCAGTTCTTCAAAATATGATGGCTAGTATGGGCTATGAAAAGACATTGGCAAAGCTGGGTCAATTGAAGAGATCCAACATAAGGAGGGAATAGAGTTTCTTCTTTGACTGTATTACAAAGACCTTTGCCAACAAATGTTCTAATTTCGATGCAATCCCCATACTCAGTCAACAAATCGGGTATGCTCTCATTAATCAAACTGATTTTGATTATGCAAGTGATGTTTTAGGCTTTATTGGGGATAATGTAACAACCCAAATCAGGGGTCAAGATTTGGAGTCACTAAACAATCTTTACGTAAAATAAAAGAATATTCAATTAACCCCTAGAATCCGGATCGTTTACAGGTTATGGTATGAAACAAGAATCTAACATTCTACAATTCACAACAACTACAATACAAGTGTAAATACCTTTATGCTAATGCTCTTGCCTTATTTTTTCTAACATCTTCGTCCTCTTGCAGCGGAGATTTCTCTAACTTCTGCTGTCTAACGAAAGTTATTCACTTCTATCTTTATCTGCTTCTAAAAGAGATAAGAATTTACAAGCAAGAGTGAGCCAAAAATGCCCAGCAAGTATATAATTTAAGTTTCAAGCATTAATTTCAAAGGAAAATTTCTGGACAAAATCTTTAAACATTTTTAAACAAATCTATTTATTTGAAGGAGTTGAGCGAATAACCATTGATTGTCGCCAGTCGGTAATTATAAATCCAAAAGTGACGAGCGATTTCCAGATCCATCTCCTGAATTAGGGTTTTGTCCGGTTTTGGAATCATAAAACTTTCGAGAGAGAATGCCGTTAATGGAGATCAACAAAAAATTAAACTAGACACTAGTCCGCATCTATATCATTTTGATCAGTCAGAATATAATGCAGATCTATACCTACCTGTATAGATCCAGTCGGGTCCCCAGGCTCTACGGCCCATCTCAAGGCACCGATCATGTCCCGATCCTTAGGATTAAATAAAACCCAATCCCCAAAATATCATTATCCAGCCCGTGGAGTATTTTGATATCAAATCATTTTGAATTCAAAACATCCCAACTCAGGGTTCGCAAATAACCCGAAAGAATGGGTATTTGCTCAAGAGAGAAATCGAATTATAGGAACAAGAATAAAAGGACATGCATAACAAGAGTAATTACATGGAAATATAGAACATTTAACTATTCTGAACATAGAATAGGATCAAAGAAATAATTGTAGTATTTTAAAAGAAAAATCAGGAATACTTGCCTTAATAAGCTTTAATTGCTACTTGTAACACCACCAAATCCGGGGTCGGGGATTCGGTTTGTCACGAGTTCCTACCTCAGCTACAGCGGCATCAACGCCTACACGAAACTGTGGAACGTTTCCTATCCGCTCGAAAATTAGGAGCTTGGTCATGTTCATGTTGTCTACCTGTTGTTGTGTGATGAAAGAAGAAAACAAGGGTGAGCAACAAGCCCACCGAAATAATATGTATAATAATTAACAATATATGAGCATTCTCATAGTACTCTTGAAAGTCTTGGTCAAGAAGAAATGAACCAAGTTTGATATCTTATCGCGACCAAGTCGCAAAATATTCAGTATATATGTATATATACTTTTCAAAATCTTGGAAGTCCTCTTCCATGCATAATATACACAGAGTTCCAGTTTATAACTGTATAAAAATATCGTTGCAAGGTGATCTCATATATCTAACCTTGTCTCAACGTTTTTGTGAAAATCTTTATCATGCATAAGATAATCATTAACCAGATATAAGTTGAAAAGATGAAGTTACAAGATACTCCAATATACTTATATCTTTTCCGGATGCTACTTGAACTACCACCGTTCAAGGTATCATCAGTTTCAAAAGTTCATCACATAGATGAGACTACAAGAAAAGACTTGAATAGATTCAATGTTTGAAATATCATTATAAATAATGAAGTTACGAGATACTTCATTAAGTCCCTATATATATATACACCTATATATATACATTTCATACACTCCTTGAAAACCTTTGTTATGAAAATTATAAACAGAGTTGCAATATCCAATGAATTTGGAAAGGAGAAAAGAATTTTGGCATAAACCCGATATCTTCCTGATCAGGCAAAGATACCAATAAGTAACCTTTTCTACTAGTATATGGATGAATCCCCCACCGGTCATCACCCTGGCCGTATTAGGACCTTGTGCTGGACCGCCACCCGGCCTCTTACGCGTTGATGAACTGCCACCCAGCCACTTACACTTTGATAGACCGTACCCCGGCCTGTCGCTTATGCCGACTCAATTAGATGGGCTTACTTCCCGAACGTTGGGTAAGTAATCAATTCATTTGTCAAAACAACAACCTTGTTGCGAATATAAATACACCACAGAGCTGGATCCCTCAGGTTTTGAGAGAGTATTTAAATTCCTTTTGAAAGGAAGATCTTAAATATAAAAATGAGTTTTGGGATCCGCTCTAACTTTAAAATCATTTTGAAGACTCGAAAACATTTTTAAGAATGT
This sequence comes from Apium graveolens, assembly GCF_009905375.1. Lineage (NCBI taxonomy): Eukaryota > Viridiplantae > Streptophyta > Magnoliopsida > Apiales > Apiaceae > Apium > Apium graveolens. Next base: position 201,372,327 of record NC_133649.1, read on the forward strand.
TGGGAGTAATGCTGATTTAATAAAATAAATCAGTCCCAATATATTTCAAAAATATCTAAATATTATTATTCAAATAATATTCCCATAAAGAATAATCTTTATAAAAATAATTGAAGTAGAAGTTTTAAGACTCATACTTGAATGGATATTAAATAACCAAAGATATACTTATACGAAAGTATGATCTTTATTTGAATAATCGAAAATAAGTTTGATTATCGAAACATTATTCTTTAATAAAATAAAGAATGTTATTTAGTAAATAAGCGGAGTCATAGTCCTCGAATGAATATTCAAAATAATATTCATTAAATAAAATAAACCGAGTCGTAAGTCCTCGAATGAATATTCAATATAATATTCATTTAAATAAAATAAACGGAGTCATAAGTCCTCGAATGAATATTCAAAGTAATATTCATTAAATAAAATAAAGTTATCGAATAAACCTTATTCGATTAATAGTTTTGAAAACTATATCAATATATATATATAATATACTCGGGAAAATCGACTCCCGGTTTTAGAAAATACCACCTTTGGGTCCCCTATACTAAAGGTATACGCAACTACTGTTTATCTCTAGCATAGGTATTATGCAACTATAAGCATTAGAATCAACAGATAGATATCAAGATTACAAAACAGACATGCATATATTCCATATCAGCATGCTCCAATATATCGCAAGATTTGCTAATTAACCATCATGCATCTATCACAAGATAATGCATATACATATATACATCACAACAACAGTATAACGGGTAGAAAATTTGCCTGAGCGACTGGGGGTGGTAAAAGGCCTGGGACGAGCCTGGTAACCTATAAACAACATATAAGTTGGAATTAAACCAAAGTCGCATAAGAATCTATACTATAACGCTCGCTTTTGTGCTTAACGATTCACTTAAGTCGCTCGAGTACCCTCGGCTCCACCATTTTTAATAAATTAACCATTAAGAGTTTAAGGCGATTCTTTCGCGAGTACCTTACCAACTGCCTAATCCACTTTACTTAATTGTTTAATATTCCAATTAGTCATTTAAGGGCCTTAACCAAGGTTTCAAAGTAAGGCGAGGGGTAATGGTTTGGTCGCGAAACGCTGTTACTTAAAACGGTCGTTTATCCTAAACCGTACATCGGAATTAAGTGAACCATATATCAAAACGAAGCTCGTAACATGAACTATCTAATCATGGCAATGGTAAAAACCTAACAGTGAGTTCACGGGTCCTGATGTTAAGAACAAAAGCAGTCTATAGTAAATCGGGCATTACGACGGCTATGTTTACGCGATTACCAAATTTTATCCTACTCCAAATCAACCACAAATGTAATAACCCCAAAATTTTGAACTTTTTGTAACCCTTATGAATAGTGTTTTTGCTGATATCGCTGAATAAGAAAACTTTTCATGCCACGCTATGTAGGGGTTCTTTTAAGGATATTCTGAGATTTTATTGGTACTCTATATGATATATAAGTGTATGTAAAGATCGTCAGAATCCAAATTTGAACCTTTTGATTTTTCTCGAAAATCCACCAGATATCGAAAGAATTGAGTATAAGGTAACGGGATAAAAAAGGATTTAAATTCAAGGATTTTAAGAGAGGATCA